>NC_058380.1:91065323-91399073 GCF_018350175.1 Felis catus
TCTCATGAACCACGAGATCATGACCTGAGCCAAAATCAGGAGGTGGACACTTAACTGGAGGAAGCCACCCAGGCGCCCCCTTCTTTTCATTTTTAAATGCAGAACAAGACAGAAAGAAGACAGTGCTGCCATTTTTACCCCACATCAGAATGTGTGGACATAATCTAGGTTTCAGCTAGGTTTTTCTTCATGATCAAAAGAAAAAATCTTGGGGTGCCTGGGTGGCTCAGTCAGTTCAGCATCTGACTTTGGCTCAGGCCACAATCTTGTAGTTCCTGAGTTCAAGGCCCGTGTCAGGCTCTGAGCTAATAGCACAGAGCCTGCTTCAGATCCTCTGTCTCCCTCTCCCCCTGACACCTCCCTCCCCTGCTCATGCTCTCTCCCTCTCTCCCTCAAAAATAAACATTAGAAAAAAAGGAAAGAAAAGAAAAAAAATCTCTTACGAGTCTGTACAGTACCGTCACTTTATGTGATATAACCATAAAATAAGCATATAATAATCGCTTACAACTTAAATAACACAATATGTAAATAAAATAAAGGCAACCCCCTCGTGACACTTTAAATTAAATGCATTTTCCTCTCAGGGCAGACCGGGGTCTCCCCACTCTGCCCCTCAGTCAGCACAGCTTTTCATCCACAGAAGGTGTTTCTCCATTGTCAATGGACGTGAAATGGCTGCATCAAACATAATTCATCATAATACAGTTAACTTCAACTTTACATTTGATTTCAGATAGTTTTTAAGAAGACAGTTTCTGCTATGCATACAGTATAAATTAAGACAGTTAAGATTTTGTGTAGAACCTTCGTTACTTTTCCATGCAAGAGTACGACCCATCACGTGTGTTTTATTTACTGTCAGCTCCTGTTTTATTTACAGTGAGCCTCCTCATCAGCACCCGTGCGGGTTCACCTGCAAGGCGAAGTGCCTGCCCCCACGGGTGAAGAGCCTCAGGCACAAGGTTAGGAACGTGCCCAAGGCCAGGCAGCATACCCTGTAGGTGAGGTAACAAACCCAGTTTCCCAGGGTTTGGAAAGGCTCAACCTCCCAGGTACCTGCCCCGTCGGGTTTCTACCACACTGCTGATTTGTTTTCTTTTTGTAAAATAAACAATGGCTGTTGGAGAAAGATCACAGAAACTCTGACATCACCCCTTCAAAAGTTCCTAAAATTCAAAGACAAATAAGGGCTGGACCAAATTTTGGATAATCTGTAAGTATTTAAATAGTTTTATCCATTTAAACTATAAAGATATCGGCAGAAAGAACCATGACACTGTGTCAGCTCTAAATCCGGACGGGCCTTTGGCTCATGAGAAGGAAAGCCTCCACTGCTCCATGGCAGCCTGTGAACCCAGGAAGGGCCGGCCAAGGACCCCCAGCGCCAGCCCAGGCTCAGCCCACCTCATCGGTAGCCAGTTACCTCTCAACAGATCAGACCAATGGTGTCCACATCACGAGGACAGCCAGGAACCACGGTAATGATAGTTCTGGACCAGCCCCGCCGAGTCTCCACACTGCCAGCAGTGCAGCCAACCCCGGATGGTGGAAGCTTGGCCGGCCTCTACTCAGGCGGAACCACAACAAACGGGGGCTGGGAGCGCAGAGTAGTCTGAAAGGAAAACTTAAGAGGGAAAAAAGAGAATCATCTATCTCAGGGCCCTTTGGCTCACTTTTCCAGAGAGCTCTGTTCTCTCAGGTGACCTAAATTAGTGAAGCCCAATTGTAACGTGGCTTTCTCCACAAAGATGCAGCCATGCGGACTCCTGTGGAAAGAAGATCTTCCCCCACATTCATTCCAACTCCCCCAATGATCCAATGGGAAAACTCTAGTCTCAACAATAAGGATCTAACCACAAAAAGTATCCTTATTTATGACAGCAAGGGTGAAAACCTTAAAGTCATCAGAAATTTAAAACTGCTTCCAAATACTCTAACCTCTGAAGTGGAGTGGGGGTCCACCGGACAACAGACCAGCCCCACGGCTAGCACACACAGGCCAGGCCAGACCAAACCTACAGGGAGCAGCACACGTGGACAAACATTTCCTGACAACCGGCTCCATGACTCAGCCATACAAATATGGAAGCCAACGTCGAACCAACCTGCCACACAGATCTCAGACCCTGCTGTGTGTGCATGGAGCCAGTGCTCTGGTCTGATCTTGGGCCTGAAAGCTGCTCCCCCTGCCCTGGCAGCACCAGCATTTCCAAGGCCACAGCCATCTCACAGATAAGCTCCCTCCCTTCTCAGGGCTCAAGCCGCCCTGGACCCATGTATCCACGTTATTCGGAACTCCTATTTTAAGCACAGATGTTGAGAAGGTTACTCTTTAACTACTACTACTACTACTACTACTACTACTACTACACACACACACACACACACACACACACACACACACACACACCCCTTAAGTTTGAAAAGAGTCAAAGCCATTCCAAAAAGAATTTGAGAGAAGGTGACCAACATGGCAGCCCACAGAGGAGCCTGGTAAAGATGTGCCCACACTACAGGGGGAGGAAGGGAGTCCACGTCCTCCCACGAAACTGCCATCTCCTCAATGCAGCCTCAAAGCACCCTTACCCTCGTGTTTTGCAGGGTGTGCCAGATTCCACATATTATCTACTGGAGCTGTAAAGATACCCAACAATGGTGAAATACTAAGAAAAAGGAAGGGAAAATCCTCTCTGAACACGTAAGTGCATGCTTGCTGGACTCTGTGGTTCCATGGGTGATCGTGCTTTCACATTTCACAGCTAGGAGGCCAACGGAAAGAAAAGCCCTTCTCCTCCAACAAAGAGCACACTGCTCACGGCTCACAGGCTTTCCTGACTCGGCCGCTGGAGGCAATCTGCAGCATCTGACACACAGGGCAAAGAGGACCTTCTCTCCCCAAGGGTGGAGATGTCATGGCTCTAGCCACCTTAGGAGAAATGCTAATTCTGACCTGCCATTTGTTCCTCTCTCCTTTAGGACTCTGCCCAAGATCTGGACCCAGAGACCGCGTCCTCTCCTCGAGAACTGCATCAGGGCCAGCGCAACACTGTCAACACCAAATGGATTCCCAAAGATGGGATGCGTCTTCTGTCCAGGAAACTTGTGAGATGTAGAGTGCTATCTGCTCACCCCCTAATTTTCAACTATTTTCCACATACCAATTTCACTAGCTAATTATCAAAAGGGGTGGGGAGAAAAAGAATGAATCCTTTCAATATCTGATAGATTTCCTTTTCCCTCTTTTGTCTTTTTGTTTTTTCCCTTTGGCAGCAAAAGGAGTTAGTTCCTAATTTTGGAAAATACAATTACTATCCAAAGTAGCCCCAGAAATTACATTTAAGGGACTGTGAAATATCAGAACAGACTCCCTTTCCATCTGCTATTTAACCCTTAATTGGCTTCTCTGCAAAGGAAAAAACCAAAGGCGCTACGTGCTTGCTGCTCCCTTGACCTAGGCTAGGCTTGGCTATTGTAGTTTTCCAAAGATGGCCAGACCAATGTGCACACGACCCTACACACCTCTCTAACAAGGTGATGCTGACATTCCTCCGTGAGAGGTGGGCTGTGCTCCTTCGCCTTTAATAAGATGGCCTTTTGTGGCAGCCTAGACCTGAGACTGTGGCTAAAGTGAGCTCCATGGTGCGTGAGGCCAGGTCACAAATGCCCTGAGGACCCCAGAGCTGTGGCCACCTGTGGGCATTCCAACCAGCGGCCCACACAAAAAGCACACACCACCAGAAGTGCAAGCCATCCCCAGTGCCTGAGGCTTCCAGCTGAGGCCCCAGGCTCATGGACCAGAAAAAAGCCATCACCCCCCCCACACACACTGCCCTGTCTGAACTGCCAACCCCATGAAGGATAACAAGTGATCACTGTTGTCTTTAGGCACTATGTTTCAGGGTAGTGTGCTAAGCATTAACAGACAACTCAAACAGTGCCCTTGTCCTTTGTGTCCCTTCCAGGCCACAGCAAACACAGCCCTGGGCCTGGGACCCACAACAGAGGTCAGACCCCCATAGAACGTGATTTCCAGAGAAGACACAGCAAGCTGAGAAATGAAACAGGTGCGTGGACACCTGTGGGGAAAGCACGGCCTCTCCCACTCTGAACCGTGGCTCCACAGCCCCCCAAGCTTCCATGAGTTAAAGCATGCTATCTGAACCCTTTCTGGTCTGTGGAGGAAGACAAAAACAAAAGCCAGCCACACACCCAGAACAATCTCCCAAGATATAACCGGCTAAGTGCTGGGCTATAGCAGGTGTCTGTTCTGAGGGCATAAACCAGGGAATGGGGGTCACACAATGTTTACTTTCAGTCTGACTTTCCACACGGTGAAGATATCTACACATATTTACCACCATAAATATGCTGATTTCTTCTTTTATACGTCAGTCTCTTGTGAATTTGGATAGTATGATCATCACAATTTGGTTTACTGACAAAATCAAGTTTCCAGACCTGCAAAGGTGACACTTGCTTCCCATGGGGACCTTCTGCCTGGTTCTCACACTGACGGGTCCCACCCTACACAGCAGTGCAGGGGATTCTCTACCCGGCTAAGCAGAAAACCAGTGGTGGGTCTGGGTACACCTAGTGCCATTAGATGCTCATGGGGCACACAACTCAACACGACACCAGGAAGACTCACAATCTTTGACATTGGAAAACATCTACTCCATCTCTCCTACTTTAACTCAGACTAAATTAAAATGAAAATGGACTCCATTAGAAATGAGGATGTCTTTGAGGCGCCTGGGTGGCTCAGTTGGTTAAGTGTCAGACTTCGGCTCAGGTCATGATCTCGCGGTCTGTGGGTTCGAGCCCCGCGTCAGGCTCTGTGCTGACAGCTCAGAGCCTGGAGCCTGCTTCAGATTCTGTGTCTCCCCCTCTCTCTGACCCTCCCCCGGCTCACACAGTCTCTCTCTCTTTCTCAAAATAAAGCCACACACAAAAAAAATTAAAAAAAAAAAAAAAGAAATGAGGATGTCTCACTGGCAGAAAGGCACAGAGTGGAGACAACGGGGCCACCAGGATGCAGCAATCAGCTGTGCGCTAACACAGGCCTGTCCACCAGCTACATGCGCATGTACCACAGTGACTCAACAGTGAGAGTAACCTTACAAGGCCAGAGTAACTCAGTTCCACTCCAAAGATCTAGCTCTTAGTTCCTCAGTTTCAACCAAGTTTTTCCTAATATAAAACCATCACGAAGGGAAATCACTCAACATGATGTCATTTGTTATACCCTTAGGTTATCAATATAAAAAACAAAATGGGCAACGTGGCTCAAAAATACAGTCGTCCTAACAAACTCAGTAACAGAAATCCACAATGTGGGACATTCTGCAAGACCACTGACATAGCTTCCTCATCGCAAAAGATGAAAGATATTAGCAGGGGTAATGGTTGCAGATATCAAATATAACAACCAAATGCAAAGTGTGGATTCTGTTAGGATCCTAATTTAAACCAACCAACCATAAAATGACATTTTGACATAATCGGAGGGTGATTTTAAAATAGATGTCATCAAGCAATTACTTCAAATTTTGTTAGGTGTGAAAACAACACTGTGGTTATGTAAGGATGCCTTCTGCGTTTTTACAAGGTACATCCTCTGAGTTGAGAAGTGGAAGTTTCGCGGCCTCTATGGTGTGCTCCAAAATACCACAGCAACAAAAAAAAAAAAAGGAAAAGGAAGAGAAGGAACGAACAAGATAGGAACCATGTGGCAAAATCTTGACCATGATCATGGAATTGTAAGTCGTCTACTTTGCACATGATGGAAACTTAAATTCTTCATAAAATCCTAAAGAAAAACTAGTTCTAAACTACAGATGACATCTGAGTGTCCTGCAGCGCTCAACATACAGTCCACAGCAGGCCTGACACCCTCACACGATTCAAGCTCAGCTCTCTGCTGACCAGGCATGGTACCTTGCTGCCTTACTTTCCTCTTGACCAAATGGGTACAACTACCCAAAACCCAGCTCAGAGGGCTCAGGAAGCTGCAGAACGTTCAAAACGGTGGGCAACACACAATAAATTCCGGCCACTTTTACTGCTCGATGTACTTAGTACATACATCATAAAGATATTTCCAGTATCTGCCATGTGCCAGACATAAACTTGTCACTCATTCCCCAAAGTCAACTGTTCAAACGCAAGCGTGTCTCAAGCTGGCCCCAGCCCCAGCGGATTCTGTGCACCCTATCTGCCCCAGTGATCAGTCACCACACTCACTGCTCTCTTCTCTCCATCCATGCCCTACAAGAGCAGCAGCTATTTTCCTTTTCCAAAGATCCCATTACTGCCATGCTCAAAAGCTATGAAGGACCAGTTCCCAAAAGGGTGGGTCTGGCCCCACTACTCGGACCATCTCAGGGAGGGGCTGCCACACTCTCCCCCGGCTCTCTAATGTCACACTTCTCTTAAGACTCCCCACGAGTCTTCAATACCACACCCTCTTTTGAAAGAGGCCATGGTCCAGCCCACACATGTCCACTCCCTCGTCACCAGCTTTGAGGCCAGCCCCTCCCCAAGTACTCATAGACCTCACTTAACTGGAGTCCAAGAGCATCACTCACTGCCAATACACACAGCAGGGGCACAATCAAGTCAGCGTACAAGCTCATGACTCTTCCCCAGACACAAAACACGCATATAAAAAAATGTCTTCTGGGGCGCCTGGGTGGCTCAGCTGGCTGAGCGTTCAACTTTCTGGCTCAGGTCATGCGTGATCTTGTGGTTCGTGGGTTCGCACTCTACATCGGACTCGCTGCTGTCACAGTGCAGAGCCTGGAGCCTGCTTCGGATCCTCTGTCCCCAGCTCTCTCTGCCTCTCCCCCACTCGCGCTCTCTCAAAAATAAATAAAACATTAAGAAAAAAAATTTTTTTAATGTTTTCTTACTTCTTACTATTGTAAGAACTCCCTTCTAAAGTAAAAAAGATTGATTAGAAAAAAACCATCTGACTCTAGATTTCAGCTCAGGTCATGATCCATGCGGACAGTGTGGAGCCTGATTAAGATTCTCTCTCTCTGCCCCTCTACCCTGCTAGTACACACGCTCTCTGAAATAAAAAATTAGAAATAAATAAATAAATAATAAAGGAAATACTCAAAGGTACATATAAATATACTTTATGAATGCCAATAAAGGAGACCTTCCCCTGACAATATTTTGGCACCTTGACCAGTATCGGCCTATTGTTTCCTATAATTCCCATTTTATCCCTTTTCCAAATTCTTCCACAGTCCAGTCAACTTTCTCATCAGCTCTGCCTACTTTGCACTTCAACAGAATCAGCAACTTCCCATGGATTTTTAGTAAACTGTGCTTCATTTCTATTTCAGGAAACAAGAACCATTTTAAAAGCTCTTGTATTGAAGGAGTAAGGGAACAAAATGACCGGAGCCAAGGAGGCACAGAGCCATGATCTCTGACTGGAGGGGACGAGGCTGGGAGATGGCACCCACTTCACATTGACTGGGACAGCCATGGTCAAAAAGATGAGCCAAAACAAAAACAAGTGCTGGCAAGGATGCGGAGAAGCTGAAACCCTCACGCGTTGCTGGCGGAAATGCAAAATGACGTGGCTACTGTGGAAAACGGTTTGGTGGTTCCTCAGAAAGTTAAAGAAAGAATTCCCACATGACTCAGCGATTTACTCCTGGGTGTACACTCCAAAGACTGAAAAGAGACACTCAAACAGATGCTTGTACACAAACATTCAGAGCAGCACTATTCACAACAGTCACAAGATGGAAAAAACTCACATGTTCATCAGCAGATGAATAAACAAAATGTGGTCCATGCAGACGAGGGAAGATCACTCAGCCAGAGAAAGAAATGAGGCTCTGCCACAGGCCATCGCGCAGATGAACCTTGAGAACGTTACGCAGAGTGAGATGCGCCAGGCACAAAATGACAAATCAGTCTACTTACATGAAACACCTACTTTAGGCAAATTCATAGAGACAAAAAAAGGAAAGGAGAGTTACTGCTTAATAGGTACAGAGTTTCTGCTTGGGGTGGCGAGAATGTTTTACAAACAGGCAATGATGATGGCAACACCGTAAACGTACTTGTGCCACCAAAAGTGGGCTTAAAAATGGCTGAGGGGCACCTGGGTAGCTCAGCCGGTTAAGCTTCTGCTCTTGATTTCGGCTCAGGTCCTGATCTCAAGGTTAGTGAGTCTGAGCCCCGAACTGGAATTCTCTCTCTCCCCCTCTCTCTGCCCCTCCACTGCTCACGCATGCTCTCTCTCCCTCAAAAATAAATAAACTTTAAAAAATGGCTGAAATGATAAGACTTATGTTTAAGCATATTTTACCACAATAAAAAAGAAAGACGCGGAAAAAGATTGAGGGGTGTGCCAGGATAACTCTATCTATACAATCGGGGATTCTTTAACAAAGTCAATGCAAGTCTTAGAAAGGACTCCTTTACAAGGAGAGATGTAATGTGTATACAATACAAAATCAGAATATAACACTTATGTATTTAAAAATGAGATTACCATACCAGTGTTGAAAGCAGGACGTCATAAACTACATTGTTTAAAAGAGATATATCAGTCTGATGTGGATAGCTGGATTATGGTTGTCGGAGTGGTAGGGCATCTGGCGGGCAACCTAATCTCAAATGGCTCATGAAAAAAAATCTCTTTTATCATACTTGCAACTTTCCTTACATTAAGTTTGAAAGTATTTCAAAAGAAGAAGAAAAGCAGTTCCATAGACAGAGAAAACACAACACCTACAAAGACTGACTACACGGTTTTGGTGGGCTCGAATACATCTGCATAAAACTCCCTAAGAGAGAAATCTGAAGGGATGTGTATCAAATCATCGTAGAAGCTGTGGGGACACTGTCGAGTAAGAAAGGGACACACAGGGACACATAGGGCAGATCCTGCCTGAACAGGATTTGATCTTCAAAAGGAAAATTCCTACATTATTGCACGATTTTACATTTTTAATTTAAGTAAAGGAAATGAATTGGGGGAGTTAGGTGAAAACTACAAAGCATATACTGTAACATTTGCATATAACTTTCCAAACATTTTTCTGTGCAAATACACTCATGAAGGTACAACTAATACAGACTACGTAAACGGGTAGTAAATTTTTCCCTTAACTACTGGGAGCAAATGAATTCATGCCGTCACAGCACAGGCTGCAGCAGCAGATCCCTAGCATGCACTGAGCTCTCCCCACACACAGGACGCAACTAAGAGACACGCAGGGCATCTATGACATCTCAGCATCATAAACAGCCTTGAAGTGAACACCTTCACTTAATACACTCCTTTGCATGTAGTTCCCCATAAATTTCTCCAAGAATGCCGTAAAAGAAAGGAGAAAAGAAAAGAAAAGAAAAGAAAAGAAAAGAAAAGAAAAGAAAAGAAAAAAAAGAAAAGAAAAGAAAAGAAAAGAAAAGAAGGGACAGAGCTAGAAATTAAAGCTATACTTTCCCTTACACAAATGATGTGCTAAATGTCTCAGCGGGGCTCTTAAACAGAGGGGGTGTTTTTTTCCTTCTTAAGACTCAAACACTAAAAACATTTTGGAAAACAACTCCCTATCCTTCTCATGTCTGTTTGTGGTAAATCTAGGGTTCAATCTCAACTGTAAGAGAAAGGAACCTTTCCCCTGGCCCAACCCCACTTTACCAAGAAACCAGCAATGTGAGGCCTGGCTGCATGGCCCTGTCTGTCCCAGACACAGAACAGGTCTTAGCAGGCGGGGTCTACACACCTAAGGAGCTGCCAACAGAGCCGAGTCAGAGAAGACATGAAGCACTGAAGTGATCAGAAGCCCTTCCTGCCAGCCAACCTCAAGGCTCACGTCACTGAATGTTATTGTTTGTAGACCAATTAAGGAGCTACCGAGTTGATTCCTAACACCCTAAGTGACAGAAGCACAAAGGCACACGAACCTCCGCTGTTTTCCAAGCCAGCTAACTCTCCTACCAGCAACTATGGTAATGCCACCAAGCACTACACAACTCTGATTTACATGAAAAACTGTTTTTCTGAAGTCCAAACTCTAACAGAATAGGTCACACTACCAACAAGTCACCTATGTAGTGTGCCATTAGCCACAACATCCCTTCTACCCTGGAGCTCCACATGCATGCTCACGCACAGCTTACTGTATGGCCTTACTGTACCTGCACATGAAAGGAACATCAGGCTCTTCCTATAGGGACTGTCTCTTCTCCATACATGCTATTTTGACAACAATTCAAATTATTGCAGAATGTTCTATGTTCCCGCTTGTGGCCCACAGTAGCAGCTTTCCTGACCTCCCTTTAATAAAGTCTCTAAGGGGCGCCTGGGTGGCTCAGTCAGTTAAACATCTGACTTCGGCTCAGGTCATGATCTCACAGCTCGTGAGTTCAAGTCTTGCTCCAGGAAAGCTCTGCTTCTCTCTCTCTCCTTCTCTCTCTCTCTCTCTCTGCCCCTCATGGGATTCTCTCTTTCCCACCCCCTTCGCCGCCCCTCTCTCACTTGCACCTTCTCTCTCTCTCTCTCAAAACAAATAAGTAAATAAATAAAGTCTCTGCAATAAGAATGCCTGTCAACAATGAGCTCACTAGTCCACATCAAGAGGGCCCTATGGGAAGGAAGCATGATTCCGGTGTTTATGCTCATCACTAGAACTGTATCAAGTGGTAAAACAGAGAAGAAAAACAGCACGGGAAAACAAGAACTCAGAGATGACAGTGAGGAGAGGGTCTGCCTTCACGGTGACTGTTACTTCTGTTAGCACCATGAACTAAATTAAACTGCCAGTGCACTAGTGGGGGGGGGGGGGGATCAACCATGTAGGGTAGCCATCCTTTGGACTACAACTCCCCCTCCAGCCATGGGATCTGGAGACCTCAGCGGAGCATCCCCATAAAGGTGGCTTGCAGGGTTCTCAGCACAAGGACACCCTAACCTCCCCTCCAAGTTCCTGGTTATGTGAGGCAATGCACCCCCCCTTTTTTTAATTTTTGTAATGCTTTTATTTATTTTTGAGAGACAGAGAGAGCGTGCGCGCACAAACAGGGGAGGGGGACAGATAGAGGAGAGAGAGAGAGAGAGAATGAATCCCAAGCAGGCTCCACACTGTCAGCACAGAGCCCAATGGGGGCTCGAACCCACAAATCATGAGATGATGACCTGGGCTGAAATCAAATTGGACACTTGACCAACTAAGCCACCCAGGCGGCCAGCATCCCCTTCTTTTGTTGAAGCTCACTGAAGTTGATTTCTGCTACCTGGTTCCATCTCTTTCTCCACTGACACAAAAGGGAGGCCCTGAAGTTTCCCTTGCATGCCACCTCGTTATTAAGGAGCACAGCCCGTGACCGGCAAAGCCCCCCAGGGAGCTAAAACTGGGTGGTAGGAAGACATCTGCCACCACAGACTAACTAGAAATGGATAAAAGCAAATTTCTAAATAGAGAAAAATATCATGACTCCTCAGACACAAATTTTCAATCAAGAACAAAATAAACCATTATTTCCTCACAAAACACAAAAAAAGCTGGTATTAGGAAAAACCAGTTCACTTGAAATTTTTAACTTTTTAAGATTTTAAAGTATTTAGGGGCTTCTGGGTGGCTCAGTCAGTTAAGCGTCCAATTTCAGCTCAGGTCATGATCTCACGGTCTGTGAGCTCAAGCCCCACATCAGGCTGTCTGCTGTCAACGCAGAGCCCACTTCAGATCCTCTGTCCCCCTCTTTTTCTGCCCCTCCTCTGCTCTCCTTCTCTCTCTCTCTCTCTCAAATTAAAAAAAAAATTAAAACAAAGATTTTAAAGCATTTAATAAATCCCAAGCCCAGTAACTACTGTAAAGGAAAATGATTTTTACAGTTTCAACAGCTTCCTGCAGCATTAAAACAGGGGTTAGCATAAACACACACCAATCCCAGGGCTCACTCTCATACCCCAAACTTGGATGAGCAAAATGTCTCACTATCCACATGCCTTAGTGGTCATGGGGTCGGGACGAAAGTCAGATCTGGTTGGTCAAAATCTTCTAGGGAAAAACAGAATGAGTGCCTCCAACACAGTGGATCCACTTGCTTCGAGGCTGAATCTTGAGGGGTGACACAGAGGCTTCCCAGGGACACTGGGGCTACAACTTGGAAATTAGGAAATACTGGGGGTAGTGGACGATCCTGAATTTCTGGAGGAAAAGTCAACATTTTTACTGCCACCAATAACGGAGGAATGTAAGCAGAAGTACTTTGTGCCGTTTCATATCCATAATATATTAAGTCAGACAGAAGACAAATAATTTTTGGACAAAGAATTTGTAAGATGTGCAATATAGATACTACAAAATTTTAGCAAAATCCTGGAGCTTAAGGATGAGTACAGTTCTGAGGATTTCAGTTGGACCCCTGCATACTACAGTGCTGGTTACACATATGGCAGAAACAATGAAACCACAGTGTGTCTGTGACTGAAAAGACTGAATTCCGTGTGTCCCTCAGACTGAGGGCTCTCTGTTAAGTCGCCATGCTAGCTTCTAGTTATCATCGACCATGGCTGCTAAGAAAACCTGATGAACAATAATCTTTTTTTTTTTAACATTTTTTATTGTTTATTTATTTTTGAGAGAGACACAGCATGAGTGCAGGAGGGGCAGAGAGAGAGGGAGACACAGAATCTGAAGCAGGCTCCAGGCTCTGAGCTGTCAGCATAGACCCTGACGCAGGCTTGAACTCAGAAACCATGAGATCATGACCTAAGCTGAAGTTGGACACTTAACCGACTGAGCCACGCAGGTGCCTCAACAATAATCTTGTAATGGCAAAATAGTACTAATTAAAAACAGTGGCATTTCATGCTGAATGTGAACAGTGCAATTTTGACCTTTCTTAATGGACTATTTCTTCTGATACATCTATATATGTAAAAGGCGATCAGCTTGAGGTTTCTAACAGCATAAGCAACAACAACCTCCACAAGTAGCATAATTATATTCATTAGTCATGGCATGACTCTGTGAAAGAAAATCTATCACTGCCTATGAAAATTCTTACAGTTTTCCTTATATATGTGTAAAAGAGACTAGAAACAGTCACATATACAAATAAGAACATAGTACAAGGTGAGGGCATTTCAAATCAGCAGAAGAGGGGATAATTAACAAAATGGTCACTGAAACCACCGGCTGGTCATGGGAGAAAGGCCATCACAAACATGAATCAATGAGTGCAGGGATTACATACAGTGCGGCACAACTGTACAAGCACTAGGAGAAACCCTTGGTGACCCTGAAGTGAGGAACCGCTGACTCTAAGCCTAACTAACTCCACGACAAGGAATCACAAAAGAAAAGCTTTACAGATTTAACTACCAAAATATTTTAAGCACTTATGTGACAAAATAAAGAAATAACTCTAAAAGCCTGAAAAAAAAAGGGATGGGGGGGCTGGTCCTGGATGGATCAGTCGGTTAAGCAACCAACTCTTTATTTCAGCTCAGGTCATGATCTCACAGTTCATGGGATTGAGCCCCATTTAGGGCTCTGTATTGACATTGCAGAGCCTGCTTGGGATTCTCTCTCTCCCTCTCTCTCTCTGCCCCTCTCCCACTCGCACGTGTGTGTGTGTGTGTGTGTGCGCGTGCGTGTGTGTGTGTGTGCGCGCGTGTGTGTGTGTGTGTATTCAAAAAAATAGATGCAGTGTATGGGCTTAGTACCTTTAATATACTCTTAACCCAAGAAGGAACAGATAAATAGTAACTCCAAATCAATTTTGTAAAGACAGACCACCAACAAAGTAACAAGCAAAAGAGTGAAACAGGCATTCCCAAGTGGCCAACAGATGCGCATACAGGCAGATGCTTGGCCCTGAATGTGACCAAGGGCTGGAGAAGGGGAGGAGTTCCCTAGCTCCCCCATAGCAGCAAGATCACACAGCAAGCAAGTATGCCATAGATTTCCTAAAAACACAGACCAGTCTTCTCACAAGGATGCAATAACCCTTAACAAAACAGGAAATGAACCCAGCAACATGTAAACATAATTACACATCCATGACCATGTGAGATCTACCCCAAGAACACAAGGTTGGGGGGCGGCTGGGTGGCTCAGTCGGTTGGGTAGCCAACTTCAACTCAGGTCATGATCTCGCAGTCTGTGGGTTTGAGCCCTGCGTCGGGCTCTGTGCTGGCAGCTCAGAGCCTGGAGCCTGCTTTCGATTCTGTGTCTCCCTCTCTCTCTGCCCCTCCCCTGCTTGCTCTCTGTCTCTTTCTCAAAGAATAAACATTAAAAAAAATATTTTTTTTAATTACAAAAAAAAAAGAATGCAAGGTTGGTTTAACATCTGAAAATCAATGCAACAATTATTAACAGAATATAGGACAAAAACCACAATGATTAAAAAAAAAAACCAAAACACAAAAAACCCATAATGATCATCTCAACAGATGAAAAAAAAAAAACATCTGACACTGACTTCAAGCTGTATTACAAAACTGTAATCATCAAGACAGTATGGTACTGGCACAACAACAGACACTCAGCTCAATAGAACAGAATAGAGAACCCAGAAATGGACCCAGAAACATATGGCCAACTAATCTTTGACAAAGCAGGAACAAATATCCAATGGAATAAAGACAGTCTCCTCAGCAAGTGGTGCTGGGAAAACTGGACAGCAACATGCAGAAAAATGAACCTGAACCACTTTCTTACACCAGACACAAAAATAAACTCAAAATGGATGAAGGACCTTAACATAAGACAGGAAGCCATCAAAGTCCTCGAGGAGAAAGCAGGCAAAAGCCTCTCTGACCTCAGCTGCAGCAACTTCTTACTCAACTCATCTTCGGAGGCAAGGGAAACAAAAGCAAAAATGAACCACCGGGACCTCATCAAAATAAAAAGCTTCTGCACAGCAAAGGAAACAATCAGCAAAACTAAAAGGCAACCGATAGAATGAGAGAAGATATTTGGTTTTTTTTTGTTTTTTTTTTTTAATTTTTTTTCAATGTTTTTTATTTATTTTTGGGACAGAGAGAGACAGAGCATGAACAGGGGAGGGGCAGAGAGAGAGGGAGACACAGAATCAGAAACAGACTCCAGGCTCTGAGCCATCAGCCCAGAGCCTGACGCGGGGCTCGAACTCATGGACCGCGAGATCGTGACCTGGCTGAAGTCGGACGCTTAACCGACTGCGCCACCCAGGCGCCCCGAGAGAAGATATTTGTAATGACGTATCAGGTAAAGAGTTAGCATCCAAAATCTATAAAGAACTTATCAAACTCAACACCCAAAATACAAATAATCCAGTGAAGAAATGGGCAAAAGACATGCATAGACACTTCTCCAAAGACGGCGAACAGACATGAAAAAATGCTCGACATCACTCATCATCAGGGAAATACAGATCAAAACCACAAGGAGATACCACCTCACACCTGTCAGAATGGCTCACATTAACAACTCAGGCAACAACAGATGTTGGCGAGGATGCAGAGAAAAAGGATCTCTTTTGCATTGTTGGTGGCAATGCAAGCTGGTGCAGCCACTCTGGAAAACAGTCTGGAGGTTCCTCAAAAAACTAAAAATAGAACTACCCTACAACCCGGCAATTGCACTACTAGGTATTTACCCAAGAGATACAGGTATACTGTTTCGAAGGGGCACGTGCACCCCCATGTTTACAGCAACGCTATCGACAATAGCCAAAGTATGGAAAGAGCCCAAATGTCCATCAACAGATGAATGGATAAAGATGTGATATACATACACAATGGAGTAGTACAAGGCAATCAAAAAGAATGAAATCTTGCCATTCTCAACTACATGGATGAAAGCAGAGGGTATTATGCTGAGCGAAATTAGAGAAAGACAAATATCATAGGATTTTACTCACATGAGGACTTTAAGATACAAAACAGATTAACATAAGGGAAGTGAAGCAAAAATAATATAAAAACAGGGAGGGGGACAAAACATAAGAGACTCTTAAACAGAACAAACAGAGGGTTACTGGAGGGGTTGTGGGAGGGAGGGGATGAGCTAAATGGACAAGGGGCATTAAGGAATCTACTCCTGAAATCACTGTTGCACTATATGCTAACTAACTTGGATGCAAATTCAAAAAATAAATAAAAATTTTAAAAATAATAAAATAAGGGGCGCCTGGGTGGCGCAGTCGGTTAAGCGTCCAACTTCAGCCAGGTCACAATCTCGCGGTCCGTGAGTTCGAGCCCCGCGTCAGGCTCTGGGCTGATGGCTCAGAGCCTGCAGCCTGTTTCCGATTCTGTGTCTCCCTCTCTCTCTGCCCCTCCCCCGTTCATGCTCTGTCTCTCTCTATCCCAAAAATAAATTAAAAAAAAAAAAAAAGTTGAAAAAAATAATAATAAAATAATAAAATTTTAAAAATCTGACCAAATTCTTTCATGATCTGCACAATGCACTGGGGGCTCTAGCCAATGCAGGGCAGTGACAGCGGGGGGGGGGGGGGGGGGGTTGTCTAACACAAGTAAGAAAAAGTAACAGTTACTCCTAAGCCTACCGTCAATAGTAAACACCTTAGTGTATCACTTACAGCTTTTTACGTTAACAAAATAATATACTTATTTTTAATCCATTCTGTCATTGAACCTGATGATAGAGGTCTCTCTCTATAACATCATATGCAAGACATGCAATGGTGTATCACATGGCTACAGCCGACTGCTTAGCTATTACAAGCATCACGGATACTAACCGTGCACGTCTCCAGTGAAGCTCCCCTCTTCATGCACTCACCATGTTGTGTGCTTCCTACATTTTCCACCAAATCCCACCACCACCTTCTTATTGTAAATCACATCATCCCGAAAGTCACCAATAAAAAGAAAATGGTCTACTCATTTTTCTGCCTTCAATCTCTGTCCTTTCCCACTTAGTATATCTATTCTGCAGTTAGAATTATCTTTCTAGAGTTGTGACCTCACCACAATCTGAAAACACCCAGTGTTTCCCACCTCTCATGGGCTCTGGCTCGCACCTCCCAGCACAGCACAGAGGTGCTTTGGCACTCTAGGCCAGGGGTCCACTGGCCAAATCGAGCCCAAGCCTATTTCCATACTTCCCACAAACTAAAAACTACATTTTTTTAGTTATAAATATAAAAAAGAATATGCATTAAAAGCCAGGTGTGGCCTGCACACCTGGCCCTTTCCAGGAAGTTTGCTAAGCCCTAACCTAGCCCAACAATTTTTAGGCACCAAAAGAGCCTGCCAAACATATGGAAGTGCTGACGCATCAAGCTACTGAGGGTGGCATGAACAGAGCCCTTGAGTCTCCGTCACTGCCTTGGTCCACCCCCCAGCTTTCATCCTCCAAGATAAAACTCTGCCACTCAGCCGGGCAAAGCCCCCAGGGTCCATCCGGCTGATCACATGCTGCACTGAGACTCCCTAAGCACCTCTATCTCAGCAGGAAGGGGTCCCTGAGCAGCATGGGCTCGGATTTACTCATCTTTGCAACCCAGCATCTAGCAGAGTACCTGGCACGTAACACATATTCCCGGACTTTCTGAAGAACACATTTTTTTTTTTAATGTTTTTATTTATTTCTGAGACAGAGACAGAGCATGAGCAGGGGAGGGGCAGAGAGAGAGGGAGACACGGAATCAGAAGCAGGCTCCAGGCTGTCAGCACAGAGCCCGACGCGGGGCTCCAACTCACAAACCGTGAGATCATGACCTGAGCCAAAGTCAGCCGCTCAACTGACTGAGCCACCCAGGCGCCCCATGAAGAACACACTTTGGGGCGCCTGGGTGGCTCAGTCGGTTGAGCAGCTGACTTCGGCTCAGGTCATGATCTCGCGGTCCGTGAGTTCGAGCCCCGCGTCGGGCTCTGTGCTGACAGCTCGGAGTCTGGAGCCTGTTTCGGATTCTGTGTCTCCCTCTCTCTCTGACCCTCCCCCATTCATGCTCTGTCTCTCTCTGTCTCAAAAATAAATAAACGTTTAAAAAAATTAAAAAAAAACATTTAAACAAAAAAAAAAAAAGAACACACTTTAAATGATGATCAAGGGGCGCCTGGGTGGCTCAGTCGGTTGAGCGACTGACTTCGGCTCAGGTCATGATCTCACGGTTTGTGAGTTGGAACCCCGCGTCGGGCTCTGTGCCGACAGCTCGGAGCCTGGAGCCTGCTTCGGATTCTGTGTCTCCCTCTCTCTCTGCCCCTCCCCCGCTCATGCTCCGTCTCTGTCTCAGAAATAAATAAGCATTAAAAATGATGATTAAGTATACAATGCAGGCCTCTGACATCAAGAGACAAGTCATGTGATGGCAGGAAGACTGCACAAAGTAACGCACAGCGCACCCCCAAGTGCATCTGGACGTGCACTTCAAGATTGGACACAAGAATAAAGAGCACAAAAGGAAAGCTCCAGAGTTGAAAGCCAAGCGTTCGAGGACATGTGCTGGGTTGGAGTGAGCTGGATGGACCACAGTGTGGAGCGCTGGAAGAAGTGAGGGGAGCTGGAGAACCCACTATGGGCTTTAATGTCTATCATCTTAACATCCCTGGGTACAGGACACCTGGGGGACTGGTATGGTTGAGCGACCGACTCTTGATTTTGGCTCAGGTCATGATCCCAGAGTTGTGGGACCAAGCCCCACACTGGGCTCCACACTGAGCATAGAATCTGCTGGGGATTCTCTCTCTCCCTCTGCCCCTTCCCCAAGGATCCTCTCTCTCTTAAATAAAAAAAATAAAATAATAAGTTTTAACATTCCTTGACGTATGTCAGTAAATCCTGTTTAACTTCTTTCGGCCCTTAGAATTTGCTTCTTAAAGTATGGTCGTATGGAGACCAGTCCTGATGAAGCCCTGGGGTTTATTCAGGTTACAGGTGTACAGCTTTCATTAAGTGTCTATCTACCAAATGGCAGGTGCTGTTGTCCCTCTGTGCTCTTTGTGCTCCAGGACTAAGGCCCATATCTTTGTGTTTTAGAAATTCTCCCTTGCAGTCCCCAGCATCTCTCTATCACCCATTTCCTCTCATTATACATCAGAGAGAGGGGACAGAGCAGCTGTAACTGGTCACCACCCACCTCAGCCCTCTGGGTGAGTCAGACTGTGTGCTTTATTCCAGGGCAAAACACTGGTCTGCCCTAGAACACCGGCTTCAACTGCAGGCTCCTAAGAACAATGGAGTTACCAAAAAGGACCCACAAATTTGCAGGCCCTCCCAGGATTGGCCGTGGGCCAAGCAACTAGTACATTACCACATATACAAGCTATTTTTTCATGTAGGTAGCATTACTAGATTGACCATAATTTTGTTACTTTCTGTTCTCTCAATTAGTACATACTTTTCACAGTTACTACCATGACAACAGCCTTCAAATTTTTTGATGTGAGGAAAAAGTTTTTAATATACTGAAAAAAATTTGGCAATTTCTAATACAGACTCCCCAAAGGCAGGACCTGCACCTCTTCCAGGTTCTGAAGCTCATCAGCCCTTAGCCCCTAAGGAAACAGCCACCCAGTTTAATTTTTAGTTGGGCATTCCACTTCTCAGCACTGTGAGGCCATGTGGCACAGTCAGAGCACCGGCCAGCAGTAACTGACCACGACTTCTGGGCATATCCTCAGAGCCAGAGCTCAACACTGGCTCCAGCCCTCCCACAATTACAGTGCACCTTACACAGGGCACCTCCCCTCGAAGGGCAACCTTCTCTTCTGAAGAATGCAGGAGGTAAAAATAAGACTGGACAGAGTTTATATACCAAGAAAAAGGAGAGGCCTATTCCTCTTTTCAGATCAGAAGAGTAACTCAAGCAACAATCCTAGCTGAAATATCAGGAACATAAAAGTAGCAGAAGACAGAGGTGGGAGACCACAAACCCAGGAAGGTACAGTGGGTATCTACTGGTCACCAAATACCCCAGTATGAGCACATACACAACAGATGACTTCTTATACTCTCGAGGACATCATTCTACAAAGCGGAACTGTACTAGCCTGAAAGGAAGATGTGCCTCTGCGACACACCGTCCCTGTAAAAATGTTTAGAAAATCCCCAATGGAGTAGCATTCTAGCTTTATTAGAACAAAGGCACCATCTGGTGGTTAAAAGAATAAGTGCAGGCTATGGGAAGAAAGCCACAGAAATAAATATTAATAAATTTCCCTTCTAATCAGAAAGATTCTTGGGAAAAGACCACATTCCTAATCATACTGGTGATTTAAAAAAAAATCTTTCTACAATACTGCTCTGTAACAGGATTGAAATAACATGGGAAAACAAACACCTTTATAGCTGAATTTCATTCAAAATTCCTATTTTGTCAAAAAGACTGAGCATGATAAAGTAAACCAAGAGTTGAATGTTTGGAAGCATATGACCAAAAAAAGGTGGAATTTATCCCCCATCACAATGCACGCTCTATGAGAAACAGGAATTTTGTCGGAGGTTTTTTTTTTCCATTGCTGGGCTACCAAGCCCTTCAGTGTACAATAAAACAGTAGTTCTCAAGCATTCCAGTCCCAGGACCATGTTATACTCTAGAGAGTACTAAGCATCCCAAAGAGATTTTGTTCCTATGGATCACAGCTATTGATATTTACAAACCAAAATAGAGAAAATCTTAAAATCACTGTCCCTTCCTTTAAAAATAATAACACATTACATGCTAACATAAAATATTTTTATACAAAGTAACTACTTTTCAAAAGAGAGAGAGGAGAGGCTCAGTCAGTTAAGCATATGACTCTTGATCTCAGCTCATGTCTTGATCTCAGGGTGATGAGGTCAAGCCCTGCGTTGGGCCCCAAGGGCCCAGCTGTGGGCCCCAAGATGGGCATGAAGCCTACTTAAAAAAAAGAAGAAAAAGAAAAAGAGAGAGTGAATGTGTCATTTTTTTACAAGTCTGCAAATATCTCTTCTAGCTTAAGGTTTGGATGCTCACATGCCCTGCATCATGTAGCCAGCCTCTAGAAGTGTGCACTCTAGCCCCCTGACAGACCGGGGTGGGAAAAGCCAATGATGTCCTCCCTGGTGTTAGTACAGACAGTCTGACCTTACAGGTCTGGAAGGGTCTTGGGGACCTGCTACTGTGTCTGGTATGCAGCACGCGCTAATGGAGCTTTGTTGATGGGAGGGACAAAGGACAGAGCATGGGATGGAGATGGTAAGAGAAGGACAAGGGGGTAGGGAAAGGACCAAGTGCAGCCAAGTGTGGGAGGGGTGCGGCCTGGCCCCAAGCACTGCAGGGCTGGTACCCTTACTTTATACTGACTACAAGTATATGATGCAGCTGTTTTATTAGCTCTGTTTTTCAGAGTACCACCTCCACCTGGGGTCATCTTCCCTTCAGGTTTTTACTGTAATTTAAAAAAAAAAACTAATGAGCATTAATCACATGAATTGAAACGCAGATAAATGAGGGTTGCTGTTAATTTGTTTACCATAAAACTAATATATGCTCATTAAAAAAATTTTTTTAATATAACAAAAATCACAGTCAATCCAGCAATTCAGAATAACTAAGTAAACAACTGGTATATTTCCATTTCTTTCCTAAACTTAGTATGAAAGTTTTTTTAATTGACATTCATCTTGGGGCGCCTGGATGGCACAGTCAGTTGTGTCTGACTTCGGCTCAGGTCATGATCTCACGGTTTGTGAGTTAAAGACCCACACTGGGCTTTCTGCTGTCCCACAGAGCCGGTTTCAGATGCTCTGTCCCTGCCTCTCTCTCTCTCTGCCTTCCCCCACTCATGCTCTACCTTGAAATAAATAAACATTTTTAAAAGTTGATGATCATCTGTAAAGTATACAAGTACTAACAAAATCACTATAGATAGGAAACCCTTAGTAATCTATTATTTAACCTCAAAAAAAAATTTTAATTAATTAAAGAAACTCTCCAAGTATGGGTGCACAGAAGATCACATACTGTATGATTCCATTTATATGAAAAGTCTAGAAGTCCAGAATACACAAATCTACAGAGACAGAACACAGATGCCTAACTAACTGCCAGGGGTTAAGGGGAGGAGAAAATGCGAGTGACTACTGATGGTATAAGGTTTCTTTTGGGGATCATGAAAATGTCCTGGATTTTTTGTGCTCTATTCATGGACATACCCAAGTTTCCAGACTACTCATTCTGGTATATAATAGGTAATGAGTATCTGATGGATGGATAAATGGGGGAGGTGGTGGCTGCTGGAATGGATGGGGAGGGGGGGGGGATGGAGGGGTGGGGAGGAGAGTGAGTGGGAGAGTGGATGGGGGGTGGGGGGCGTGAGTGGGTGGAAAGTGGACGGGAGGGGGGGGGGGATGCGGTGAATGAGGGTATTCCTCTCCTAGAAAGAGCCTGAAGTCTCATGTTGGTCAGGCTCCCAGGGGTGAACAGCCAGCACCACTTCTTCCTTTGGCAATCCTCCTCCTCCTCCTCCTCCTCCTCCTCCTCCTCCTCCTCCTCCTCCTGCACACAGTTTCGCACAGTTCCAAGGGCCCCACTTCCTGCCCCAGGCAGAAAAGAACGTGTTCTTCAAAAATCTAAGAAGCAGCTGTGAGCTCTCCTTCGCAACATTTGCTCACTTTTCTTTTTCAAAGAAAGTCTGTGAAACAGAAATGCGTTAGAGGAAATGGACCTCGAAGAAGTCCCTCATAGCCTCTGTTACAATTCTACAGAGAGGCTTACCCTGAAGGTGAGCTAGTTTGGACGGGCTCTTTGCTGGTTTCTGTGAAGCCCACCAAGCAGCACGTGCCCTACACAGCATGAACTCCAACACGGTTTCAAATGCCAAAAAGTCCAGACCACTGTGATGAACAGTACAGAAGCGTATCCTTCCTCGACTAGTTCTCTAAAGAGATGACAAAATGCTTGACTGACTGTATTTTTTATTTTAAAAGGCCACCAAAACTTTTTACCTCACTTGAATTTTTTCACTTTGGTTATGCTGTCTTCTCTTAATACCATGGTCCTCAGATGATTTGTGCTGCTTCAAGAAGATAAAAATCTTCTAACATTTAAAAATACTCCCCATCTCTAAAATTCTCTTAAAATGAAAAGCAAATGTCTACCTAAGAGAGGCCTCCCCCACCAACCGCCTGCCTTCCCCACGTGCCTAGGCTCTGCCCCCACCTTGCACCTGCAGGCTTCACCTGCCAACGGTCTCCAGCCCACCCTGGTCTCCAGCCCACCCTTCGCACAGAAGGACCCTTCATCTGAGAGGGGTGGGGAAGGGGGAGGGAGGGAAGGGGAGAAGGAGAAGAAAGGGAGGGGAGGCCAGAACCTGCCCTTGCACAGGGTGCGACCTCAACATGGCCTGGGGAAAAGTTCCTCTAAAAGCACACTTTCCACTCAGAAAATAAGAAAACAAACACTCCGTTATGGGCTACGCTGCTAACATGAACCACCAATGAAATTTCCATCACAGGTGTTCAACACGCATCTGCATACCTGGTTAAATGGTTCCTCTCAGAACCACCACCCACAGCGGCGCCATTTCCCAGCGGGCCAGCGGGTGCAGGGCCTGGATTCACAGTGGCCCCGCGTTCAAGGGCAGGCACAAAGGAGCCGTCCCTATTGTTCCCTCTTCCTCATTCCGCTGGCTGAGCTGGAGTTTCCTCAGATCTAGGAGAGTAGCCTACCCTCCCCCACCCTTTTGTTCCAAGAATACAGTTCTAGAACAGGCAGCCTATGCACCAATCTGCTCCAATCCTGCGATTTCCAATAAGTAAAACCACAGCCCCTCACCAGGTCGCTCCCCCCAAGATGTGTCTAGCACGTGCTTATCCACTGTCTTGCTTTTCTACGGAAGAGCTGAGAAAGCCCTTGTGGAAGCTCTGCTGCCTTGGGTCTCGGCATCTCTCCACGACCTCATTTCTGCCGTTCCAAGGAAAATGGAGTCCCCCACTCACCAAGGCAGACAGGGCCATCCTGCAACCTGAACACGTGCTCAAGCAGATCCCATTAGGCAAGGCACCGCCTTCCAAGGGGCACTCTTGGGGAGTGGTCAGTGCCAGTCTCAAGCCCAGAGCTGACAGACTTCTTTCTCTTCAGCCTGCATGGAAAATGAGCCAACTGCAAAATAACATGGCCAGATCCTCCACACACAGCCTGGCTGGTCCCCGGCCCCCACACTCTCTCACTCATGCCCTCCTTGCTCCCCATCACCACTGAGGCCACCATGGGGCAGGGAAGGAAAAAACGAGGCAACACCATTAGTCAGCAAAAGCTTCCAGTACTTTCTCTGTAAACGTTGAAGCAAGAGAAAAAATACTGGTTTATCATCGGCTTAACTAGTTAGGAGCTTCTTCCTGCAATACAGAACAGGCCTTACATAGTTTTCAATAATCAGAGCTTTGGAGGGATCACCCACCCCCACTCCCAAGAAAGCACACACATCTGGTGACAGGACATCACGACAGGGTTATTCTGTAAGGGGTGGGGTGGGGTGGGGCGGGGGTGGGACAAGGAGGTGACCCCACCAACACCCTACCTCCTAGGCCCTGCCCCCAGCCTAGGAGCACCTTTGTGAAGAAAGGGGTTAAACAAGAGAAGAAAAATATTAAACGCCACGTTCCTTGCCTGCACCTCTATCCGTTTTTTCCCTCCTGCACTAGTGCAGTTGTTGGCTGCGGCCACTGCAGGGGAATCACAGCAGCTCCACTGCCCTTTTCCACCATCTGTAAGCACCTCCTGAAATGGAGGGAGCTCAAGGCAGGGAGCAGTCCAGAGGTACAGGCCCACAGTGCACCTGAACCCCCTCAGATGGTTACAACGAACATTTTAAGTGAGCTGAGTTTTTCTCAGGAGGAAACCATTCTACGTTTATCGTCTTCGCCCTAAAAACGGGGAAAAGGGGGCGCCTGGGTGGCTCAGTCGGTTAAGCGGCCGACTTCAGCTCGGGTCACGATCTCGCGGTCCGTGAGTTCGAGCCCCGCGTTGGGCTCTGGGCTGATGGCTCAGGGCCTGGAGCCTGCTTCCGATTCTGTGTCTCCCTCTCTCCCTGCCCCTCCCCCGTTCATGCTCTGTCTCTCTCTGTCTCAAAAATAAATAAAATGTTAAAGAAAAAAAAAATTTTTTTTTAAATAAATAAATAAATAAAAACGGGGAAAGGTCTTTTTAAAGAAACCATCAAAACAGCTCATCCCTACCACCACCAAAAGGAAAATCACTCTTAGGGTCCCTTGGGATCAGCTTTGTATAAAAAAATACTAACAGAAACCTAGGCTAGGAACCTGAGGTCAAGTCTAAGGGAACAAGAGTCATCTTACCAGCCCTGTCGTAAGGAACTCACCTTACAGATGACCTTTAGAGCCAAGAACCCAGTGACTGAATCACAGGGAAGCAAACCTAAAGCTTGCCATGTACATCAGACCCCTCCTCCAAGTGCTCCTGCCCTCCCAGCGCAAGCACACCTTGGAGGGGGGCGGTCTCAGGGCCCCAGTCAAGTGTAAGAGCAGCGGGTCTCCGCCCACATGTCCCCCATCCTCCACTATGGAATTTCCTCTTTAGGAGAAGAGACCCTTCCACAGCTGTGCCACCCCTCCAATCAAATCCGAGTTGTGGCTCTTAATACAAAACGAAATATTTGAAGCCCCTTTTTTAAAAGAGGCAGTATTTTAAAAGTAGTGTTTCAAGCAAACTTCAAAATAAAACCACAAATATTATTTCCTATTTTTGAGGTTATATGAAAAAAATAATACTAACCTTCCTATATAAATGCTCTTCTGTAAACTCCCTACCCACCATGCTGTATTTTTGGTTGGATGCTGGGGCCTGCGGGCTGTGGCTGAACCCCAGAACCATCATAGGGAGGGGGTCAAGTCAAAGGTCAGCCAGAAAAATGAAGGTCATTCTTCTTGAAGTACCCGGATTCCATTCAGCCAAGAGCAAACGACAAAGACACCAAACTCAGACACAGACTGGAAGTTCAGCTGTAGAACACACATTATCGATGGAGCCACGGTCCTGTACAAATCTACCGACAGCTCATGAAGGACAGACAACAATCCGACCCCACCCTCAGTTCCCACTCCTCAGACTTACAAAGGAAAGAAAAGTCAGGCTGATTAAAGAAACATAAAAGCACAGGTAATGAAAACAGATACAACCATTCGCTCATTACTAAGAAAATGCATTTAAAACAACGAAGATACGATTTTCACCTATCAGATGGGCAAAATATCTTAAACCCTGACAATATGAGAGTAGGGATAAACAGGCAATTCTCATATACTGTTGGGATAATAAAATTAATGAAACTGCATTGGGGGCAGCTTGGCAACATTTATAAAATTTTAAAACATACGTAACCCTTGGCAAGGCAAGGGTTATTTTTTAGTTTACCCTAAGATACCCTTGCAAAAGGACTCCAAATCATACCTAACAAGGACATCCACTCAGCCTTCTTTCTAGATTAGACCATCTAAAATATCCACCAACCTGGGGTGCATGGGTGGCTCAGTTGGTTAAGCGTCCGACTCTTGGTTTCAGCTCAGGTCATGATCTTGCAGTTTGTGGGTTCGAGCCCCTCATTAGGCTCTGCACTGTTAGCATGGAGCCTGCCTAGGATTTCTCTCTTTCCCTTTCTCTCTGCCCCTCCCCTACTTGCTCTTGCTCTCTCTCTCAAAATAATAAATTTTTTAAAAATATAGTAAAATAAATAAATAAATATCCACCAACTAGATACAGAAATTGTTAGAGGCTCACAAGGAAATACTTAAAAGCTCTTGAAAAGTGTAAGAAAAAGCTGATGAGCTACTGGGGGAAAACCATGGAGACAAACACAAGTTAAGGTACAGAAGAGTGTGTCTGTGAGATCCCTGTAAGAACAGAGACGCTGGCATGTGCACAAAAATCTTTTGGGAAGGAATTACAAGAAATTATTAATAGCACGTGACCTTTGTAAGGAAGATTAAGAGCAGAAAGGATGCAAAAAGTTACCCTGCAACACGCACCTTTCCTTACTATTTATTCTTCTTTTCTTTGGGCCACCAGTGTGCTAAGAATTCTGATGCACCCAGCCTCGCACAGTGTGCTGGCCCCACTGGGCCCTGCTTCTCCACCTACTCGGTTCTTTAACCATGTACTAAGCACCCATTGCCCCACCAGTCACAGCAAAACCAGGATCTTGACGAGAATCTCTGCCCAACCAGCCACATGGTCTCCCCAGGCCATCACCCCTACCTCTTCATACCCAAAATAACTATCCAAACAGAACCTGTGGACTGCAGCTTCATGGGAAAAGGTCACCAATACCTTTGTCAAGGGGTTAACAACAAATCCATCTAAAGAAGGTATAAATGAACAGGAAAATGAATCCAAGAGATGGAAAGAGACAATAAAATGATTGGTAATTTCTATTATAAATGAACACTTCTAAGGAATACATCAGCAACTTGAATCCAAAAGCATAGAAAACACTACCAGACATTACTGGGTGTATCCCAGGTATACAAGTGTGATTTAACTTTATAAAATTCATAAATGTAATCTACCAATTTAACAGATTTTTTTTAATGTTGGTAAAATTCAATACCCAAGTATGATTTTAAAAACTCAGTAAATTAGGAACAGAAATTTCCTTATTCTGATAAAGAGTATTAAAAACTAATAAAGTAAACATCATGCTGTAATATTGCAATTTATTACAGGAAATATGTATTTAGTCTTCTTCCTCATTTCTGGCTCAAGTCCCCAAAACTTCTGCAATTTCCCAAGCATAGAGAGTGATGCAGGTGTCTTTTTTTATGTTAACGAGATGACTTTGGGAAAGCCCTAAAGGATGGAAACTGCTTGCCCATCAATCCTGCCAACCACAGGATTAGAGGGGTAGGACTTCCAGTCCCAACCAGACCTCTGGGGAGGTCAGAGGGGCTGGAGGCTGAATCAATTGCCCACCAATGGCCAATGAGTTTAATAAACAGCTAAGTAATAAAGCCTCCATAAAAACCCTAAAGGGCAGGGTTCAGAGAACCTCCAGATTGGTAAACACGTGGAGATTTTCAGGAAAAGCAGCACACCTGGTGAGGGCATGGAAGTACCTGCCCTTCCACACACCTGGCCCTGGGCATCTCTTTCATTGGGCTATTCCTGAGTTATATCTCTTTATAATAAACCAGGAATCTAGTAAGATGAGTCTCTGAGTTCTGTGAGCCATTCTCGCAAATTAATCAAACCTAAGGAGAAGGTCAATGGAACCTCCAATCTGTAGCCAGTCAGTCAGTAGCAGAGGTAACCACCTGGATTTGTGACTGGCATCTTAAATGGGAGAAGGAGCAGGCTTGTAGGACTCAACACTTAACCTGTGGAACCAGATACTTTCTCCAAGGAATGCCAGAAATGAGTTGAATTCATGGACACTGTACACCCTGCTGGTATCAGAGAACCGCTTGGTGCTATATGTGGGGAGTGGCCCTCCCCACGTGGAATTGGGCCAAGGAACCCCAAAAGACATTGTAAATGCATTTCCTACAAAATCCAGAATTGGATTGATGAGTTCAAGCCCCATACCGGGCTCTGTGCTGGCAGTGTGACGCCTGCTTAGGATTCTCTCTCTCCTTCTCTCTCTCTCTGCCCCTCCTGCTCTCATTCTTTCTCTCTCTCTCTCTCTCAATAAACAAACAAACAAACTTAAAATTAAAAAAAAAAAAGGAATAATACAAATAAACAACGGGCACCTGGGTGGCTCAGTTGGTTGGTTAAGCATCTGACTCGTGATTTCAGGTCAGGTCATAATCTCACGGTTTCTGAGTTCAAGCCCTGAATCAGGCTCTATGCTAACAGCACAGAGCCTGCTTAGGATTCACTCTTTCTGCCCCTCCCCTGCTTGCACACGCGCACACTCTCTAAATAAATAAATAAATAACCTTTAAAAAATGAATAAATAAACGAAACCAAGAACAAGGGCAACCACCAGCATTGCCTCCATTCAACACTAACTGGTACAATTAGACAAGAAATTTGCAGTACGAGTATCAGAAAGGAAGAAATAAGACTGTTAGTACTTGCAGATCCCATGACCTATAAATGACTAGGAATAACAGCAGAGCTTAGGAAGGTGACCGTATGTAAGGTTAAATATTCAGCTGCCTTGCTATGTACCACCAGTGAACAATCAGACATGGTAATAACAGAGAGAACATCATTTAATGATGGCATCAGAGAATCATCGGTTTAGGAAAAATATAATTTCATTGAAACTTTTTATTAAAAAACTGAATGGATAGGGATGTCTGGGTGGCTCAGCTGGTGAAGCACCCGACTTTGGCTCATGTCATGATCTCATGGTTTGTGAGTTCAAACCCTGCATCAGGCTCTCTGCTGTCAGCACCAAACCCGCTGTGGGTCCTCTGTCTTCCTCTTTCTGCCCCTCATACCCCCTATCTCAAAAATAAATAAACATTAAAAAAAATTTTTTTAAACCTAAATGAATAGAGAGACATACTATATTCACAAATAGGAAGACACAATATTGGGAAGATGTCCATTCTCATCAAATTGATCTACAGATTCAATGCAATTCCAATTAATATCCCAATAGCATTTTTCATGAAATTTGAGGATTCTAAAGTTTATATTAAAGAATAAAGGGTCAAAATTATCCAGAATGCTTTTGAAGGAAGCATGGAGGAGTGACTTGCCCTACTAATTTCCAGGATGTATGATGAAACAAGATAACTGAGCAGCACACTGCTGCTGGCAAGCTGGCCAAAGGCATAAATCCAGAAAGAAATTCACACACATGTGAATTCTGAGATATGGGGCATCAGTTTCATGGAGAAAGGAAGACCTGTTCAATACCTGAAGCTAGGAAGAAATGATGCAGGACACGAAAAAAGAGGACACGGAATCCCAACTGACATTTTTTAAAAATCTTTTTTTAAATACAAGAAAAAAGCCAACTCCAGAAGAAATAAGGAATTCAACATCAAAAACTAAACTAAGGGGGTGCCTGGGTGGCTCAGTCGGTTAAGTGTCTGACTTTGACTCAGGTCATGATCTCACAGTTTTTGAGTTTGAACCCCACATCAGGCTGTCTGTCAGCAAACAGCCCACTTAGGATCCTCTGACCCTTCTCTATGCCTCTCCTCCACTTGCACTCTCTCTCTTTCTCAAAAATAAATAAAATTTAAAAAATAAAAATAAGAACACATTTTTAGGCCCCAATTTTTTTTTTAATTTTTTTAAATTTTATTTATTTTTGACAGAGAGAAAGACAGAGCATGAGCAGGGGAGGGGCAGAGAGAGAGGGAGGCACAGAATCAGAAGCAGGTTCCAGGCTCTGAGCTGTCAGCACAGAGCCCGATGCGGGGCTCGAATTCACAGACCGCAAGATCATGACCTGAGCCGAAGTCAGACACTCAACCGACTGAGCCACCCAGGCACCCCTCTTAGGCCTCAATTTTTAAGAAAATAATGTGACATTAAAATTTCTAAGTACTGAAAAGCACAGTTAGGAATGATATCTATCTTGGACTGGGCAGAAGAAAAGTAAATGGAAACAATCTGTGGAAAACAGTAAGCACTATGGAAAAAAGCTACTTAAAATACATGTACTGGCCACCAACGTTCATATGTAACATTCATAATGGACACCTACACTGGCGCATAAAGGTGCACAATAATCCACAAGGACAAGCACTGAAGCCACAGTGCACAGAGAGACACATGATGTGGTGCCCTCAAGTGCACATTTTTTTTTTAATTTTTTTTTTCAACGTTTATTTTATTTTTGGGACAGAGAGAGACAGAGCATGAACGGGGGAAGGGCAGAGAGAGAGGGAGACACAGAATCGGAAACACGCTCCAGGCTCTGAGCCATCAGCCCAGAGCCTGACGCGGGGCTCGAACTCACGGACCGCGAGATCGTGACCTGGCTAAGTCGGACGCTTAACCGACTGCGCCACCCAGGCGCCCCATCAAGTGCACATTCTTAAGCGAAGGGGACAGACAGGGCAGGACATCGAACCCCTGAAAAAAATATATGAAAAACTGCACCAAAACCATAAAATACCTAGGAATAACCATAACCAAAGAGGTGAAAAATCTACACACTGAAAACTATAGAAAGCTTATGAAAGAAATGCAAGAGGACACACACAAAAAAGGAAAAATATTCCATGCTCCTGGATTGGAAGAACACTGTTAAAATGTCGATACTACCCAAAGCTATCTACATATTCAGTGCAATCCCTATCAAAATAACACCAGCATTCTTCACAGAGCTAGAACAAACAATTCTAAAATTTCTATGGAACCAGAAAAGACCCCGAATAGCCAAGCAATCTTGGAAAATGAAAACCGAAACTGGAGGCATCACAATCCTTGACTTCAAGACGTATTACAAAGTTGTAATCATCAAGACAGTATGGTACTGGCACAACAACAGACACTCAGATCAACAAATGGTGCTGGGAAAACTGGACAGCGACATGCAGAAAAATGAACCTGGACAACTTTCTTACACCAGACACAAAAATAAACTCAAAATGGAAGACGTTAACATAAGACAGGAAGCCATCAAAGTCCTCGAGGAGAAAGCAGGCAAAAGCCTCTCTGACCTCAGCCACAACAACTTCTTACTCAACACGTCTCCGGAGGCAAGGGAAACAAAAGCAAAAATGAACCACCGGGACCTCATCAAAATAAAAAGTTTCTGCACAGCAAAGGAAACAATCAGCAAAACTAAAAGGCAACCGATGGAATGAGAGAAGATATTTGTAAATGACGTATCAGGTAAAGGGTTAGCATCTAAAATCTATAAAGAACTTATCAAACTCAACACCCAAAAAACAAATAATCCAGTGAAGAAATGGGCAAAAGACATGAATAGACACTTCTCCAAAGAAGACATCCAGATGGCCAACCGACACATGAAAAAATGCTCAACATCACTCCTCATCAGGGAAATACAAATCAAATACAAATACAAATACAAACAATGAGATACCACCTTACACCTGTCAGAATGGCTAATAGTAACTCAGGCAACAATAGATGTTGGAGAGGATGCAGAGAAAGAGGATCTCTTTTGCATTGTTGGTGGCAATGCAAGCTGGTGCAGCCACTCTGGAAAACAGTCTGGAGGTTCCTCAAAAAACTAAAAATAGAACTACCCTACAACCCAGCAATTGCACTACTAGGTATTTACCCAAGGGATACAGGTGTGCTGTTTCAAAGGGACACATGCACCCCCATGTTTATAGCAGCACTATCAACAACAGCCAAAGTATGGAAAGAGCCCAAATGTCCATCGACAGATGAATGGATAAAGAAGATGTGGTGTATATATATGTGTATATAAATACACATATATATACATTATATATATGTGTATATAAATACACATATATACATATACACATATATATACATATACACACACATACATACACACAATGGAGTATTACATAGCAATCAAAAAGAATGAAATCTTGCCATTTGCAACAACATGGATGGAACTGGAGTGTATTATGCTAAGCGACATGAGTCAGTCAGAGAAAGACAAATATTATGTGACTTCACTCATATGAGGACTTTAAGACAGATGAATATAAGGGAAGGGAAGCAAGAATAATATAAAAAAGGGGGGGGGGACAAAACATAAGAGACTCTTAAATATAGAACACAAACAGAGGGTTGCTGGAGGGGTTGTGGGAGGGGGGGGATGGGCTAAATGGACAAGGGGCATTAAGGAATCTACTCCTGAAATCATTATTGCACTATATGCTACCTACCCTGGATGTAAATTAAATTTTAAAAAATGAAAAAAACAAAAGATAACCAAATAAAAAACCAAGGTAAAGGAACAGAAAAACACAGGGCAGGTACTTTAGACACAAGAACATCCTAAGCACAAGGACAGCAAGGGCTCAGACCAGACAGGGAGGAGCCTGGTGAGTGGGAGGCAGGCTGGTCCAAGGCCTTTGACAAGCAGGGTCTCCACTTTACGATAACAGAGTGACTTTAAGGGAGGGAGGGGAGTAATCCGAGACTGGTACTTTTGTTTATGGTATTTTTGTTTAAGGCCCCTCTGGATTCCTGGCAGAAAATGAATCATACAAGCAAGAGTAAGTAACCAGAATCCTGCAATGGTCTAGAGACTGAGCGTGTGACTGACATCAAATTCATAGAAGTGGTCAGATTCCAGCTATATTCTCTCTAAATAGGCAGTTCTCAACCAGGGGCAATTTGCGCCACCACATCCCCCACCCCCAGATATTTTTCACTGTCATGACGGTGTCAGGAGGAGTGACTGGCATCTAGTGGGTAGAAGCCAGGGAGGCTGCTAGACCCTCTCTACTGCACAGGCCAGCCCTACAATAAAGAATGGTCAGGGCCACATTGTCCACACGATAAGTGAGCTGAGAAGGCCTCTAGAGACTCCCTCCCTGGTGACTAATGCCATCTCTTGGTTTAATTTCCTCTCTACAGTATTGAGACTTCCACATCTGTATTTCCAGCTCAGACCTCCATCTACCTAAACATCTCCACCTGAATGTACGTTAACGTATCTAACACCAAGCTTATGATCCGCCCCCCGCAAATCTACTCTCCTTGGAACACCCCATCTCACTCTACCACCACTGCCAGAGCTCAAGCCCAAGGCCTCAAAATCTGGTTTTCTCTCTTTCATGTCACAAACTACACCCAATCCATCAGCAAATCCTTTTGGCTTCCCCTTCAACATATTTCCAGGATCTGACCATTTCTCAAGACATTATCCTCACCTTCTCACTTGCCAATCTTGAATGTTCCAGCTTTATTTTACTTATTTATTTTAAAGTAGGCTCCACACCCAACGTGGAGCCCAACCTGGGGCCAGAACTCGTGATCCTGAGATCAAGACCCGGGCTGAGATCAAGAGTTGGACGCTTAACTGACCACGCCACCCAGGCACACCGAGTGTTCCATCTTTAAAACTTACCCTGAATCTGACCTTCTTTCTGTCTCCCCAAGCCACGTCTCCATCAGCTGACCACACAGCAGCTCTTCATGTCATCCGCTCACACGCTGGCCCCTCAGCTGATTCCCAACATGCAACAAGAATGGCCCTGTTCAAACTGAAGTCAGAACCTTCCATCTCCCCCAGAGGTTATCCATTTAACACCACTGCAGTGACACTGGCTTCCTCGCTGACTCCTCAAGACTGCAATGCCTGTCTTCCCACATCCCTCCTCACTTGCTCTTCCCACATCTGTGTCCTCTGCTGGGATACAAGCTCCTGTCCATCTGGCTCACTGCCACATGCCCAGACATGGCACGGGACAGACACCCAATCTGCACGTGATGACTGAGCAGACAGAGGTGCAGACCACACGTGCACAACAACTAGAGACCAGCAGGACCCGTCCACAACCCTCTGCCCTCCTGGTTGTAGTTCCAGCCCATACTCGGGCCCAGCCCGGCTCCAAGGCAATCACAGGCAATAGTCTTTATCAGGAAGGTATTCGTAAAAGGAAATTTTAAAATAAATATCACCACCTTAACTCAAAATTTGCATTTCCTTCCAGTTTCTCTTCAGATTTCTCACATTTTACATGATCATGAGTCACACCAATAATTTTCCCTTAAACATTCCGTATCTCCATAGTCTTCACAATTATCCCATTAATAGTAGTATAATATTTCAAGTTGACATATGGTAAGTATTTAAGCATTTTTCTATCACTAATCATCTGTGATGTTTCAATTCCTCTTTACTTTGAAAAACAATGTCTTCATAAGTGATCATTACTATGAATTCATTCACTGTTCAAGGGTATTCAGTGAGCACCTACTACATGCAAAGCATTATCGTCTCTTCAACTAAAGTCCCAAAGATAAGGTGCCTGGGCCTGTGCATCAAAACAGCTTTTGGTCTTTGTGACCAGCCCCCATGGGCTAGGCTGCCAGCTAGGTGTTCTATATCAACAATGGGTTCCTTCCTGCTGCTTCCCCTCAAACCAAGGATCCTTGATACCTGCCTCTGCCCCCAACCCTCACCCCCGCCTCGTATGAACCATCATCACCACCATCCAGCTCAGACACACCCCACCACCCAGCCCAGACTCTGACCACCCTGTGGACTCTGCCTCACATGCACACTGCCTACACCTTCGAAGTACAAAGACATCTCCCAGCGTCTGTCCATCCTGTAACACGTTTTTGGCCATGGGTAGGCCCAGCCTTCACACAAGTCTTCAGGTCTGTGCTGCCTCCCTGTCCACACCATTCAATCTGGCCACTGCCATTAGGACCCAATAATGTCTGTTAGTCTGCAATTCAATTTGGATGTCAAGAAACATTTGCTCACGTTTCTTGGCATCAGGTATACATATGACTCCACTCAGGGATCACTGTAGATATATATTTTAGTTTTTGTTTTAATTTCAGTTAGTTAATATACAGTATAATGTTAGATTCTGGTGTGAAATATAGTGATTCAACACTTCCATATATCACTCAGTGCTCATCACAAGTGCATTCCTTAAATTCTCATCATCTATTTAACCCATCCCCCTCCCACATCCCCTCTGATAACCATCACTTTGTACTCTATAGTTAAGAGTCTGTTTCTTGGTTTGCTTCTCTTTTTTGCCCCTTTGCTCATCTGCTTTGTTTATTAAATTCCACATGAGTGAAATCGTATGGTATTTGTCTTTCTCTTATTTCATTTAGCATAATACACTCTAGCTCCATCCATGTCACTGCAAATGATAAGATTTCATTCTTTTTTATGGATGAGTAATATTCCATTGCATACATATATACCACATCTTCTTTAGCTATTCACCAGTCGATGGACAGTTGGGCTGTTTCCATAGTTTGGCTATCGCAGATAATGTTGTTACAAACATTGGGGTGAATGTCTCCCTGTGACTTAGTATTTTTGTATTCTTTGGGTAAATATCTAGTAGTGCAATTGCTAGATCGTAGGGTGGTTCTATTTTTAACTTTTTGAGGAACCTCCATACTGTTCCGAGTGGCTGCACCTGTTTGTGTTCCTACCAACAGTACATGAGGGTTCCCCTTTGTCCACATCCTTTGCCAACACCTGTTGTTTCTTGTGTTGTTGAGTTTAGCCATTCTGACAGGTATGAGGTGATATCTCATTGTAGTTTTGATTTGTATTTCCCAGATGATGAGTGATGTCAGGCACTTTTTTTTAAGTTTAAGTAATCTCTACGCCCAATGTGAGCTCAAACTCACAACCCTGAGATCAAGAGGTGCATGCTCTACAGACTAAGCCAGCCAGACACCCTGAGCATCTTTTCATGTGTCTGTTGGCCATCTGTATATCTTCTTTGGAAAAATGTCTATTCATGTCTTCTGCCCATTTTTAATTGGATTATTTGCTTTTTTGGGGTGTTGAGTTTTATAAGTTCTTTATATATCTTGTATACTAAACAGAGATCGCTATATTGAAAAGAAACCTCAGCACAATCCTTATCAGAATCCCAGACGACTTCTTTGTACAAAGTGACAGGTGACCGTAAAATTCACATGGGAACTTTAAGAGTCCCAAAACAGCCAAAATAATCTTGAAAAAGAACAAAGTTGGAGAACTCACACATCCTCATTACAAAACTTACTACAAAGCTACAATAAATAGGAGTGTGGTACTAGCATAAGGACAGACACGTGATCACTGGTAACAGAATTGAAGAGTCTAGGAATAAACCCATAAATCTATGGTTAATCAATTTTCGACAATGATACCAAGACCATTCAATGGTGAAAAAAACAGTCTTTTCAACAAATGGTGCTGGGACAACTGGATATCCACATGCAAAACAACATATTTTAACCTCTGCCTACAAAATTAATTTAATGTAAAATGGGTCATACAAAACTAATTTACATACAAAAATTAATTTAAAATGTTTCAAAGGGGGTGCCTGGGTGGCTCAGTCAGTTGATCATCCAACTCTTTTGGCTCAGGTCACATGATCTCAGAGTTTGTGGGATAGAGTCCTGCATTGGGCTCTGCATTGACAGTGTGGAGCCTGCTTGGGATTCTCTGTCTCTGCCCCTCCCCTGCTCTGTGTGTGTGTGTGTGCGCGTGTGTGTGTGTCTCAAAATAAATAAATAAACCTATTAAAAAAAAAAAAAAGAAAGACCATAGCAAGTGTTGATGCTGCTGTAAAGAAATTAGAACCCTCCTAGACTGCTGATGGGTATACAAAACTGTGCAGTCACTGTGGCAAACATTCCGGCAGTTCCTCAAATGGTTATCTTCAATTGAGATAACTGTAGAATCGTGTGAAGCATAAGACATAATAGGCTGCCTTGTACACTTTGCCTAGTGTATAAGTTTCCCAGGGTTGCTGTCACAAAGTACCACAAACCGGGTGGCTTAAAATAAAATAAACTTGGTATCTTTTCACAGTTCTGGAGGTCAGCAGTCCAACATCAAGGTGATGGCAGGGCCATGCCCCCTCTGAAGCTTCCAGGGAAGAATGCTTCCTTGCATCTTCCACCTTCCAGTGGCTATGGCAATCCGTGGTCTTCCTTGGTTCACAGATGCGTCGCTCCAAACTTTGCCTGTGAGCACACGGCAAGCTTCTTTGTATCTGGGTCTGTCCTCCTCTTAAGAGAACACCAGTCATTGGACATAGGGCTCACTCTAAATCTAGGATGATTTCATCCTGAGATCCTTAATAAATTACATTGGCATTGGGGCGCCTGGGTGGCGCAGTCGGTTAAGCGTCCGACTTCAGCCAGGTCATGATCTCGCGGTCCGTGAGTTCGAGCCCCGCGTCAGGCTCTGGGCTGATGGCTCAGAGCCTGGAGCCTGTTTCCGATTCTGTGTCTCCCTCTCTGTCTGCCCCTCCCCCGTTCATGCTCTGTCTCTCTCTGTCCCAAAAATAAATAAAAAAACGTTGAAAAAAAATAAAAAATAAATAAATAAATTACATTGGCAAAGACCCTGTGTCCAAATAAGGTCACATTCTGGGGTTCCAGATGAACATGAATTTGAGAGGACACTATTCAACCCACTAATACTCACTTTGCCCCACTATAACGTTTTATAAAACTACAGTATGATATCATAACCAGGATACTGAACTGAGACTGACATAACCCACCAATCTTACTCAGATTTCCTCACCTTTAGTTGTATTCACATGGAAGTCACTGTGTTACATCCTACACAATTTTGTCACCTGTTCAGGTTCACCTATCTACCACTACAGTCAAGATATTGAACAGCTCCAACACAATCTAATGTTTAAAGGACCAGTCTGGCTTTGGCACAAAAAATAGATCAGGTAGGTACAGCATGAAGACAGAAAACCTAGGAAGGCCAATAAGGGGTGACTGCTATAATCCAAGAAAGGCACAGTGGTGACTTAGTTCCAAGTAGTGACACCTTTAGAGGGACAGTGGTGGCAGAACTGAGCTGTTGTCCTGTGGGTACAGCCAACAGGACTTTCTTTTTTCTTTTTTTTTTTTTTTTAACGTTTATTTTATTTTTGAGACAGAGAGACACAGAGCATGAACGGGGGAGGGTCAGAGAGAGGGAGACACAGAATCCGAAACAGGCTCCAGGCTCTGAGCAGTCAGCACAGAGCCTGATGCGGGGCTCGAACTCACGGGCCATGAGATCATGACCTGAGCCGAAGTCAGCCGCTTAACCGACTGAGCCACCCAGGCGCCCCCCAACAGGACTTTCTGATGGACTGAATGCAAGATGTGAGAAAGAATAAAGAATGATTCCTTGTATTTTTACAAGGAAAAAGGTAAATTTCTATATTTACTTGAGAGAACTAACATCTTTATGATGTCCAAGAACAAGAAGTGTCTTTCCTTGGTTCAGGTCTTTTGTTTCAGGAGTGTTTTACAGTTTTCCTTATATAAATTTTGTACATTTCCAACTCACTTCAGAGTATTTCATCCTTTGTGACAGTGTTGTCAAGGGGGCTGATGTTTTGTATATCTGAAGGCTCTTGATGTTTATGTGTCAATTTTACATCCAGTCAATGACCTCACCATCTGCATTTTAGCACTGACCCTCTTAGGGTCTCCAGGCACAGTCATCACACTTGCAAATAGTTTTACTGTTTACTATTTATTTTCTAATTCTTTTGCCTCTAATAGTTCTCTTGTCTGATGCATTGCTTAATCCCACGAATAAAATGCTGAAGATTAGCAAAGATGATAAGCAACTAACTTTGTTACTAGGCTGAGTAACAGAGAAGAGGAGCTCGACAGAGAGGGAAGGAGGAAGTGCAGGATAAAGAGGTAGGGCGTAGGATGCGTGATACAACCCAGGCAGATTGAGAGCTTGGAAGAAGGTCTTGTCCTAACTGTACTCTGAGGCAGCTGCAGCCCGTCTGGCATCCTGTTTGTGACCTTGCTCAGGAGACCCCGACCCCAAGGTCCCAGAACGGGGTCCTAACCACAGACACCGTGAGATCATTAATCTCTGCTTTGTTAAGCTGCTAAACTTGACAGTATCTGTTACGCAGCAACAAATAACCAGCATATTATCTTTACTAGGGTAAATTTTGACAAATCCTGTTTTCCTAGGAAAGTTTCCACTTCATCTAGGTTTTCATTTGCCAAGAACTGTACAAAACATTTTCTTACATTTCTGTTATCCTGCAAAACAAGAAGACACTCAAAGACTAATGTCAAAAAGAAATAGCAACTGCACGACTAGGTATCTATCCGAAGAATACAAAAACGCTGATTCGAAGGGGCACATGTACCCCAATGTTTATAGCAGCACTATCAACAACAGCCAAAGTATGGAAAAAGTCCACAAGTCCATCGATTGACAAACAGATAAAGAAGTAGTGTATATACACAATGGAATATTATTCAGTGATCAAAAAGAATGAAATCTTGCCATTTGTAACAACGTGGATGGAACTCGAGCATATTATGCTAAGTGAAACAGGTCAGAGGAAGAAAAACCGTATGATTTCGCTCACGTGGAATTTAAGAAACACAACAGATGAACATAGGGGAAGGGAAGGAAAAATAAGACAAAGACAAGGAAGCAAACCATAAGAGATTCAAATACAGAGGGAACAAACTGAGGGTTGAGGAGGGAGGGAAGTAGGGGATGGGCTATTAAGGAGGGGATGGGCATTAAGGAGGATACTTGTTGTGGGCATTAAGGATGGGGATGGGCATTAAGGAGGATACTTGTTGTGATGAGCACTGAGCGTTATATGTGATGAATCACTAAATTCTATTCCTGAAACCAATACTACACAGTATGTTAACTAACCTGAATTTAAATAAATATTTAAAAAAGAAAAGTAACAAAAATTTAAAAAATAGAATCTTGCTTGAAAGCCTCCAATGGTAAATTTGGTATAATTTGCACTCTAAAGAGAAAAGGTTAAAAAAAAGACTGCATTTAATAAACATAGATTCATTCTACAGTAATACTAAAAAATGAGAGACAACAGAGGAAAGAAAGTTATTCTTTAAAAAAGAGTGCCCGGGGCGCCTGGGTGGCTCAGTCGGTTAAGCGGCCGACTTCGGCTAAGGTCATGATCTCGCGGTCCGTGAGTTCGAGCCCCGCATCAGGCTCTGTGCTGACAGCTCAGAGCCTGGAGCCTGTTTCAGATTCTGTGTCTCCCTCTCTCTCTGCTCCTCCCCTGTTCATGCTCTGTCTCTCTCTGTCTCAAAAATAAATAAATGTTAAAAAAAAAATTTTTTTTTAAAAAAGTGCCCAAGAGTGCCTGGGTGGCTCAGTCAGTCAAGCGACTGACTCTTGATTTCAGCTCAGGTCATCATCTCAGCGCTGTGGGATCGAGCCCCACATCGGGCTCTGTGCCCAACAGCATGTTTAAGATTCTCTCTCCCTCTCCCTCTCTCTCTCCCCCCACGTCCCACCCCTTTCCCCAGCTTGTGTGCATCCTAAAATTTTTTTTAAAAAATTTTTTTTAAATAAAAGAAAATAGGGCACCCGGGGGGCTCCACAAGTTACGCATCCAAATTCATTAAGCTCAGATCATGATCTCACAGTTCGTGGGTTCAAACCCCACGTCAGGCTCTTTTTGTCAGTATGAAGCCCACTTCGGATCTTCTGTCTCCCTCTCTCTACCCCTCCCCTGCTCACGCTGTCTCACGCGATCTCGCTCTCAAAAATAAACATTTAAAAAAAAAAAAAAAACAAACAAAGCCAGGGGGCCACTGGGCCTGAAGCATGAGCTGAGGAAGTGACAGGAAAAGATGGTAGGGAGCCCAGGACCTGATGCCACACGAGGCCTTGTTGGCCCTGAAGAGCTCCCAAGCCACGGGAAGTCTGCATGCACAGCAGAAACACTATGTGGACACGAGGCTCCTGAGCACAGATCGCGGAGGTCATGGGAAAGCAGGAAGAAGAGGCGGGTGTGGGCCCCAGCACAGCCTTTATGGCAGGCGTGAGATGTACTCTAAAGGCAGAGCCAACAGCAGTTTCTGAGGAACGCCTTCTGCAGATGGAGTCAGTCACTAAAGGACAAGTGGCCACAGGAGCAGGCTCGGAGGTCAGCGAGAGCTCCAGCTGCACCCTGGGTTGAAGGTGCCCATCGGCCCTCCCAGCACTTAATACATCCCGGAACCTGGAGGCCTGGCAAAGGTGACGCTGGGGTCAACAAAGCACTGGCTGATGTCGTTCAGGGTAGGGACACAGAACAGGGGGACCTGAATAGGGCCCTGGGGCACTTGAGTAACTACAAGGCTCCAGAGGAAAAGTCCTGCAAACGAGACTGAGAAAATAGACCTGACGAGGTAGGCAAAACCAGAAGAGTAAGGGGTTCTGGAAGCCCAAGGAAGAAAACTAAGCACTCCTTTTTTCTTGAACTACTATGTCAAATGCTGTCAAGAGGTCTAGTAAGATGAAGGCTGAGAACTAACCAACAAACTTCGCAACACCTAGGTTAATGGTACCAACAGCCTCAAAGGGCAGGGTGGCAGGTAGTTCCCGATAACAGCAAAGGAAGAATGAAGTCTCAGTCACTAGGATTTAATTTATAGAAAAGTAAAGAAGCACATGAACACAAACACCTCGTGTTTGTGAAGCCAGGGTGATAGAATGTGGAAACTAAAAAGCAGCTGAGAGTCTAACATTTCAGGACGCCTGGGTGGCTCAGTGGGTTAAGCGTCCAACCCTTGATTTTGACTCAGATCATGATCTCATGGTTTGTGAGTTTGAGTGTGAGTTTCAGCCCCAAGTCGGGATTCTCTCTCTCCCTCTCTCTGGCCCTCCCCCACTCGTGCTCTATCTCTCTCAAAATAAATAATAAAGTAAAACAGAAACTTTAAAAAGACAAATAAATAAGAGTCTAACGTTTCAACCCACATCTATGCTTAGATCTGTGGCAATGCTGGACCAAACCCCAGACCTCCCACTGAGCCAGAGCTCATGACCATACTCACCCTGCAGGGCCGCAGATGCAAAGACGAGAGAACTGCAACACACACCCCACACGTTCCTGGCGGCTCTGACCCACACATGTATGTGCACCTGCGTTCCACAGAGCTCCACAGCTGGGCAGCCGCCAGCAAGTCTGCTTTCCAACTGGTCTCTCCTGATACCTCACTCCTCTCACCCACAAAATGGGGACATTCCTCCAGACTTCCACTAAGTCCTCTTACTTGCTAGCCCTTTCCCTGGAGAAGTCATCTCTCATCCTCTCCCCTAGATTACAGGGCTCTCATCCTAGACGGTCCAAAGTGAACGCCAACTCCAAATGTTCTTCAGGCTAGAGCAGTACTGACCAACAGAAACACAGGATAAGCCTCAAGTGTAATTTTAAACTTTCTAGCAGCCAAACTGAAGACGTAGAAATAGGAGTAATTAATTGTAATAAACTTTACTTAACCCAATATATCTCCAAAATATTATCATTCCAGCATACAACCGACATAAAATAATACTAAAAAGAATACAAAATATCTCAGTAAGTCTCTGTAATCCAGTGTACATTTCACACAACACATCTCAATTTGGTGTGCATACACGTCAAGTGTTCAAAAGCCACAAGGGTGCTATGGCCAGCTTGTTGGGAGATGCCAGCCACCTCTCCACTCCAATCTGTACACGTGCAGGAGCCAACCTTTCTCCAAGATTCCATTTGGAATTCTGAGCAAGACACCCGTGGTATCATTCTGCAGCAGGAATGAACACACAGGAAGCTTCCTTTAACCACCCCAAGGGGTTAAACATTTCCTCTTTGGTGCTTCTGCAACATTTTTCTCTTTTAAGCAATTATCAAACTAATTGTGTGTGTGGTTCTCAAAACTAGAATACAAGAATCTCCATAGGGACAAGGTGCCATGTTTATACTGATGTGGCTCAAGAGTTCAAAACTGACACATGGAAGGCATTAAATGTTACAAAATCAAACTAATGAACAAACATGTGGAAGCCAGTTAGTTCCAAAAGATTTACCCTAGGACAACACCAGAGGAAAAAAAAAAAAATCCATAAGCCAATTTCGGCTCCTTCTTTTTCACGAAGTTTTACAACATTTACAAATCACCTAAAATGTGTCAGGTAATATTCAAGGTGCTGGAAACTAATAAAAGTTAAAGCCCTACCTTCAATGAGGTTACGGTCTCGCCATTAAGACAATAACGAAGAAATAACATATAATGCAACCAGTAATTAAAACAAAGTATGTGGGGTGCCTGGCTGGCTTAGTCAGTAGAACATGCAACTCCTGGTTGTGAGTTCAAGTCCCATGATAGGTGGGGAGATTACTCAAAAAATTAAAAAATAAAACCTCACAGATATGTGTCCTGACAAAGGACGGGGTGCTCTGGAAGCATAGGGAATACATCCCCATCAGAAGTCAGCAAACCAGAGCCTGCCACCTGAAAGCCCGAAAGCCAAAGATGTTTTTTTTAAATCGTAAAAATCATCTGCACTTCAAATCCCAATATCCACACATACAGTGGCACACAGCCAGGCTCGTTTGTCCACACATGGTTTGTGGTCTGCTTTCATGCTATGAGGGAGAGCTCGGCAATGACAGGCAAATGCACCTGCACCGAGGTCTACTCTGACTGGACATTTTTGCCGTCGTAACCAGTGTATATCTATCACATCAAAAGAAGAAAAAAAAAGAATGGTGGACTTTGAAAAACATGCTTTTAACCTGCAGATTACTATGCTATTGACTCTGATGGCAAAGCACTGTGCTTATCAGACACCCTAACCAGAGCGGAAGACAACAGTAAACACTGGCATTACAGACAAAGCCAATTCACAATTCACAGGAAAGCAATAATCAGGAAAGTCAGAAAATTCTAAGCTCAACAAACTCCAAATAAGATAAACTCAAAGAGATACTCACCTAGACACATCATAATCAAACTGCTGAAAGCCAAAAGAGAATTTTGAATGCAACAAGAAAAGAACCAACTCATTTCATGTAAGAGAGATCCTTGATAAGATTAGAAGCTGATCTCTCATTAGAAACCAGAGGCCAGAAGGCAGTGAGGATGACACACTCAAAGGGGTGAAAGAATGTCAACCAGGAATTCTACACACACCAAAGTGCTTCCATAAATGAAGAAGAAATTAAAGCATTTAATATAAACAAGAGAATCTGTCACTGGCAGACCTACTCTATAAGAAACATTAAGAAAGTCTTTCAACCAAGAATGAAGCGACAGAAAGAGAAATCAAGAAATCGATTCCATTTACAGTTGCAGAAAAACCATAAAATACCTAGGAATAAACCTAACCAAAGAGGTGAAAAATCTATACACTGAAAACTATAGAAAGCTTATGAAAGAAATGGAAGAAGACACAAAAAAAATGGAAAAAGATTCCATGCTCCTGGATAGGAAGAACAAATACTGTTAACATGTCGGTACTACCAAAAGCAATCGACATATTCAATGCAATCCCTATCAAAGTAACACCAGCATTCTTGACAGAGCTAGAACAAATAATCCTAAAATTTGTATGGAACCAGAAAAGACCCTGAATAGTCAAAGCAATCTTGAAAAAAAAAACCAAAGCAGGAAGCATCACAATCCCAGACTTCAAGCTATACTACAAAGCTGTCATCATCAAGACAGTATGGTACTGGCATGAACAGACGCTTAGATCAATGGAACAGAATACAGAACCCAGAAATAGACCCACAGACGTATGGCCAACTAATCTTTGACAAAGCAGGAAAGAATATCCAATGAAATAAAGACAGTCTCTTCAGCAAGTGGTGCTGGGAAAACTGGACAGCGACATGCAGAAAAATGAACCTGGACCACTTTCTTACACCATACACAAAAATAAACTCAAAATGGATGAAAGACCTAAATGCAAGACAGGAAGCCATCAAAGTCCTTGAGGAGAAAGCAGGCAAAAGCCTCTCTGACCTCAGCCGCGGCAACTTCTTACTCAACACATCTCTGGAGACAACGGAGACAAAAGCAAAAATGAACCACTGGGACCTCATCAAAATAAAAAGCTTCTGCACAGCAAAGGAAAAAAATCAGCAAAACTAAAACTAAAAGGCAACCGACGGAATGGGAGAAGATATTTGTAAATGACGTATCAGGTAAAGGGTTAGTATCCAAAATCTATAAAGAACTTACCAAACTCAACACCCAAAAAACAAATAATCCAGTGAAGAAAGGGGCAAAAGACATGAATAAACACTTCTCCAAAGAAGACATCCAGATGGCCAACCGACACATGAAAAAGTGCTCAACACCACTCCTCATCAGGGAAATACAAATCAAAACCACAATGAGATACCACCTTATACCTGTCAGAATGGCTAACAGTAACAACTCAAGCAACAACAGATGTTGGCGAGCATGTGGAGCCTCACATAAGGCCCTGCACTGACAATGCAGAGCCTGCTTGGGATTCTCTCTCTCTTCCTCTCTCCCTGCCCCTCCCCACTCATGTTCTCTCAAAATAAATAACTTTAAGGAAAAAAAAAAACACACAAAAGAAAGGAATGGAGAAACAGAGAAACAAAGACGTAAGAAATACAGAAAACAACGACCAAACTAATAAAGCAAATCCTACCTTTTTAGTAATTACATTAGATGTAAGGAGATTAAATACTCAAATTAAAAGACAGACGACATATAAAAAACATATATATGTACATATATATGATCCAACTGTATGCTGTCTATAAGAAACATCTTAGATTGAAAGATACAAAGAGCTTAAAAGCAAAAGTGGGAAAACGAGCTACAAAGAGAAACCACAAATTAGAACCCAAAGGGCTACATGGTTATCAGACAAAACAGGCTTTAAAAAAAGAACTACTGCCAGAGACAAAGAGGGACATTTCATAATGATGAAAGAGTCAAAATAACAGGTAGATATAACAACTATAAATACACACACAAACATAGCCTCAAAACACATGAAGCAAACACTGATAATGACTAAAAAGAAAAGAAAATGTAACAATACCAGGAGACTCCAAAACTTTACTGCCAGTAACTAACAGAATCACTAAAAAGACAACAAGGAAGAATGAGTAAGATTCCACACCACAGACCAGCTCCATCTAACACAGAGTAACAACCTACCTAAGAACTGCACAGTACTCATTCTGTTCAGGCACTCATCAAACACTCTTCAAGACAGAACATAATCTGAGCCATTTTTAAGAAATTAACTAATTGAAATAAAATGAAATTAAAGTATGTCTTCTGACTGTAATAGAATTATATTAAAAACCAACAAAATAGCGAAATCTAGTAAATACCTAAATACTTGGAAATTAAACATACTTCTATATAATCCATGGATCGGGGTTCCTGGCTGGCTCAGGTGGTAGAGCACGTGACTATTAATCTCAGGGTTGTGAGTCAAGCCCCATCATGGGCATAGAGCCTACTGAAAACAAAATAAAAAAATGGGCAGGGCACTTGGGAGGCTCAGTAGGTTGAGCATCTGACTCTTGCTTTTGGCTGAGATCATGATCCAAGGGTTGTGGGAATGAGCCCCACATCAGGCTCTACTCTGAGCATGGAACCTGCTTAAGATTTTCTCTCTCTCTCTCTCCCTCTGCTCCTTCCCCATGGACATGCACTCTCTCTCTAAAAAAAGAAAAAGAAGAAACAGGCACACCTGGATGGTACAGTCGGTTAAGTGTCTGACTCAAGATTTCAGCTCAGATCACGATGTCATGGTTGTGAGACCAAGCCCCATGTCAGCTTCTGCACTGAGCGGGGACCTTGAGATTCTGTCTCTCCCTCTGCCCCCTCCCCCACTTGCGCTCACTCTCTCTCTCTTAAAAAAAAATTTTTTAAGTTAGAAAAAATAAAAAAGAAATAATCATCCATGAGTCAAAGATATCACAAGGGAAAATAGAAGATATTTTGAACTGAAAAAAAAATGAAAATACAACATATCAAAATTTAGAGGAGGAGCTTGTTTTAGTTTTCTAGGACTGCCATAGGAGAGTATCATAACTGGGTGAGTTAAAACAACATAAATTCATTCTCTCATAATTCTGGAAGCCAGACATCCAAAATCAAGGCGCCAGCTGAGCTGCACTCTCTCTGATGGCTCTAGGGGGTCTTTATTGCGCCTCCAGCTTCCAGGTGTTCACAGGCAATCCTTGATGTTCCTTAACTTGTAGGTCCCCTCCAGGTAAGCCTGTCCTCACAAAGCACTCTTCTCTCTTATGCTGGCACCAGTCACATTGTATTGGGGACCATGCTATTCTGAACCTCATCTGAACTCATCTATAATGATCCCCATCTACAAATAAGGTCACATTCTGAGGTACGGAGCGGGGGGGGGGGGGGGGGGGGGGGGAATACAAATCAACCATAACACAAATTAAAAAGTGCTTTGAGGGAAATGTATAGCTTTAAATTCCTTTATCAATCAGAATAGAAGAACTCAAACCAAGATCCTAAGCTTCCACCTTAAGAAACTAGAAAAAGGGCAAATTAAATCCAAAGCAAGCGGAAGAAAGTAAATAAAGATAAGAGTGGAAATAAATGAAAAGAGAATAAAAAATAAAGAGTATCAACAAAATGAAAAGTTACTTCTTTGAAACTTCAACATAACTCACAAAACTTTGGCTAAACTGACAAAAAAAAAGAGAGAAGACCCAAATTACTAATATCAGAAATGAAAGAGGGAATATTACTACCAACCTTCTAAAAGAGAGCGAGAGAGAGAGAATTATAAGGGAATACTATAAGCAACTGTAAGCCAATAAAGTAGATAAAATGAACATATTCCTAGAAAGACATAAAACACCAAAAATAAGAATATAAACCCTAAATATCTATAACAAGAAATTAATAATGAGGGGCACCTGAGTGGCTCAGTTAAGTGTCTGACTTCAGCTCAGGTCATAATCTTGTAGTTCATGGGTTCGAGTTCCACATTGGGTTCTGTGCTGACAGCTCAGAGCCTGGAACCTGCTTCAGATTCTGTGTCTTCCTCTCTCTCGGCCCCTCTCCCTCCCTCCCTCCCTCTCTCTCTGTCTCTCTCTCTCTTTCTCTCAAAAATAAACATTTAAAAAAATTTTTTTAAGTTAATAATGAAAAAACTTCCAACAAAGAGAAGCCCAGAACTAAACTGCCTCACAAGTGAATTCTACCAAACATTTAAAGAACAAATAACACCAATAGCTCACAGACACTTCCAAAAAATAGAATACACTTGCCAACTCATAGAGCCAGTATTACCGTGACACCAAACGCTAAAAGACATCAATAAAAAAGAAAAACTACAGACCAATATAACATCCTTTATGAATCCTGATGCAAAAATCCTCAACAAAATACTACTGAACCAAATGCAGCAAGATGTAAAAAGTAAAAAGGATCAGGTATCATGACAAAGCGGATTCACCGCAGAAAGAGTTGTTTCAACATAATGAAAATCAACGTAATACACCATATTAACAGAACAAAGGATAAAACCGTATGATCACCTCAACAGATGCAGAAGCACTTAAAACCCAATATCCCTTTCTGATTAAAAAAACAAAAAAAACCACTCAACAAACTGGGAATAGAAGGGAACTTCCTCAACCTGATAAAAGGCATCTACGAAAACTCAAGGCTGACATCATCCTTGATGGTAAAAGACTGAACACTTTCCCCCAAAAACAGAAATGAGATGGGTGGGCTGCTTTCACCACTTCCATTCAACTTTTTAATGCAGGTTCTAATAAGAGCAGGCAAGGAAAAGGAAAAGAAATAGAAAGCACCCATATTTGAAAGAAGAACTAAAACTCTTGTATCTCTCTTCCCAGACACCATGTTCTAGTGCAGCTGATGCTTGAATAACTTAGTCAGGGTGCCAGCCCCGTGCACTTGAAAATCCACATGTAACTTCCGACTCCCCAAAAACTTAACTAAAAGCCTACTGTTGACCAGAAGCCTTAGCAAGAACATAGACAGTAGATTAACAGATTTTGTATATCATATACTGTATTGTTATAATAAAAAAAAAAAAAACCTAGAGAAAAATGTTAAGAAAATCATAAGGAGAGCACTTTGGAATACTGTACTGTATTTATCAAAACAAATCTTGTGTAAGTGGATCAGCAGTTTAAACCCATGTTGTTCAAGAGTCAACCGCGCACTAATGTGCATTTTTCTGTGTTATGTGCCATACATTAATAAAGTCCTCCCAGAAACTGTCTTTATGTTTTGGCTAAATGTCTTACTGTTATTGAATTTGTATGGGGACCGACATTACAGACCCATAATGGCAGATCCTAACAGACCACTTCTGTAAGAGAAGGAAAACAGAAGAGCCAATGAGCCAGAGATGGGGCAACACTTGATCTTGCCCTTTCACCAGCCCATAATACAGCTGGCATTTTGTTTCACTCTAGTGTTCAAGGAGCTCACAAAACACAGGCGAAGGGCAAGGATGAGCAAGCAACCAAGACTCTCTAAGCCTACATACAGCCTTGGAATCTGACAGGGAGTAGAGGACCTAGACTCCAAGGACAGAAATCAGTTTAACAACTAGCAAACAATTTTCAAACAATTTTTGAACCTAGCAAACAATTTTCAAACTACACAAGACAGTCCTCTAGGCCTCTCTTAGGAAGCACTTATTAGGAAGCAACTGGGTGTCAGATGCTTTCCATGTAATAATATCAAGACTCTGTTCCCTCCACTGAAACTAACGTAATATTGTATGTCAAATATACTTCAATCAAAAAAAAAATCTTTCTTTCCCCATGAGTTGTACTTTACGATAACCAAGCAGTTTTTTTGTTTGTTTGTTTTTATGGTACAAGTATTCATAATAATAAACGAAGACTGCCATTTTGCAGTTAATGATTCTGAGCAATAAATATCAATGACTGTTAACATCTGCAAGATGACCAGACTTATCATGCCTAATTTAAAAAATCTCAATCCTAGTAACAAAGTATTCTTGATTAAAAAAAATGTTTTTAAAAGAAAACCTAGGGGCGCCTGCATAGTTCAGATGGTTAAGCTTCCAACTTCAGCTCAGGTCATGATCTCACAGTTCGTGAGTTTGAGCCCCATACTGGGCTGTCTGCTGTCAGCACAGAGCCTGCTTTGGATCCTCTGTCTCCCTCTCCCTCTCTCTGCCCCTCCCCTGCACATGAGCTCTCTCTCAAAAATAAATAATCATTAAAAACAAGAAATGGCTAAAAGAGCAAATAAAAAAGTCATTAAAAAAAGGGGGGGGCACCTGGTGGCTCAGTCAGTTGAGCATCTGACTTAGGCTCAGGTCATGATCTCACAGTCCATGGGTTCGAGCCCCGCGTCGGGCTCTGTGCAGACAGCTCAGAGCCTGGAGCCTCCTTCAAATTCTGTGTCTCCCTCTCTCTCTGCCCCTCCCCTGCTCATGCTCTGTCTCTCTCTGTCTCAAAAATAAATAAAAACATTAAAAAAAATGTTTTTAATAAAAAATAAAATAAAAAAAAGACAAACCTACGTCTGATGCAGGCTCTAGCCCTGGGCTGTCCAACTGAGAGATAATGTGAGCCACAAGCATGAACCCTTGTAGAGAATTTTAAATTTTCTAGTAATCACATTTTAAAAAAGGAATTAGAAACAAATTATTTTTAATAATATTTAACCCAATATAGCCAAAATTTGTATCTCAACATGCAATCACTATTTTTTAAAGTATTAATGTGATACTTTACATTCTCTTTTTCACACTAAGTCTTCAAAATCCAGTGTGTTTTTTGCACTTACAGCACATCTCAATTCACACTAACCACATTTCAACTGCTCAAGAGCGGCATGATGGCTATCATACTGGAAAGCAGCAGCTCTAGATCTTACATATCAACAACAGTAAATATACAGAACAGAGGAACATGTCAAATTAACATCACAGCAATGCAATCAGCAAAATCAAGGTTATGGAAAGCTTTGGGACAAATGAACCATTATCTTCAAAACAAGTGCAAGAAAAAAATAAAGATTTAAAAGAAATCTATCCAGGGCAATGAATAGAGCATATTTTTTTTCCTAATTTGAAATGAAATAAGAAATATGAACCCAAAAAAAGAAAAGAATAGCAACTGCATATTTATTGACTGAAATACTTATATTAACTGAAATATTCACAGATCAAACATATTCACAGATAGAGTGGGGACTGTCCATGAAGAGGTAAATGTTGGTGCCGGGAGACAGGCACACAAGTCTGACTCTACCACCAAATCTACTTCTAAATAGGTTCGAAAAAGTTCCATAATAAAAAATCTAAAATATCTACACGTGTACCTGCTTGTATAGGTTCAATAACGATAATACTGCCAAGAGAGCTGAGTGGACAGGGGACAAAGCAGAGAGACGTTTCACTTTATACTTTTTTTTATTTTGAACCATGTAACTATCTAATCTACTCAAAAAATTAAATTTACACATATACATAGCTTGACTCAATCCACTGGCCTCTGCACCTCCACCACGTCAACAGGCCCGAGCCTGCTCACTGGTCCCCCCTGCTTCCTTTCTGACCTTTCTTCAATCCATCCTCCACACAGCAGCCAGAGTCGTCTTTTCAAAATAGCATTCTGTGCCTAAAATCCTTCAATGACTGTCTACAGTGCTTAGGAAACCACCAACTCGTTACCAAAGCAACAAGACCCTATATGACCCTGCCCTGCCTCTCCAACCTCACCTCCTGCCACTCGCCCCTTCTGACCTAGTAATTCCACCTTGTACCAAAGGATGCAGACTCCCCCAATTCATGGTCTAGGAAACTGGGACATCCTTATAACACACACCATGTGGCTATTAAATATGTTGAAGATGTCGATGCACAGGAAATAACATACAAAAGAAGAGAATGAAAACAGCACATACTGATTATAGCCACTTTTAAATATGAGCATGTGCATTCATAAAGATCAGAAAAAAATAGATGACAAATATTTGGCATTTTTAGGTTTCAATTTCCTGAATTTGTTAAAAATGCTTTTTTTTTTTTTTTTTTTTTAATGTGCATAGTGGGCCTCAGCATTCCAATTCACACCTCACCTCCTTTAAGACCTGGGCTAACCCATCTTCCTCCTGGAGCCTTTCCCAGCACAGGTCTGGCTGCTGTGATCAGTGCATGTGGTCGAACATACAAAATTGTTTTGGGTTATGGACAGGAAGCAGAAAACTAAGACTCTAGCCCCCACTCGGGCAAGGATCATCACACGTTAGATCCAACAACTAAGCTACCCACAGATGTCCTTTGAGCATTAGGGCTAAGTAAGATACATTCATTGGTCTTCCTTACCTTTATTATGACTCCAGAACCTTCCCCAGTCATGAGTCCAGAAACACAAACCACATAGTAAGATCCTGAGAGAAAGCAGCCCTTTGCACAGGAGAGCTATGCTTTCAGTGTGCATGGAAACTCACTTCTCAAGATTTACAGAAAATGCTTCTCATTTCTACATGGCAGAACACTTTCCACACCCTTCTCTTATCAAAAATCAACCAAAGACAAGAACAGGAAAGAGAAACATAAACTCCACCCAAGAGACATTTGAGACCCATACACAAAAACGAATGGGAAGATGGAGGAAAGCTAAATCAATGCATAGAACAGAGAAAGGGCAGCGTATATCCGGGGTTACTGCTGAGAAGCAGGCTGACTGACCCCACAGAACCATGGAGAGGCTCAGAAGAAGGGGATGATGCCTGGGCTAAAAAGGGGTGTGGGTGTAAGAATACATACAGAGAGCACTGGACTTTCGGGTCTCCAGGCCCCTCCTACCCAGTCAGCAAAGAACTCCTCACTGGTAGCCGCAGAGACCAGAGGGGCAAGCTCTGTAAAACTCTACCAGAAGTGTGCCACACTTGGGGACAGTGGGCACAAAGCAGGGAGATTAGGTAAATTAAAGGCTATGTACTGAGCCACGGGAAGACCTTCCTCCTCCTCCTCCTCCTCCTCCTCCTCCTCCCCTTTAACCTAGCTCCAGAATGTCCAGCTTAACACTAGCAAGGCGAGAGACAAGGAGGCTTCTCTGAGGAAGCCAAACCAGGGGACAGTAACATCTGGAGGAGAGCCAACAAAAATTCAGTCATCACCCTCCACTGAAGCCACAAGCAAAGAAGCCCCCAAACACTTAGCCCTCCATTTTTAGCACTTTATTCTTAAAGGTGAATAAACAGCCCAGGATCACCAGACATTGGAAGAAGCTTTCCAGAATGAAAGAAAAAGATCAAAAAATACAACAGCAAAGAGGAATGCAGGAGAAACAAAAAATCAGGAAACAGTAATTTTAAAATAATTTTTTAAAATTAAAAAATAATTTTTTTAATGTTTATTTTTTGAGAGACAGAGACAGAGAGAGAGAGAGAGAGAGGGGCAGAGTACGAGCAGGGAGAAGCAGAGAAAGGAAGACATAGAATCTGAAGCAGGCTCCAGATGCCAAGCTGTCAGCACAGAACCCGACGTGGGGCTTGAACTCACGAACTGCAAGATCATGACGTGAGCCCAAGTCAGAAGCTCAACTGACTGAGCCACCCAGGAGCCTCTTAAAATATATATATACATATATATATATATATATATATATATATATATACACACACATATATATATATACACATATATATATATACACACACATATATATATACACACATATATATGTATATATATATACATATATATGTGTGTATATATATATGTGTGTGTATATATATATATATATATATTTTTTTTTTTTTTAGTTTATTTATTTTGAGAGAGAGAATCCCTAACAGGCTCCAAGCTGTCAGTGCAGACCCGACCCAGGGCTCAATCCCATGAACAGTGAGATCATGACCCGAGCGGAAATCAAATCAAGAGTCAGACATTTACCACTGAGCCACCAGGCAACCGTACAGTTAAAACCTAAAAAAACATATTTTAAGGGGCACTTGGTGGCTCGGTTGGTTACGCGTCCGACTCTTGATTTCCATTTGGGTAATGGTCTCACAATTTGTGGCATGGAGCCCATGTCAGGCTCCAAGATGACAGCCTGGAGCCTGCTTGAGATGTGCGCTCTCTCTCCCTCTGCTCCTACCCCATTTGCACACACTCACTCTCTCTCTCTCTCTCTCTAAAAATAAAAACATAAATTAAAAATTTTAACTGTACTCTAGGAAATTTAACTAAAATTAAGCAATCACTGTATATGTTAAACAAGAATAGGAATCATTACAAAAGGAAAAGAGAATAAATAATATGTAAATATGAAAAAGGAAATTAAAAATTCTGTGAAAGAATTAGAATAGTCAAAAATGCTCCCAAAAGGTAGAACAAGATCAAGAGGTGACCAGGAAAATAGCTTTTAAAAATCAGAATACTAAGTACAGGAGCTATAACATTCAAATGAATGGTAGAAACTAAACTGAGTAGCTCAAATATATTATACAAAATTTCCTATAAACAAAAAGACATCGAACTCCAGATTTTGGGCTATTTAATGCCCTGCATGATAAATGAAAAAAGGCTACAATTAAGGCACATCATAGAAATTATGAAAATCAAGGATGCAATGATCCTAAAAATTGGGTGGGGGAATAATGGTTACAAAGGAATAATAGGGGTGCCTGGGTGGCTCCAGTCGGTTGAGCATCTGACTTCGGCTCAGGTCATGATCTCACAGCTGGTGGGTTCAAGCCCTGAGTCAGGCTCTGTGCGGACAGCTCTGAGCCTGGAGCCTGCTTCAGATTCTGTGTCTCCATCTCTCTCTGCTCCTCCCCCCACTCATGCTCTGTTTCTCTTTCTCTCTCTCAAAAATAAACATTAAAAAAAAATTTTTAATGAAAAAAAAACCAAAGGAATAACAATCACACTGGACTTCTCAACAGCAATGATGAAAACTAGAAGACACCAGAGTGATAACTTAAAAATTACTTGCAACCTGGAACACCAAACCCAGCCAAACTTACTCTTTAACTATAGTGGTAGAATAAGTACTTTTTCAGACATGCAAGTCTGAAAACTCTGCCTCCCAAAAAATTCCTGGGAAGCTACTGAGCAATGTGTTCCACCACCATTAGGGAGTAAACACACAGAGGGGAGACATTAGATGCAGGGAAAGGGGGTCATTACTGAAGAATGACAGGAAGAATTCCAGGATGAGAGTGTGCACCAAGCCAAGAGAACAAGTGCATCCTGACTTGGGCAGGGCGACTCAGGACCACCGAGGAACTGAACAGTGATCTGACTGGGCTAAATGGAGGAAACTTAAATTGAGAAACATTTTACAGAATAGAAAGTGCAAGAACATTATTCTGAGGCTCAAAGAAAACCAGACAAATAAAAAATAAGGCAATTATTAACTCCAGGGAAGAAAGAAGGCTGCAGGATATACAAAAAAAAAAAAAAAAAAAAAAAAATACACGGTGCCTGGTGCTCAGCAGGTGGACTGCATGATTCTTAGTCTCGGGGTCGTGAGTTCTCCACACTGGGTGTAGAGATTACTTGAAAATGAAATCTTTTGAAAGAAAGAAAAGGAAAGAAAGGAAAGAAAGGAAAGAAAGGAAAGAAAGGAAAGGAAGAAAGGAAGAAAGGAAGAAAGGAAGAAAGGAAGAAAGGAAGAAAGGAAGAAAGGAAGAAAGGAAGAAAGGAAGAAAGGAAGAAAGGAAGAAAGGAAGAAAGGAAGAAAGGAAGAAAGGAAGAAAGAAAGAAAGAAAGAAAGAAAGAAAGAAAGAAAGAAAGAGTTGTAGGTTTACTACCTGGCTCCACATGGCACAATAATGACTTGAACAGACTGAGAATTTTAGATGTGAACCTACCAGACAGGATTTTAGATGTGAATCTAACCAGAATTGTGAGTTTTCTGAATGAGACACAGAAGGTATGAGAGAACTGAAGTCCTCATCTACAGTCACTGGAAGCCAACAAATAACCCCTAAACTTGGTGAATGAAGATATGGCAACACAAGCATATTATTTAGATACCTGAAGTAAATGGTAAAGACTCAAGTGGCTGCTGCCTCTCTAGAAAGGCAAGAGAGGAGGGTGGCTTTTTATAAATGTTGTTCAGCACTATTTGACTTTTTTTTTAACTTCATTTTTTTTTCCTAAGTAGGAACACCCAACATGGGCTCAACCTCACAACCCTGAGATCAAGAATTGCATGCTCTACCGTTTGAGACTGAGTCAGCCAGGCAGTCACTCTGAGCATTATTTGACTTTTAAACTATGTACATATGCACTGATTATTTTAACAAAATAGTTTAAAGAAAGAGATACAGGGATGGTGGCTGAGTCGGTTAAGCGCCCAACTTCAGGTCAGGTCATGATCTCATGGTTCGTGGGTTCAAGCCCCACGTCGGGATCTGTGCTGACAGCTTGGAGCCTGGAGCCTGCTTCACATTCCGAGTCTCCCTCTCTCTCTCTCTCTCTGTCCCTCCCCGACTCGAGTTCTCTTTGTCTCTCTCTCTCTCAAAAGAAATAGGCTTAAAAAAAAAAATTTTTTTAATAAATAAAAAATAATAAAGAGAGAGATACACAGTAGGCACTCTGCTAGGAAAGTATACAATCTGCCTGGGAAGGCCCTCCAGCTGAAAGGTGACATCCCTCGGTCAAAAGCCTTAAGTCAAGTGACTGCCCTGTGCTCTGGTCCCAGGCAATACTGAATACACATTAAATCCCAAGAGCCCCCACTTACTAATCAACAAAATGGGGGCGGGGGATATACTCCACTAATCTTTAGCGTGAAAAAGTGGTGACTCTCTCTCTAGGTCAAGAAAAAGAGAAAAGAATAAACATGCAATTTGGTAAGTTTCAAGTGTTCACTTTGCTGGTTCAATCATTTGGCAATCCTGATTCAGTAACCATTTGGCCACCCTGATCCAGTAACCATTGCCCAGATTTAGCGGCAACAGATGATCCTTGCCTGCCCACCGTCCAGAAGGCCCCTTACCCTATCACGCACCTCCACAATAAACACTTAAAATCATGAATCTAAACCCGGAGCTGTTACTGACGGAAAGGGACCACCAAAGATACAGCACATGTTTAAATGAACAATGAACACAGGCTCTCAGGCCAAACTGTCTGCATCCATCTTTGGGATAAGCTCTGAAACCCTGGGATGCACTCTGCCTGTTTCTTCACCTGCAAATAGGAATGTAACAGTACCCAACTCAGAAGATCGCGGTTAGGCTTCAATGAGTGAATTCATGCAAAGCACTACACCAGGACGGGACACAGGTAAGGGCTTAGTGAACACAGGCTGTCGTTATCACTGGTTCAGTCAAGGTCTCTATTCAGGGCTGCCTGTGGAATGAGAGCCATCTGGGGTCACCCGCTGGTCAATTATTTATTAAAAACCTACTATGTGCCAAACACCGAAAAAGTGCGAGTACTATAACTGACTAGGCCAAGCCATTCAATCTCCTCTAAGTCAGGAAATAACAGTACCTGCTGCACAGAGCAGAGAAACCTAAATGAGAGAACTTACCCAAAGTAAGCAAGTCAGCACCCTGAGTCACAGCAAGCGCTCAACGCGTATCATCAATCACTGTACACCTTCTCTCCTACAAACTGGGAAGTGACTTTCAAAGTTAACTAATTTACCCACTTGGTCCAGAGCCTAATACATTCCTTGAAGGCATGGTAGGAATTCAATTAGCACTCCTTGCACTGAATTTCAAAAATTCCCTGCACCCCCCAGCTTACCATCAACACTCCCAAAAATGCAGGAAAAAGATGAATAAAAAGACCATCCACTACTCTGCACCAGGTTATCGTATCAGCGCCTTACTACACCTTTGCTTTCTGATCTTCAGAAGTCTCCGCATTTGTTACCACGCACGAAAGTACTTTCAGAGAAAAACTTTTGGATCACCACTTTTTTCCAAACCGGTCCCTTATGTCAGCCGGAAGACCGCACTATTTCTGCATTTCCACGGGCACACTGCCTCCTGCTTGCTTTTCCCTTCAGTGGGAAGCTAGTGGTCCATCTCAGAAGAGTTTGCTTTCTCTGCTGCTACAAGCTAGGAAACAAACTATCCTTGAGAATTAGCAAAAGGGAAGGCTACACAGCATTTACAAGAGAATGGGAACTTTTTTATATCCAAAGCCCGTTTAGGCAGTTTGTTTAGAAATAAACTGAAGTCGTGCATTCCTGCTTCTGACAGCCGCCAGGGCTGGGCAGCATTGTCTGGGGAGAAGCGCGCCGGGCCGGCCAACTTTTCGTTAAAGACGGTGCCATCCTATTCGGAACAAAGTGAAAGGTCAGCGGGGCGCAGGAGAGGCGCCGGGAGCGGACGGCCTCGCCTCGGCTCGCGCCGCGAAGTTGGCCGGCTCGCCCCACTTTCCCTTTTGTCCTCCGCCCCTTCAGCGGGGCTCCCGGCCGAGGCCCGGGGCGCGCGGGGGCGGCGGCGCGGACGCGGGCGGCCGGCCCTCACCGCGCGCCCCGCCCGCCGCCCCCCGCCCGCCGGCCGCCCCCCGCCAGCCGGCCGCACAAAGCGCGCCCCGCGCGGCGCGGCCCGGACGCCGGCGGCCTCGGCCCGGCCTCGGCCTGAGGCGCGGCGGCGGCGGCGGCGGCGGCGGCGGGGAGGCGCGGGCCCGCCCGGCCCCCGCCGGCTCGGCGCCCCCGCCTGCCCGTGCGCCCGCCCGCCCGTCGGCTCCGCGCCCGCCGGCTCCGCGCCCGCCGCCCCCGCCGCCGCCGGCCCGCCGCCCCGCTCCTCACCTCGGCATCGGCGGCGGCCATGGCCCGGGCCCGCAGCGTGGCCCCGCCCCTCCCGCGCGCCATCGCCCCGCCCGCGCCTCGCGGCTCAGGGCGGGGCGGGGCTGGTTACGCGCGTCTGCGCCTGCGCCCGCGCCCGCACCTGCGCACTGCAGCCCGGCGTGCGGCGTCCGTGGCGCGGGCCTGCGCCGACCGGAACCGACGCGCGCGGGCGAGGTGGGGGGCGGGGCCGGACGCAGCGATCTTCCGGAGGTGTCGCGGCGGCCAAGCGTCGTCCTCCGGTTTTCGCAAATATCTTTTCCTTCTACGTGGGCATTCTGTTGGGCTGGCCGGGGTGGAGAAGGACCCCTGACCTTTAACCCCGGACACACATTGATTCCGTCGGCCTTCCCAGAAGGCGGATCCTGACTTGCGTCCTAGGGCGGTGCCCGGGTTCGAGGGTATTCCCGGCATGGTGGGGCGGGTCTTGGTTGGGGTGAATGCCCACCTAGAGGGTGTTTACGGGTTGTGCCCGGTGGTGAGGGTGCCCCGGCTGGAGGGGGGGGGGTGTGTCCTGCTAGGAGTGGGTGCCGACTGTGTGCCGACTGAGAAGGCTGCCCCGATGGGGGGGGGGGGGGGGGGGGGGAATGTTCCGACGGGAGGATTGCCCCAACTTTGGGAGGATGTCTCAATGAGGAGACTTGCCTCCGTTTGGGGTGCTTCGGTTAGAAGAGGTGCCCTGATTAGGGGTAATGTCACAGCTGGTGGGTGCTCTGGCCAGGGTCCGTTTCTTCTGTGGGAGAGTATGCACTGATTAGGGAAGGTGGCCCGCTATGAAAGTGTGCTCTGGATGGGGACAGTGTTCTGATTGGAAGGCTGGGGGTAGAATGGGGATTGTCCCAATGAGGAAGACTGCCCCCCGCTAGGAACGGGGTTCTCCAGTTAGGTGTTCCCAGCCTGGGCAGCCTCCCTGATCACCCCAAGCTCCTTGAATCGGCACCTACCCAGCAGCCTGCCTCCCAGTTTTGCACGGGGAAGATCTCCGCACACCCAGTCGCCTTCATGGACAGCATCACATAAACTGGCTTCGCCACCCCCCCGCCCCCCATGGTCAGACTGAATTCTATCATCTTCTGGCAGTTGAAGAAAGATGTATAGACCGAAACTGGGGTTCTCTGACCGGTCTTTGCAACAAGAACTGAGGAGGCTCTGAGTTGAAGGCTAACCTGCTCCACCCCCTCGCGCATGCGGGCTCACTCTCAGGGGACTCCAGAAAAATTACTCTACTAAGGTGGACATTGACAGTCACACAGGTGCAAAGGAGGAAATGGACGACTGTAAGTACCTAGGAAATCTTCCCTGTTTCTTTGGGGCAACCTAAGTCAGCTCCTAACAGGCTTGGGACCCTTGACTGTTTGGAGCCTCAAGACTGGAAGCTCGGGAGTAGTCATGACCTGTACGGCCCAATTTAACTCACCTCCACTCACACCTAACTCTGGCACCATACTCTCCATCTCCACTCCTGCCTTGGGCTCTAGTCTGTCCCTTCCCTGAAACGCTTTTATCTCAGGTATGTGTGGCTCACTTCTCTGCCATGGCTGGGTCTCAAATACCACCTCTTCAGGAAAGCCTTCCCTTACCTCCCTACCGAAAACAATACTGCACCCCAGAACTTCCTTGCTTTATTTTACTCCTTGGCACTCCACTGTTATATTGTCTGTCTTTCCCATTAAAATGTAAGTCCAGAAAGTCAGGGACTTTTATCTTGTACGCCTTAGTGCTTATAACAATGCTTGGCATGCAGGAGAAAAAAATAAATATTTGTTGAGTGAATAAGATGTGGAGAAAAAATCCTTTACCAGGCAAACACTGACCATGAGTCAATGCGTCAGAAGTAGGATATGCTCCCGTTTTGCTCTGTCAGCCCAACCCACCCTATCCTTGTATGATCATTGATCATTTATGTTAAGTGCAGTTTTTAACACATGCCATGTGAACCATCACATCAGTCCTGAGAGGCAAGACTCTTACCCATGTTCTGAGTGAGGAAACCAAAGCAAAAGAGTTGAGTGCCCTCAAGACTACCTGACTGTTGAGAGGCAGAGACAGGATTGAAACCCAGGCACATTTTCAACTATGAGGCTACCACTAGCAGATGGTTTGCAGATTATCCTCCTTGTGGCATATTTTGAGCTTTCCTCCAATGTTTATCCTCTCCTTGTCCAACAAATAGTAACGTTTTAGCTGGGTACGTGGCTACCTGACTAAAGAGCACATTTCCAACTGTCAAAGGTAGCTGGGTGGATGTTTGCACAAATGATAGAATCTACTTCCCAGCCTATACCCCCCCACAAGAAGTTAGAGGTGCAGGCCCAGTAAACTGGGTGATGATGAAATCTGGAATGGCCACTCTGGACCCAGGAGTGGAAGCCCGAACTGGAGAATGACAGCTAGGTCACCAAGCCCAAATTTTGCACTTCTGGACTGTTAAGTGTACAAGAAGTAAATGGGCAGGGGCTCAAGATGTCTTCTCATAATCCCATAAATGTCTTCTAGATTAAGGTAACGGACACCTATCCAGTCACTCCCTCACCATATGGCAGATAGGGAATTTGAACCCAAAGTCTTATCTTAACCACACCTCCATTATTTCCTAAAGCACAGTCCACAATCATTGGCCCCGTTGGGCATTTACAGACCCTCCCCTCAGCCCTGGAACATCTGCAGATGTCCCTTTGGTAAACGTTGCTCTTCCGAACCCGGTTTTTATTTGTTCTTGGGTTCCTTGGATCCTAGACAACAGGCATTTGAAGGGGACCTCAGGAGCAGGTGTGGCCTTGGCCTTGTGTTCACACTTGGATGAGAGGGGAGCAACAGTATCCCTCACAGCCAGAGTAGCAGTGATAACAGCAGGGACTTGAGACTTGAGGCCAAGGATAAGGGAATAGCGCAAGAGGCAGAGGCTTGGGCAAGCCCTCCTCCTCATCCCCCAAGGGATTTCCTCTGACAAGGAGGTCTGAGCCGCTCCCCCTGGAATGATGGGTGCTAGAGGGGAAAGTCCAAGGTTTGTGACAATCAAACGGAACAGGGGTGATCTCCCCACGTTACAAATACATTTTAAATTAATGCCAAGGCCCCAGACATGCAAGCCCAGCTTAAAGGGCACATCCTTAAGCAGAACCATAAAAGCGAAGGCCAGCCGGGCCCGAGTTGAAGTTAACCGGCCCACGCTGGTTGGTCCCGCTCCCCCAGCCTGTCTTCCAGCCCTAGGCACCAGGAAGGATGGGCCCATACCCGAGGAAAGGGGCACGCGCCCAGGAAGGGACTGGGAGACCCAGAAGCCGGGGGCCCAGAACCAAGAGAGGGGCAGGGCCTGGAGGGCGCGTGCCCGGGAAGGGCGGGGCCAGGAGGAGGGCGCGCGCCGAGGAAGGCCCGCAGGGTTAGGCCGCCGCGCACTGAGCTGGAGGAGGGCGCCAGAGAGGCCGGCCTGTGCCCAGCTCTACAAATGAAGCGCTTTATTTACACTCCATCTCTCTAGGCCCCAGTCCCCGGGGAGAGGCTGATCCCGAGGCGGAGGCTGCGAGGAACGGCCGGGCAGCAGCAGGTCCTGAGTGCGACGGGCCAGGCCAGGAGCAAAGGCACGAGGCCCTGGGCGCCCGGTCCCAGGGCAGAGGTCAGCCCACCCGGAAAAGGCGGCACAGGGTCAGCTCCCGGGCGTCAGGCTGGGATCTGCACCGCCACAGCTCTGCTCATAGGATGGCGGGGCCTCTGCGGGGAAAGAGCAAAGTCTGCAAGGGGCTCCTGGGGCCCTCTCCCCCAGCCAGACCCCAGGCCTCTCACTCACCATAGGGATAACCCCATGAGCTGTATTCTGGGGGCAGGATCAAGGTACTGGTGGTGGGCACTGGCCCTCCTGAACCCTCTGCAAAGTAGGGAACAGTGGCACCTGTAGAGATGCACAAGGGAGGGGGCAGTGGGTGGGGAGCAGGGCTGCCATCCTGAGGGCGGGGCTCAGGGGCAGCAGGCACAGAGCCGAAGGTGGCAGGTAGTGACTGCTGTTGTGAGTGGCTCTTCGTGGAGAGGGAGACTGCGTCTGCAAAGTGGGGGCTGCTGGCCGCAGCCTCCGCCTCCTCCTGGGGCGGTGCGGAGGGCACCACCGGGATCGAGGCCCCAGGAGGCAGCCCTGGGCCTGGCCGGGGGCTCAGCGGGGCGTGGTTCACAGCAATATTGCCGATGAAGACAGGAAGGGTCACGGTGGCTTCAGGCACCTTCAGGGAGACCTGGGGAGGATGGGAGAGTGAGGCTAGGCCACCTGCCCCCTTTCCCCACCCCGCTCCCTCCAACCCCCAGCACCTGCAAGTAGTAGTCCACGTGGATAAGGCTGCAACCTGGCAGGGCTGACTGGGGCAGGGCGGGCACCAGGATCTGCTCTTGCCACTGGGCCCGCCTCCAGGCCTTGACACCCGCACCCTCTACCTCTGCGATGGTCCGCACATCATAGATCCAGCGCTTGGCCTTGTAGGATACTTTCTGGGGAAGGGCCAGCCTGTGAGCCTGGGCAGGCCAGGCACCTACCCCTCCTCTGGTCCCATGGGGACAGGCCCTGACAGTCAGAGGGGACTCTGACCTGCAGCAGACTGGCTACCACAGGGCTGGTGTCCTTGCCTGACTGGTTCTCGATGTCAGCCTGCAGCCGCAGCACCTGGCCCACCACGTAGCCACGGAGGTCGGTGCTGGCGGTGAGGACCACGCTGCCCGTCTTCACCAGCTTGTAGGAGAACTTCTTGGTGGTGGAGGCCACGTTGGGTTGCTTGAGGGGAGGGCAGTAGTGAGGGGGTTTGGTGGGCGTGGGCAGCCTAGATCCCTAAGGCCTCTCGCTGAACAAGCCCACTGTGCCCTGCTATCCCCTGCCCCCCAGACACAGCACAGTTAGCTCGGGACAGAGAGGCCGCTGCTCTTCTAGATCCCGGCCACCTCATCTTAGTTGAGGACAGGACATCCGGCAAAGGTGGGGACCACCCAGGAGACCACCGCTCCATCCTCACCTCGATGTCAGGGATGCTGTTCAGATTCAGGGGGCTCAAGATATAGAACACACGGCTGCACTGGTGATCCTTGGAAAAACGTGGTGTGTCGATGGTGGCCCGCACCTGGTGTACAATCTTCCCAAAAGGGCCTTCAAAGGACGTTGGCGCTGTGGCTGGAGAGAGAGCAGGGAATGGCACCCAACTGCCCCCTGCCCCACCTCCTGTCCACCAACTGTCACCAAGAGGCCTGGCCAGGCAAGGCTGGGCTCTTACCAGGAAGCAGGAACTGAAAGGGGAAGTTGTGCTCTCCAGCGGGCAGGCTTCCTGCAGAGACAGGAGGGGGGTGTAGGGGAGAGGGGGCTCAGGAGCCTTGAGGTGACACCACAGGACACAGGTTGGAAGCAGGCCCTGCAGCTGACCAGCTCACACGGACTCTGGCTACTGGGTCTCCCAGCCTCTGAGTCCAGGCACGACAGCAGCAACGGGCTGCAGCCTGGGCAAAGGAAGTGATGCAAGATCTTGGCTTGAACAGGAAAGGGAGATGGGGTTGTTCCAGGAGCCAGAGCCCACCCAAATCAAGAAGGAACTGGCCCCCTTCAGCCACCCAACCCCTATCAGGCAATACCCAGAGCCTGATGGGGAGAGAAATACACCAGGATGCCAAGTAGTGCTAGAGGGTGAGCCAGCACGGGGGTCCCAGAGCCTGATGGGGAGGCAGGGTGGACAGACGGGCCCCACGCTCAACCAAGGTCTGCCGTGGGCGGGGTCACTATACACAGTGAGGCCAAGTACAGTCTCCCAAACTCACCCTTGTCAGCCAGCGACAGCGCACTGTTGAAGTAGCCCTCCTCCACTACCCACGCTGCATCATTGGCCTTGTTGGACACCCTGCAGGAACCCATGCAGGTCACTCGGATGGCTGCAAGGGGGGGATGGCGTGAGTCCCAGCCAGCTACTGTCCTCGACCCCTCCCTGCCCCCACCACAGAGACTTAGGTAGGGCTTGCAGCACTAAAGGGTGCTGGGACTTAGGCAGGCCAGCAAGTGGCCTGCTGCTCTCCAGAGGATGCCTCCTGTCCATCCTCCATCTTGCGGTACTCCCAGTACAGTGCTCCCATGGCAATGAGGCACAGAGTTACATCTGTCCTGAAGCCCAGAACAGGAAGGCCCCAGTGGTCACTCAGATGACACCTGCACAACCCCAGCCTGTTAACCTCTGTTCCCAGCCACCCCTGGGCCCACCAGACCTGTGAAGACTTAGCTGCCTATAGGGCATGCTTGGGACACCAATGATGAACAGAAGCCCATGGGAGCCGCTGACCTCCAACCCTACTTCCTGCTGCCTCACAGGCAAGTCAGCTAGGCTGGGAGGCACCCCTTTATGCTCCAGGAAACTAACTGCTCACCCTCATGACACAGGAATGTGGTCAGACCTGCCTGAGCAGATAAGGTACCCAACAGTCTGGCACACTGGCAGGTGAGGACACCCTTGACTTCCTGGACCAGTGCTGCCCAGGAGGACTGGTTTTCAACATCAAGAGATGGTTCCGTCCTCTCCCCGACTCTCCTGTGGAAGCACCCAGACCAGAAGCACGGGTCACCCCACCTTTCTGTGGTCGGGAACTCAAATTCCTCACTCTAATGGACATATGCCCAGAGACCACTATGGTCACAGGCTGTGGCTGGACAACCAAGAAGACAGCACGGCTGGAGAACCAAGCAGAGAGGGGCTGGGAGCTCCGTGACTCTCACTCCTGACAGCTCCGCTTCTTTCCCTGCCCCGTGTTGAGACAAGGCCAAAGATGTTAGCCTCCCTGCCCAGCCCCTCCTCTTCGTCCCAACTCGATGGTCCAGTGAGGGCAAGGTGACTCAGAATCTGACAGCCTCCTGACAGAGCCACCAGGCAGGAGGAACCTGGTATCCCAAGTGTCCAGGGCCAGGAGCCAGCCACACCAGCCATGTTCATGTCTCCCCAGGCTGACTCCATCCTGCCAAACAGGCCTCCTGTTAGCCATCCACAGACCACCGGGGCTTTCCCCCCACCGTGAACCCTTGGCTCATCCTCCACCCCTGTTGGCACTGCCTGTGACTGGATCCTGATTTCTAATCCACACGCCATCAGCCATCCCTTCCTAGGGCCAGACCCAGAATTGTTCCCACCCCAGAAATCTGGGACATCAGTGATGCTCCTATAGACCCACACAGCCCAAGAGAAACACGACAGGGGAGTGAACAGAACAAGGACGGGAAGCGTGACAATTCCAGATGCCACGTAACTTTAACACTCCCCACGGAGGGGGTGCACTCTCCCTTGAATCTGGCTGTCCTACGAACGCTGGGACCAGCACAGTGTGCCAGAAGGAGTTAAGTGGTCCCCAGATTGGCCCAGTGCCAGCTGAAAACCGACAAGTGACCCCAATGGATGGCACACACAGCTGAAGAATCACTCTGCCCAAATTCCTAATCCACAGCACTGTGGGTCATAGTAAGATGGTCATTTTAAACGACTTAGGAGTGACTTGTTACGTAGAAACTTTTACATAGAAACAGGCAAGAACAGACGTCCAACCTCAGTGGAAATCAGAGAGGCTCATATGAGTTACCATTTTAACCCATCAGACTGGCAGATATTAAATATTTTGACACATGTTAGGAGACGGAAAGCACACTCCTTTATGGTGATCAAACTGTAGGCTACTGCAGGGGCCCTGAAAAAGCACCAGGAAGATCTGCTGTGATCTTACACACACATACCAGGGGACTCAACAGTTCTTAGAATCCACCCTATAGGGCACCTGGGTGGTTCAATCGGATGAGAGTCCGACTTCGGCTCCGGTCATGATCTCACAGTTTGTGAGTTCAGGCCCCATATCGGGCTCACTGCTGTCAGCCCAGAGCCTGCTTCAGATCTTCTGTCCCCCTCTCTGTCTGCCCATTCCCTACTTGTGCTCTCCCTCAAAAATAAATACACATTAAAAAAAAAAAAAAAAAGAATCCACCCTAGCTACCCAAGAGCTTCGAGCAACACTGGTACCGAGGACTATCTAGGCATAGCCCACGTCCAACAGCAGGATGGTTAAAACAGTCACCCACCCAGACTGAACTTGGCCCCCAGAATTCCGGTGAACAAGCCATGGGGTCACCTGACCCTAGAAAAACAAACAGTATCAAATCGACCCTTGGGGTATTCCAGGTGGGGGGCAAGTTCTATGACCTTCCCAATGTGCAGGCAAAGAGCCTCTTTTTGCACACATGCCTAAGCCTCTTCAGAGACCTTGCCTGAATGAGCGGCTTCCAATCACTGTCTTGGAGTCAAACAGCCTGTTCCTGTGCACTCTCCTCCACAGGAGAACAATGGAGGTGCAGGGGACAGATACACACAGCAGGCTTGTCCCTCCCACCTCCTGCAGGGGGGGATCTGCTCCCGCAGGTGACCATGACCATCACCAGTGTGATGGGTGGCAGCACAGCCACAGGACAGGGGAGGTATGTTCTGGTAAGGGACAGCCTCTGCCACACAGAAACAAGCCCTGCTGTACCATCTAGGTTTAAAAGTGTTTCAGTTCTAACAGTGGGTCTGGGGCAGCTCCAGTTCTCTAAGGAACATCATCATGTGGACTGTATTCCAGAGAGACTTCTAGAACTTTCCTCCCCAGCCAGCCCTCCCCTGTCCAGTAGCCCTCCTCCCTTGCACCACCTGCCATCACTCTTCATTCTGGTCCCAAAGGTCTCGCCCACCTCCACCAGCTCCCACAAATCCACAGCAGCCCACCTTTTGCCACATCTTTTCACTAAAGCTCTGGCCTGTGAGGCACTTCTGTCTGTCCTGTGTCCAAATCTGAAACATGACAATAATAATGGTGCCCACCTCTCAGGGTTGCTCTGGCGGTTTATAGAGTTGGTCCGCGGGAGGTGGGGAGAATAGTGTCTGGCCTGCAGTGACAGCTCAGGGAACTGACAGAGCTGGGAGCTGACCACTGCTGTCGTCTGGGTACCACCCTCCCTCAATGCCAGAAAAGAGTGCACCCCCGTGTGACCCTCAGCCTCAGGCTCAGCTGGACTTGGGCTCCAGGAAACCGGTTCCTTCCCCAGCTTTCTACAGTAGCTCTGAGGACAGCCAGTGCCCTCATAGCTGAAGTGCAAATCATCACTGTCCCTCCTCAGACAAGTATTTAGTGGGTAAGACTAGGAGCCCCCCAGGAAAGACCTGCTGTCCTCGCCACCTCCATGTCCTCCCAGAGGGGTGGAGGGCCTCCCTGTTGCATCACTGGCTGGTAACAGGAGCTGAACAGGTATCTTAAGATGAAAGATGCTTCCGATTCTGTGTCTCCCTCTCTCTCTGACCCTCCCCCATTCATGCTTGGTCTCTGTCTCAAAAATAAATAAACATTTAAAAAAAAAGTTTGTTGGTTTTTTTTTTTTAATTTTTTTTAACCTTTATTTATTTTTGAGACAGAGAGAGACAGAGATGAACGGGGGGAGGGTCAGAGAGAGAAGGAGACACAGAATCAGGCTCCAGGCTCTGAGCTGTCAGCACAGAGCCCGACGCGGGGCTCGAACTCATGGACGGCGAGATCACGACCTGAGCCGAAGTCGGACGCTTAACCGACTGAGCCACCCAGGCGCCCCAAAAAAAGTTTTTTTAAATGGGGCGCCTGCGTGGCTCAGTCGGTTAAGCGTCCGACTTCCGCTCAGGTCGTGATCTCGCGGTCCATGAGTTCGAGCCCCGCGTCGGGCTCTGTGCTGACAGCTCAGAGCCTGGAGCCTGATTCTGTGTCTCCTTCTCTCTCTGACCCTCCCCCCGTTCATGCTCTGTCTCTATCTCAAAAATAAATAAACATTAAAAAAGATTTTTTTTATGGGGCGCCTGGGTGGCGCAGTCAGTTAAGCGTCCGACTTCAGCCAGGTCACGATCTCGCAGTCCGTGAGTTCGAGCCCCGCGTCGGGCTCTGGGCTGATGGCTCGGAGCCTAGAGCCTGTTTCCGATTCTGTGTCTCCCTCTCTCTCTGCCCCTCCCCCGTTCATGCTCTGTCTCTCTCTGTCCCAAAAATAAATAAAAAACATTGGAAAAAAAATTTTTTTTAAAGATTTTTTTTAAAGAATGAAAGAACCACAGCCTTGCCTTTTCCACACCCAGCTAGGGCTGGAGGAAGCCTTAGAGCAGCCCCAGCACCCACATTCCATCTAGGCCCCTGGGGACAATCTGAAGAATAACCCCTCTGGCTTGAAGTCACTATCCATCTGCTTTTTGGCCGATACCCCCATCTTCCCTCTCCTAATCAGGGGCTCGGCTAGTACATTTACCATCAGGACCATCACCAGGGGCTCCCTTGGTATCCTATGCCCTGTCCATTCACCCACATCTCACCTATCACATGGTCTGGGGGCTCTGCCCAGGCCAGGCCATCCCTTTGCTCTAGTCAGTAACGGTGTGTTTGCTATGGGAACATGACTGGGCGGATGGGCGGATGAGCAAGGCAGTGAGCTCTGCATGGGGTCTCACAGTGGTCGTCCCCCCAGCCACAAGCCTGCCCCTCCTTCCTGCACCCTGGGCTCTCCCTCAGCCCCATGACACCTCTCACCTGTCACTTGTGCCCCAGGGAAGGGCTGCACTGTCACAGGGCCCCCTGCCAGAAACATAACTACCCCCACTCAAACTCCAAACTCCAACTAAGGAGACAACAGTCATCAGGGGGAGGCCCCACTAGGCCAGACACCTGACCAGAAGCACCTACACCCACTCAGTTTCTTTCTAGAGCCATGTGGCCTCAAACACAGAAACGTCAAGGGTCAGACCCGTCCAGGACAGGGGCAGCAGCTGCCCAGAAAGGTGGGCAGTGGCTCTCAGTCCTCAGTAGGCACCAGAAGCACTGAGCAGTCAACCACACTAACGCCCAGAGGATCAAGGTCCAGAGCGATGCCTGACGGCTATGGTTTTGGCCAAGCACGCCAAGGTGGAGAAGCACCCCAGCAGGAACACCCTCACACACAGTCTTGCACTCAGAGCCAGTGATCGGGCATAGAGGCCCCGGGGCTGCAGCTTTGCTCACTGCACCCTGAGGGCTGAACGCTGAAGTCCCATCCAGAGCCCTGTCCATACCTCAGATGGCAGATAAGGCCAGCACCTGCAGAGAGCCCTAGGGATGACCGCAGCAGCAAGCTAACTTCCAGTCCCAAAGTCCCAAATGCCTGTGCGAGCAAAGGACCGGCTAGCAGGGCTCGGGTTCAGCTCCTAGACGCTCACTGGGCTGAACGCCTGGGTCACGGAGGGATGAGCAAGATCCTCCCAGCTCACAAGGCCAAACCTCAGCCTGGGTGGAAGCGGGTATGCCGCGGGACCGCGAGGAGGGAGGGCCTGCGCCAGGGGCCTGGGCAGGTGGGGAGAGAAAGCCCAACGTGGGCCGGGCTCCAGGTGAGGGCCCAGCAGGGGCGGGGCCCAGCGGACCCTGCAGAACTGGCAGGGAGGGTCGGGGGCGTGCATGCATCCAAGTCAGAGTGGCCTTCGGCAAGATGGGCAGGATCTAAACCCCTGCCCCCGACTCTAGCCGACCCTAGGAGGAGAGAACAGGAAGGGCAGATGCGGAAGGACTGGGCCACCCGGGCCTCCCTGCTCCGCCCCCACTGCCACTAGCCACCCACCCCGGCGGCTCTGCGCCGCCCGGCTGGCCGCACCCTAGTCCTCCCCGCAGCCGGCGGGGCCCAAGGCTCCCAAGGCCGGCGGGAGACTAAGGGAGGGGGCGGCAGGTGGCGCCACAGGCTCCGCGGGTCCAGGCCCCAGTGCCACGGGCTGCCGCTTCCGGGAGCCCCGGCCCTGCCGCAGGTGCTGCGCAGCCACCTGAGCCCCGCCGGCCCGGCCCTCCCCCGAGGGGACCCCGCTCCCACCTCGGAAGGGCAACGGCGCCCCCAGACGCACGCGCACGGCCCCCGCCAGCGGTTCTCCAGGGCTGTAGACGACGCGGCCGTGGCTCAGGCAGACCTCGAAGAGCTGCACCCGCCCCATGCCGCCGCCCTGGCCGGGCGGCCGCGCACTGATGCCCCCTCCTGCCGCCGCGCTACGAGCCCCGCCTTCCAGGCCCCGCCCCCGACCCTCCCGGCCCCGCCCCCGACCCTCCCGGCCCCGCCCCCGACCCTCCCCGCCGGGCCCGCCCACTCCCCTGTGCCCGCCCCCCCGACCCTCCCCGGCCAGCCCCCAGCTCCAGCGTCCTCTTCTGCCGGCTCTTCCCCCGGCCCCCGGGCTCCAGCCTTCCTCGGCCCTTCACCGAGCCCTGCCAGGGTCCGTCCTCCGCCTCTTCCCCCTCCTCTCCACCACCAACTCCCTGCCTCTGCCCTCCCCGCCCGCCACGCTGGCCCGCCCGCGGGGTGGATAACGGCGCGGCTCGCGGGAACCCGGCGCGCTGGCGCCCCCTGGTGGCCCCGGGGAACGCGGCCGGCTCACCTGCCGAGGGGCGGGCCGGGCCGGTGCCCCCTCCCCAGCCTCCGCCCGGTCGCTGCGGGCTCGCTGCGGAGGGCGGTCCCGCGTCGCTCGGCGGAAGGACGTCACGGGGGGCGGGCCCCGTGCGGGATGGCTGGGTGGCGCGCGGCGGAGAGCCGGGCGATCCCCATGGGGGCCGCGCACACCTGTGCCGGTGGCGGCGTCGCTGGGTAGCGAGCCTCCGGCGGAGGTGCCGGGCTGTCCGGGCACCCCAGGCTCGAGAGCGGCGCCCCGGGACGGGGATGGGGGTGGGACCTCCTCTGACCTACCCTCTCTGAGAGGTCCCTGTGGAGCGGGGACTGTGGGGGACGGCGGACCCGCGAGGGAGCCCCGCGAGGGACGCGCTGCTTGCGCAGAGCAGTGCAGGGCGCCCAGCGGCGCCTTACGCGTGGGAGCGCCTGAAGGAGGGCGTCAGGGTGGCCCGGGTTTTTGTCCAGAACACCTGCGTGAATGGGGTGGCATTTTCTGATGGAGAAAACTGGCTTAGATATAAATTGCTTAGGGGATGGGACAAAGTCATGAGGAGCAGAATCTAAGAGGCTCGGTAGGTACATGTACGATTGAGTTTGAGGAAGACTAAAGATTTTCAGTCCCCTATTGGAAGATGGTAAGTCAGCGTGCTGATGACATCAAGGGTTTTGAGTGAAAGCCACAAAAAAACCTCACCTGGCCCTCCAGCAAAAGGAGAGAGGCTCATAGGCTGGGGGGATTCCACTGGGCCAAGCTGAGGAAAAGGAGGGGCCTGAGGCCCCGAAGGGCCAGCAGTGTGCAGCCAGCACCGGCCCGCCTGGCTTGCTTGGGATTCGGATGTTGGGGGAGAGGGAGGGGTCTGATTGGCCACACTTAAGGCATTTCTCTGTCAATACCAGGCAAATGGAGGAATTCCGGAACAAGGAGTTCAGGGTCCCTCTGGGAAGAAGGAGGATTACGGGCAACCCCAAAAGGCCCAATGTCCACAACAGAAGTCTAGAAGGAAGTGTTTTCTGGGGGGGGGGAAGAGAGAGAATTTGTTGGCTGCTGCTAAGATAAGTAAGCCACAAGAAATGGAGCCCCCATACAACTCTGCACCGTCACCCACCCATCCCCTGTTCTGGAAACCGCTGCTGTGTCCTCACTTAAGCCATCAGCGCAACGGCCCTGACTTCCCTGAGTGCTCATGCTCTCATGTAACCCAGGCTTCCCCCTAGGGCCTCTCAGCTGTACACGTTTATTTTCCCGAAACCCCTGTACATCTGAACCTGGACTGTGTGCTCTCCTGACCCCTTACAACAACCTCCAGACCATTTGCCCCCTCCCTAAGAGCCCCCAAGTTTAACTCATTTTCTCAGAATAGTAATCCACTGCTCCCCTGTTACTGTCATCTTCAAAGCCCAAGTCAATCCCCCTTTTTGGTGATTTCCGCTCCTGACTCACTGTCATGCTCTCCAATATCACCGCTGCAGGAATTCTTAGTGACTCCAGAATCGTGGAATATCCTTCCAACCCCCTGCTCTCTATCTTAAAATGTACCTGGGATTTGTTTCAATTAGGTGTGACAAGGTGACAGCTGCAGGGACAATGCCTTGAAAGAAGAGTGTAGTACTTCTTCCCAAGAGGAGGGAGCACTTGGGGAAGTTCCGGGTTGGTCAGGAGGCAGAATTTGTTAGGACTGCGCGTGGCCCAGAGCCTTGATTGTGTCCTCTGTGCGAAGGAATGGGTGAAGCAGGGTAGGCGAATTTGAGCAAGCTTAGGATCAAATACATCACTCCAGCGGTCTCTGGGCTGTAAGGGTGTTCTCTAGTCGTCCAGTATCTGGCCCTACAATGATTTAGGCTAGGGGAATAATGGCTTGGTGTCTGAGTTGCATAGAGGAGGTGTTTGGGGGTATGGCCTCTAGATTGGCTGGTTTGCATGTGAAAGGTGTGTTCCCAGGCAAGTTGATACCTCTAGGAAGTAGCTAGCCCTGGGAGGGGCAGCCTCTCCCCAGCCAGCGAGGCTCCCAAGATGTCAAAGCATTGTGAGATACAGAAAAATAACATGATTGATTCAGTTCTCTTGTTCCCATGTCTCCTCTCCTCCAAGAGCCCCCTCAGCTGACTTAAGCAGCTCTCTCAATGGCTTCCTTAGTTTGTCTGCAAAGATGTCTGGCAACAATTTCTGCCATCCCTTTATATTTACACTGTTCCTCCCATCAGAATGTTGGGCTCCTTCTCCTCCTGTAGAATCTGGGCTGTCCCCTTGCTTTAACTAGCTGGACTGCAATGAAACAGATGCCATAGAAGTTGCTGGCTCTAAGGAGGCCTCACAGCTTGTTCGTATTCCCTTGGCGTCCTGAACTACCATTTCAAAGTATCTGGTTACCCTACTGGAGAAATCCGAGAGATCGCAGAGAGGGAGAGAGAGGGAGAGAATGCCTGCACGGGGGAGTGAAAACATCCCAGACTGCCTGCATCAGTCACAACCAGTGACTGGTTGTGTGAGTGACCCAAACCATCCTGATTTATTACTTATTCTGAAAATTAGGCTGCATTCAGCCAGGGGGCTTTTCCACTCTGTGTGGGGTCTGCTGAGGACAGAAAGTCCAAGATCTGTTTTTCATTTACATGTCTGATGCCTCAACTGAGGCTGGTCGGGTGTCTCTTCCATGAGGCTTCTCCACATGGCTGCTTTAGGGTTCTGCACAGCACAGTGGCCTCCAGAGAGTGGGACTGATTACCTGGCAGCAAGTCCCCTAGAGGGGGGAAGGTGAAACTGCCAGTCCTCAGGCCTGGGCTCAGAGGTCCCAGAACTTTCTACACCATGAAGTGCATCAAAACGGTCACAGGACTGGGGCGCCTGGGTGGCGCAGTCAGTTAAGCGTCCGACTTCAGCCAGGTCACCATCTCGCGGTCCATGAGTTCGAGCCCCACGTCAGGCTCTGGGCTGATGGCTCAGAACCTGGAGCCTGTTTCCGATTCTGTGTCTCCCTCTCTCTCTGCCCCTCCCCCATTCATGCTCTGTCTCTCTCTGTCCCAAAAAATAAATAAACGTTGAAAAAAAAATAAAAAAAAAAAAAACGGTCACAGGACTGGTGTGGGGGAAGCACCACACCCACAGAGGGAAGGGATTGATTGTGACCCTTTGAGACAAACTGCCACACCTGCAACTGCAGAAGAAGCCACCAGCTGAGCCCAAGCTACACCACGAGTCACAGGAGAATAAAGTGGTTTTAACCTGCTGAATTTGGGGGTGGTTTGTGATGCAGCAACAGATGCCTGGGACAGAAGTCGGCACTTGGGAGTGAGATATTACTGCAGTAAAATTCTAAAATCTGACACTGACTTTGAAGCAGGCAGCAGGTGGACACTGGCAGTGAGAACTCAGCTGAGGGAGGCCGTGTTCAGAATTGGCAGGAAAATGGTGAGCCCGTGGCCTGTGGTAACATGGAAGACACAAAATGTGTCTAATGATCTGATTTTCCCGGCAGAAAGCTTCGAGGCCGATTGGGTTTGCTCAGTTAGCCTAACGTGAGATCAAGGAGAGAACGTACCAAAGAAGTAGCTGTTCCATACTCCGGCAGCAGGTAGACGAGGTATTTCCAAGCCAGGTCTTGCTACGTTGGAAAATCAAAACTTTTTCTCATTCTCGGCCTTTACAGGTGGCAAATAGTTCTAAAGGTGAGAAATGGCATCATGGTAAAAACTAAGTCCAGAGTGCCTCCTGCAAAATATGAGGGTTAAAATAAATTCAAGGGCACGGTTGTATGATCCCTTGTGAAGATATGTGAGGATTTCCGGTGGGGGTGGGGAGTCCTCGTAGACCCTGCCAGCCACACAAAGGGCTTCTAAGAATCTTGAGGCCATCGTTCCACAGCACCTGACTCAGCCCGCAGGAGAGAACAGCCTTCTTAAAGACATTTGCAGTGTAGCTTTTGTTTAGTAAAGTGAGTTACAATTTTGATATATAGAAATCCAGTTGTGTGTGTGTGTGTGTGTGTGTGTGTGTGTGTTTAAGGGTTGAAATAACAGAGTTTGAAATAAAAGGTGTCTGGGCCCCTGCTTTCTACAGGCAGGAAGCAGACTAACGAAGACACTCAGCTGCAAACACAGGCCGTTTCCTATGGAAAAGGGGGTCACTGCAAGTGCATGGCCCAGTGCCCGGAGGGAGGAACTCAAAACAGTAACTGAAGGAACCATTTGCAGGGCGCAGACAAGCCCTGATCAAGGAATATTATGACAGGTGTTAGCTGGGTTCCAAAATTGCTGTGGACCAGTGACTAGGGGTACACTCCGCCTTTTTGAACAGGGGGTCTGTTCACTTGAACTGTGCTTCACCACTGAATGTTGGGTATTGGGGGGCAGATAACATGCCCTTGGAGCAAAAGGCACATCCAATGGCACATCCAATGTGCCTCATCCATCTGGCCCTGTTGCATATCGCAATATACTGGACTCCAAGCCTAATGCCTTGACGAGATGGTGATTCTGGGGTCACTTGGGAGGCACACTCTCAAAAGGGAGGAGTATGAATCATTGGAGGCCAAAGGGTGGGCTGGGGCAGACTGTTCCATTAGTCCCCCCCCCCCGCCCCCCACGGTGAACCATACTTGTGGACAGCCCTCCTACACTCATTTGGGCTTGCCCTCATGACTTGCTTTGGCCAGTGGGATACTAGCAAGGGTGATTCAAACAGACACCAAATAAATGTTTGTACGATGGGACTTATCACTTAGAGCACAGCCTCCATGTTAGAAGGAAGTCCAGCTATCATGCTTGGCCATGTGGGGAACCCTGAATAATGAGTCATCACACAAAGGTAAGTCACCCAGAGAAGAAATTCCAGGGAATTTCTGATCCATTGCAACCAAAGGAGGGACTGAGCTGACACCATGTGGAATAGAAGACCACAAGCATAGAATTGCAAGGAATAATAAATCGTTGTTGTTTTTTTAAGTTTATTGAGAGAGAGAGAGAGAGAAAGGGAGGGGCAGAGAGAGAGAGAGAGAATCCTGAGCAGGCTCTGCTTTGTCAGCGCAGAGCCTGATGTGGGGCTCCAACCCATGAACCGTGAGATCATGACCCGAGCCAAAATCAAGTCAGATGCTTGACCTAATCAGCCACCCAGGCATCCCTAAATCAATGTTGCTTTAAGCCACTAGATTTTGGAGTGGTTAGTTAGTTGCACATCGGTAGATAACAAAAATATACAAACATCATCCACAGTCACAGCCCTCCCTTGTGATCTCAGGTCCACACATCTCTGGCTACCACCTCCTGTCCTGCTAGCCCACTCTCGCTAGTGCTACAATTCCTGCAATCCTTTGGACCCCATGGGAACTCCAACCCACTGGCCCCGCCCCCTCTGGTATCCTCTCCTTTCCTCATTCAGCTCTGATGCCATGGGTTAGCATCGGGTCACTCTTTCAGAACCCCACCCCTGCCCCCACCCAGCACAACCAGAGTCTTGGCTAAATCCTGCCCTTCTCTTTCTCTGCACCAGCTGAAATAGGCTGAGAAAAACACAGTCACGCTGTGTGGCCCCCTACTGCATTTTCCTATTTTTCTAGCCAGTTGCGTTATTCCTGGACCTCTCTCCCCGGACTCCCAACATTTGTTCCCCTTTCCTCATTTTGAACTGATGACTTTGTTTTCTACTTATTTGAGAAAGTAGAAAGTTCTCATCAGCAGAGAACTCCCTTAAACTCCTGCCTCCACACCCACTTGCCTTTTTCAGAACCTTTACATCAGACTCTCCCTACTGAGCTGAGCTGGCACACCTAATCTCCCAACCCTCCTCTTGCCAGTGATTCTCCTCTATGGGATCTTTCCTGTTGGTGAGCAAACATCTATATCCCCTCCCAGAGTAAAACCATCTCTCGACTTCCGTTCTCTTTCCAGTTTTGGCCCCATTTCTCTGCTCCTGTTTTTAGCAAAAATACCTCAGAAGAGGTATGTCTTGGGCACCTGGGTGGCTCAGTCAGTTAAGCGTCTGACTTCAACTCAGGTCATGAGAATGTGGGGTTGCTACTGCAGCATAACCAGGGCTCCCCTGACTGCTACAGACCACTGGATCCATGTATCTAAACACTCTATCTCCTGTATTCACTTGCTACTTGTATTCACTTGCTAAACAGCCTTCCTGTTTCCAATCCGCCCCCCACGCCCAATCAACAGCTTGATTCATTGGAAAGCTATTCCTCTATTCAAATCCTCCAACGGACTCACTTTCCTAATTTTTTAAAAAATGTTTTATTTATTTTCGAGACAGAGAGGGACAGAGCATGAGCAGGGGAGGGTTAGAGAGAGAGGGAGACACAGAGAATCCGGAAGCAGGCTCCAGGCTCTGAGCTGTCAGCACAGAGCCTGACGCAGGGCTCAAACTCACAAACCGTGAGATCATGACCTGAGCTGAAGTCAGACGCTTAACCGACTGAGCCACCCAGGTGCCACTGGCCTCACTTTTCTAAGTCTAAAAGTTAAAGTCCTTATGAGTCTATTTGACCCCCCCTCTGGCCCCTCACCTCTCTGACCTTGACCCCTGTTTCTGTCAGGCACTCCTGTCTGGTCACAATGGACACCCCCACTTTTTCAAACATGCCAGATGTTCCCAGCTCAGGGACTTTGCACTGGCTCTTCCTCCAAATGTCCACATGGCCCTCTCTCCTTACACCGTTCAAATTGACTTCTCAATGGGGCTTACCCTGCCCACCACCTTCCCTAGACCCCCAACTGCCTAATGCTGATCTACTTGTTTCCCCCACAGTGTTTACCATTTTCTAATGTGGCACAAAACTCATCACGAGCCTTTTCTGCCTCCGTCACTGAAATATGACCAGGGGGTTCTGGTTTTTGTTTTGTGCACTGGTGTAATTTCGGGGGGGGGGGGGAGGAAGGTGAAAGCCCAGCTAGAGTGGTTGCCAGGAGACAAGGGTGGTAGCCCCCAACGTCCTCAGGAAGGAGCTGAACCAAGCTGGTGAGCGGCCGGCACATTACCCCACCCTAGTTAACAGCTTGAGACCCAAGGAAGGTTGGTGTAGCCTGAGGATGGGCTGTGTGGGCACCACGGGCCACCGTGGTCCTCACCTGGCCCCTGTGAGGAGGAGGTGGTGAGTGGCCAGGGAGGAAGGAAGGCGGTCAGGTGCGCCACCAGCTAACAGCATTCTGGGCTGGGCTCGGGTGTCTCCCCAGCCCCTACTCCGCAGCGGCACCCGTGCCTCCTGCCCGCTGTCCTGAGCACGGGGGACCGTTTTGGGGGAACCGCAGCGAGCCCGGCAGAAACCTCAACCTGCAGGCCCTCCGACGGCCCCGGGGCGTGGAGCCAAGCCGCCCTCCGCAAGGGGGTTGCGCGCGGGGTCGAAAGACCGGCGCCGGGTCAGGCGTGGGGATGCAAGGCCGGGCGCGGGACCGGTGGCCGCCGGGCTAGTCGTGGAGTCAGGGGCCGGGCGCAGGACCCGGCGCTGGGTCCGAGCAGCGAGCGGGTAGCCGGCAGCAAGCAGCCTGAGCGCGGCGTCCTTCACAAAGCTTCCCGCGAAACTGACGTCGCGCGGGGAGGCCGCGCAGGCGCCGCCCCCGGCCGCGCCCCTCCCCCGCGCTACCTCTGCTCCTCAATGCGCCGGCGCACTCGCTTTCCTCCCGTTGGCCACGGCGCGGCGGCGCGCGGCGGCTAGCGCAGTGCGCGCCCCGCGATTGGCGGGACGGCGGCGGGCGGGGGTGTGTCTGCGCCGCGCCCCGCCTCCAGCTCCGCTCGCGGTGGTGCGCGCGGCGGCGGTGGCGGCGGCGGCGGCGGCGGCGCGTGGCAGGTCCGGCGGGCGCCAGGCGGAGGCGGCCCGAGTCCGGCCCAGCCTCGTCCCGCCTGGCCCGACCCCGGCCCGCCGACCCGGCCCACCCGGCGCGCCGCGGCGCCGCCCCGGCCCGGCCCCGGTCCCGGCCCGGCGTCTCCTGAGGGAGCGGCGCCGCCGGCCGAGCGCAGGCCCGGCCATGACCGACTTCAAATTGGGCATCGTGCGGCTCGGCCGGGTGGCCGGGAAGGTGAGCGGCTCGGGAACCGGGGCGCGGGCCCGGCGGATCGGGGCGCTGGGCCGGGGGCGCGGGGTCTGGGGGCTGCGGGGCCTGGCGGGCGGGCTGGCGGCGTGTCCCCGCGGGGCAGGAGGGGGCTGGTGGCCGCGGGCAGCGCAGCGCCCTTCCGAGGCGGCCCGCTCGCTCGGTGGCAAGACGGTGTGGGTCTCGGTGCCTGCCGGTCCGTGGTGGAGCTTCGCGCAGGTTTTCACGCTGCCGGCGGTGGCCGTGTCTGGACCAGCCTCAGTGGGCCTCCCAGAGCAGGGCCTCCCTCTGCTTCTCTCCCTTACCTGGCCCCGCCCTCCGCGTGTTCGAGGCTGGGGCTTCCTGGCACCTGTGGGCATTGAGGCTTGGCTGTTTCCAGGAGCCGGCCGGCCGTGCAGCTGCACCAGCCACGGACCTTACCCGGGATGGGAACCCTGTTCCCATCACCAGCGGCGGAAGCTTCTGGTGGGAGAGAGGAGCAGAGGCAGTGAGATGAAGGTAAAACCGACTTAGATCCTAGAAAAAGGCTTTCCAAGCAAGAGTGAGACTAGTCCGTTTGGGGGACTGTTTCTTGCCTTTCCTGCAGGAGCGATGTGGCTTTTTACCTAAGGGAAGGGTGGGCTCCCCGTCAGCTCCCAGACCATTTCCAACTCAGTGACTGGTTGCGTTAATATCATCTCTTGAAACTTTCATTTGGAACATTGCAGACAGAAAGTTAAAAAACAGTTTAGTGAGCACCTGTGTAACGACCACCCATCTTAAGTAAACATTAATTGAGATTTTCTGGATGTTCTGCTTCAAACCCGGTCCTTTCCTGTATTCTGAGGAAGCCCCTGTCTCGGGTTAGGTCTGTTGACCCGTTAAAACAGCTTAGAGCTTAGCCAGTTCAGTGGCACGTAGGAATGAAGCCTGATACCTGCTCCTCTGGTAGCCTTGAGTGGGTCATAACCACCTGCCGTTCTGGGTAGGCTGCCTGTGCCCCTCACCTGCAGGCCTCGTTTAGCTTGAAGGAGCTGTTGCTGCCTGTTACTGATACTTTATGTAACGTTTTGAAACATGGTTGATTTCCAGACCAAGTACACACTGATAGATGAGCAAGATATCCCACTGGTGGAGGGCTACTCCTTTGAGGTAAGGCTGGCTATTCCTTTGCTCCCCTACTTTCAGTCACTGCCTGGGGAGGGTCATGAGGGATGGGTTTTATCCTCTGTGAGGGCAGCCTGGCTTTGGCTGCCCAGTGGAACCCCTACCACCTCTGTGATGCTGGTCTTCCCCCCACTTCTACTCCGGTTGCTGGCCCTTCCTGAAAACACGTCGAATTGTGTCATGCTTGTGCTTGAATGTTCAAGTGGACAAGCCTTGGGTCCTTATGAGGCTGTGCAGTGCCACCCCACCTTTCCTCTGGCCTTGGCCCCACTGTCCCTCTGTGCCCCGGTGCTCTCTACTCTCCCTCTCCCTGAGCTCCCTTGCCTTCCGCAGTTCTCCACTGGATGAGCCGGTCCTCACCTACCAGCTCCTCCCCGTCAGAATTCCTCCAGGAGTCTGTGGACCCACTACACTTTTATTTCAGCCTTTCATGCTTTTATAGCACAGATGACCGTTGGACAACATGGCTTTGAACTGCACAGGTTAACTTGTACATGGGTCCTTTCTTTGATAAACATAGTCCAGTACCGTAAACGTATTTTTTTCCTCGTGACTTTCTTATTTATTTTTTTGAATGTTTACTTTTCATTTTTGAGAGAGGGAGCATGGGCACCAGTATGAGTGGGGGAGGGACAGAGAGAGGGAGACAGAGGATCTGAAGCAGGCTCTGCACTGACCGCAGCAAGCCTGATGAGGGGCTTGATCTCACGAACCTCAAGACCATGACCTGAGCCAAAGTCAGACGCTCAACTGACTGAACCACCCAGGCGCCCCTCCCTAAGACTTTCTTGAAAACGTGTTCTTGTTTCTAGCTTTACTTTATTGTAAGAATATAGCATATAACACATGTAACATACAAAAATATTTGATAACTCGTCTGTTATTGTTAAGGTTTCTGGTCAGCAGCAGGCTATTAATAGTTAAGTATTGAGAAGTTAAAAGTTACACATGGATTTTCAGCTGTGTGGGGCTTACCTCAAGGATGAACTGTAGTTACTTGTCCGAGGCTTTGTTTTTCTTACTGAATTGTGGGCTTTTTCTAAAAGTGGGAACATTTATTTCTGTGTTCACAGTGTTTTACAGAGTGGTTTGTAAGTGAGTTATTGCTGGGATACAGGGCTGATTTCTCACATCTGGAAGTCTCTGCAGAGCTCTGGGTCCCAGAAACAGGCCCCATATATGTATCCTGGTTTGTTTGTTTCACTTAATTTTTCTTTCTTTTTTTTTTCTTTTTAATTTTTTTTAACGTTTATTTATTTTTTTTTTCAACGTTTATTTATTTTTGGGACAGAGAGAGACAGAGCATGAACGGGCGAGGGGCAGAGAGAGAGGGAGACACAGAAACGGAAACAGGCTCCAGGCTCTGAGCCATCAGCCCAGAGCCCGACGCAGGGCTCGAACTCACGGACGGCGAGATCATGACCTGGCTGAAGTCGGACGCTTAACCGACTGCGCCACCCAGGCGCCCCTTTAACGTTTATTTTTGAAAGAGAGAGAGAAACAGTGCATGAGCGGGGGAGGGGCAGAGAGAGAAGGAGACACAGAATCCAAAGCAGGCTCCAGGCTCTGAGCTGTCAGCACAGAGCCCGACGCGGGGCCTGAACCCATGAACCATGAGATCATAACCTGAGCCAAAGTCGGAAGCTTAACCGACTAAGACACCCAGGCGCCCCTTTCACTTAATTTTCTTTAAGAGGGATTTCCAATGTAGCTAAGAATCAGAAACTTTTTAACAGACCTTTTCTTTGCTCCTTCTCAGGCCCGGATGGAAGTAGATGCAGATGGAAATGGTGCTAAGATATTTGCATATGCCTTTGACAAAAACCGGGGAAGAGGGTCAGGAAGGCTCCTTCACGAGCTGCTGTGGTAGGTGTCTTCAAACTGCTTATTTTCTATTTGGGTACCGCATGAGCCCTGATGCGCACATAGAGCCTGCAGAGACACCTGCCCTCATTGACAGGAGGTGCTTTCCCTGAGTCGTGCTCCCGCACCCTCTTAGTTACCTTTGGGTCATTGCCATTGACTCAGAGGAATGGCTCATTCGCATATTGTATCACTAATAGAGCAGCCTAAAAGCGCATTTTTTGCTCGTACTTGCTCCAGACACAGCCTCCTCTGGGGTAGGGTGGGGTCTGCTCCCTCCACTGGGCTCTCACTGAGCCTGTCGGTGGGATGTGAGGAAAGGACTGCCTCTCCTTGGTGTGCATGGTGTAGTTCCACAGTGCCTGGGACTACTCTGATGGGGAAGTCTCTAGATTGTGTTTGATGGTTGGGGTTCTCTCAAGGGGCTGGACTGTCAACACGGTCTATCTTGTTTGGCCATGGACCGACACACTTAGATTCCTCTCGACACCCTTGTTCCTAATTGTCCCCATCAGCGTGATGAGGGGCCAGTTCAGATCATAGGGCGGAAGTATTTGGGAAGGCCAGAGGAGGCTGATTGAGGGAGACGCCTTGTTTTCCAGGGAGCGGCACAGGGGAGGCATTGCTCCTGGGTTTCAGGTGGTACACCTCAATGCTGTGACTGTAGACAATCGCCTGGACAACCTGCAGCTGGTGCCGTGGGGCTGGCGGCCCAAAGCCGAAGAGACATCCAGCAAACAAAGGTGGGGCTTCTCGGGGCCGGGGGAGCCGGCAGAGGTGCCTCATGGAAGGTCCTCCTTCAGGCTCTTGTTACTAAGAGGGGCCCGTGTCTCCACTCTGATCTGATGCTTCTGTGGGAGTGGAGACCTTGGTTATTTTCCCTCAAAGTTTTCCCTCCTTGTTTTCTTCACGGGGTTGGGATACCATTTTGATAATTTTTTTTTTTTTTTTTTTAATGTTTGTTTTTGAGAGAGAGAGAGAGAGACATAGCACAAGTAGGGTAAGGGGCAGAGAAGGAAGTAGACACAGAATCCTGTGAGCTGTCAGCACAGAGCCTGATGTGGGGCTCGAACTCACAAACCATGAGATCATGACCTGAGCTGAAGTTGGACACTCAATTGAATGAGCCACTCAGGCGCCCCTTCTAATGATTGGCTCTAGTGGGGAGAAGAGCTGTCTGGGCTGGATGCCTGCTCATGGGCAGGACTTCTCCTTTGTGTCTCTGAGAAAACTTGGACATCTTTATCTGGGGATGCCTCCTGTACACACACATGTGCATCTTTCTGTCATGCTCTTTGGCTAAACACTTAAGCAGTGGCTTAAAAGAAGCAAGAGAGTGTGGTTTGGGGGCTCTGCTGCTCAGTCTCTGCCTCTTCATGGTCCTGACAACAGTGCTGCTCAGGCTACTGCAGGTGTCCCCCTTGGGCGAGTAAGATGCTCTGAGGCAATTCCCATGGCCCCAAGAGCAGTCTGGGTGTGAGCTTCGTGGAGGCCTTGGGAAGAGCTGGGGAACCAGCAGAATGGAAGGTAGGAGCTGAAATTAGCCAGGGTGTTCCTGGCCACGTGTGCATTATCTATGGGCCCACTGGGGCTCTCTGGGGTTTGTGCATGTCCTTGGCCTCTGGGAAGGCTCTTTCATCAAACAAAATGAATGTGAAGTTAGGGATTAGCAACAGAAGGGTAAGGGCAGCTCAGCAGGCATATCAGTGTCTGTAGATTTCCCCCCGGGTTGTCCAACACGGATGCTCGTCCAGTGTGGACACCGGGAGCGGCCCCGCCTCCCCCAACACCAGACAGGTTTCCTTCTGCTCACTGGAGACCTGGAAGGGGCTGCCCACCCCTTCACCCGCAGCGGATCTGCTCCTGCTATCAATCGTTACTTTAGGCCTCTGTGTTTGGCCTCTGTGTTTGGCTCATGGTTTGGCCAGCCTGTGGCTGAATGTTGCTACATTTCTTCATCTGAACACTCTTTATGATCATAAGATAACCACAATTGAGAACACCTGTTTGGAAAAGGATCCATTCCATCTTGGGCCACCCTGCCCAGTGGTCTCTGCTGGGTCGTGGCCTGCCTGCCCCGTTCTCCTCTAGGCCATTCCCATGAGGCCCAGGACAGGCTGTGTTCTTGAGGTTCTGTCCTTTGTGTCATCCCAGGAACTAATCAAGTGGGACTATCCTTAGTTTGTCAGCTAGGGATTCAGACTCTCCCTCTACTTGTCGTGGGTTGGAGCCAGCCTGAGTGTGGCCTGAAATACCAGCTGGCCTGGGCATTATGCGGTCTGCCCTCTGCAGGTCCTTGTGGTGGGAATCCCCCTCTTTGTGAAGCAGGGAACGTGGTGTCATGGCTTCTCCCAGGCCTGCACCTCCTGCCCTGCTTTCCTTCAGTGTGGGGCCACAAAGGCGGCTCATCCAAGGGGGGGAAGGGCCTGTCAAGGTGTGTTTTCCTCCCTTTCTGCTTCTAGGAGCCGACTGGGATTGAAACTTGCCTGTGTCGTGTAGGACTTCATTGAAGGGCTCAGAAGGCAGCCAGCACCCTCCTACATCCTGACACGTCCCTTTTTTTTTTTTTCTTTTAAAAAACCTTTCTTATTGTGGTAAAATACATACAATGTTTACTCTCTCAGCCATTTTTGAACGTTCAGTTTAGTAGCATCCAATACATCCACTTAGTTGTGCAACCATCCCCACCATCCATCTCCAGAACTTCCCCATTAAACACTGATTTCCCCCCCCCCCCCACCTCCACCTTTCCCCCAGCCTCCACCGTCCTACTCTGTGTCTTTGGATCTGAATCTTCCAGGGCTTCCTGTGAGTGGATCCTACAGGATTTATCTTTTTGTGACAGACTTAGCACAGTGTCATCAAGGTTCATCCGTGATGTAGCCTGTGTTGGGATTTCGTCTTTTTTTTTTTTTTTTAGTGTTTATTCATTTTTGAGAGACAGAACGGAGCATGAGCTGGGGAGGGGCAGAGAGAGAGGGAGATAGAATCCAAAGCAGGCTCCAGGCTTCGAGCCCTCAGCACAGAGCCCGACGCGGGGCTTGAACTCACTGACCATGAGATCATGACCTGAGCCAAAGTCAGATGCTTAACCGACTGAGCCACCCAGGTGCCCCAGGATTTCTGTCCTGGTGTCCTATGTGTTTTGGATAATATTACATTATGGTTATGTACCACATCGTACCCATTTGAGCCTTTAGTTGTTTAGGTTAGGTTTGTTTACGTTTAGGTCTTTGATCCATTTTGAGATAATTTTCGTATATGGTATTAGGTAAAGGTGACCCTTCCCCTATTTAGCCCAGGTCCTCCAGGCCTGGCCCCACAGAGGGTGGTAGGTTGAAGGGGGTGCTAACCTGCTGCTTTGCTCTGGAAGTACAGGTGGTGGCACCTTTGCAGCCCAGCAGCAGGGGGAGCTGCTGAGCACCTTCACCGGCCCTGCCCAGCCTGCGCTCCCCCTGGGGCCTGTTAGGGTGCCTCAGTTCTAGCAGCAGGTAGGATTCTTCAGTTGGAAGCTTCTGGTGTTTAGAAAGACTTAGAGCAGCTCACAGTATTGAAGGAGAGGTGGACCAGCAGGGGCAGAAGTAGGTGCCTCTGGGTCCATGAGCAGGGAGAAGAACTGCCTGGCTTTGCACAGGTGGCCAGGCTTGGCCAGGTCCCTGTACTGAGGCCGCACACTCTTCGTGCCTGCTGTGTGCCCGTCAGTCCCAGGCTTTGGGAAATCTATGAGGGAGGCAGACATAGCCCTGCTTAAACATGCTAAATACTTGACATCCCATACAGGTAAGCCCTGCTGCATGGTGGGGGCAGGCCAAAGAAGAGTCAAGTTGTCCTAACAAAAACCGGGGCAGAGATATGCTGAGCAGGAGAAACCAGCTATCTGTCTGCAGTCAGGTCATTGTCATGTCCCTGTCTTGACCGTGTCTGGCTGGAGTATACTGAAGCATATGCTTCTCCTTTTAAGGGAGCAAAGCTTATACTGGCTGGCGATTCAGCAGCTTCCCACAGACCCCATAGAAGAGCAGTTTCCTGTCCTGAACGTGACCCGGTACTATAACGCCAACGGGGACGTGGTGGAAGAGGAGGAGAATTCCTGCACCTACTACGAGTGCCATTACCCTCCCTGCACGATGATTGAGAAGCAGGTACAGGTGCTGCAGTGAGTGCCAGCTCCGGGTTGCTCCATACCCCGCTGCCCCGGCCCCTGCGGGCCTCTCGCGCACCTCTCCACCGCAGCCGCGGTGCCTGCCGGCTTCAGTGTATGGGCTTGCCGGGTCCTTTCTGATTGCAGCGTAGTACCTGCCCCACAACCAGTTCCCTGGTGTGACCATGAAGCCATGGTTGTCCTGTGTGTTCTTTCAGCTCCGGGAGTTCAACATTTGCGGGCGTTGCCAGGTGGCCCGGTACTGCGGCTCCCAGTGCCAGCAGAAGGACTGGCCCGCCCACAAGAAGCACTGTCGAGAGAAGAAGCGCCCCTTCCAGCACGAGCTTGAGCCAGAGCGATGACCGGGCTTCCGGACCTACCTTGGGCGTAGCAGACACAGACTGGTGGTTGACCCAGAGGTGCTGAAGAAGCCAGCGAAGTGCACCCACGGCAACTGCCACAGAGGCCCCCTCGCCACGGGCACCTCGTGTGGGCACGGCGTTCCCCTCAGTGTTCATCTCCAAGCAGAGACAGCTGGGGAGGCTCCCACCAGGACGCTTCTCATTATTTATATGTTAATATGTTTGTAAACTCATGTACAGTTTTTTTGGGGGGAGGCAGTGGGAAGGTTAGAAATTACAAATAGAATCATTTGCTGTAATTCTTAACTGGCAAGCGGTTGGGCCACACATTTAAAAAGTCTAAACAGTGTCACATAGTGGAAGCTCTTTCTGGGCAGCTGCCGTCCCGAGGAGCGCGGCCTGCATGGAGTCACATCCACAAGGCACAGTAAAGGGGTGGAATCATCGAGTGCCTCCGCCGTGCTCTGCTCTCCTTTTTGCCCTCTCTGCTATTGAAGTTTATTTCTAAGTGAATCAAGGCGCTGTGGGGGTGAGGGGTGGAGGTTGCCTTTATCTTTATTCCTAGGCTGAGAGAGAGGGGAGGCAGGCAGGGAGTGTGAGAGAGACCCGGGCCTGTTCTTGTCCTGGGGCAGGAGTTGCTGGGGGTGGTGAAGTAGGCGGACATGGAATGTTCTCGCCCTGGCAGTTCTCCCCTTGATTTGTGTGCCGAGTGGCAAAGAGTTCAGTGGTGGAGGTCCTGCCTGGGAATTGGAGCAGCCAGGGTGAGTGAGCGCTGCTTTCCTGTCCACTCTGCTGGGCTCCCTCCCTCTCGTCAGGGAGCCACAGATGTCTGAAGTCTGGGCAGCATCTTGTATACCTTGCAGAGCCACCATGGGGCACCAAGCCAGGCTTTGTGTCTGGGATCTTGCTGGTCTCCAGATCCAGCCAGCCAACCTGCTAGGGGCTTTGCTTCCTGAGAGAATGAGGCTGGCCATCCCAACTCTTGAGTGTTTGTCCTGGGCTACCCCCTGCCCCACGTTGGTCCCAAGTGCTCCTACTTTCCCTTGTGCAGCTCTTCTGCCATCTTCCGGTGTGTTCCATCTGTCCTGTGTGTCCTCATTGCTTTGCTTGACTGAGAATAGCCTCTTGGTGGCGTCGGTTTGTGACTTGAGTTTCTAGTAGGTTCTTTTGCGGTCTTTGGGAGTCCTCTTGGGCAGTAGGTCTTGGAGAGCAGGACTGAGCAATTGGGTAAAGGCAGAAAGCAGGGAGCAGGAGGAGGGTTCAGGTCAACCCCAAGGGAGGTTCTCTGAAGGCGCGAGAACCCCGTCTGCACCATGTGTGTTTTCACTGAGTAGCTCCCCTTGGTCAGTGTGGGTGAGGTGCAGCATATTTTCTAGATGAGGAACATCTTTGCTGCATAGGTAAAGCCTGCTCTAGGTCCCTCCAAACCCTAGGTTGAGCAGCAATGGGGGCTCAGAAACCTTTTGTGGAGGGGGATATGTATGATCCTGAGAGATCATCAGTCCTACAGACAGCAGTTGGCTGGAGCCCTTGGGACATTCCCAGGGCTGGTGTAATTCCTTCTTCCAGAGGCCAGCTCTAGTCTGGACCGTTTGGGTGGGGGGAACCCAGGTATGTTGGCATGTTGGGGTTTGGGTGGTCTTCCAGGCACAAGGCCTTGAGTGTGCTCAGGCAGTGTGCTTTCAGACAAAAAGGCTCCTGGGAAGAGGAGGCAAAAGACCACAGGCTGTGGTTTTTGCCTCTGTCCTTCGTGACCCGGCACTTCAGCCTGTCTGCATTCCCTGACCAGCACACATTATCCTGAGGTCATTATCCTGGCTACTTGCCAGAAAATTACATTGAAATTGAAGTGCCCAGGGTCTCTCAGCAGACCTGTAGGACACACTAGGTCCTGATACACGGTTGATGTCTTCCACATCGCATGGCTCATCAGAATAGCATTGGTCTGGGGATCGTGCAGCGTAGCTGCTTTGAGCAGGTGCTGCTGCTGGTAGCTGATCCCCGTCCAATTGGGCTGTGCCCCTGTACCGTGTGTTAGAGACCCCTCAAGTCTGTGCTGGTGAAGGGCTAGAGCTTAGAAGGTGGCTGTAAGGGTTCTAGAGTTGCCCATGGAGTGGCTCCTTCCCTTTGCTCGAGTCACTGCAGTGGCTCCCTGGAGTGGACACTATTGTGAAGGTGCTGTAGGACCCACAGACAGTTTTTATCCCTGTTTGCTTCCCTTTTCCCTTCTCTGATGGCAGCCCCTGGTTTCTTTTCTCCTCTGATGGCCCCAACCTCTTGATCTTTGTGGTCACACCTCTTAGGGTGCCTATGAAATGTTAGCATTCAGATGGTTAGTGTGGGGGCTTGTTTGACCTTATTTTTCCCCCTAAAGATTTTTTTTAAGTAGTGTCTACACCCAGTGTGGGGCTCAAGCTCATAACCCCAAAGTCAAGAGTTGCATATTTTACTGACTGAGCCAGCCAAGTGCCCCTTGACCCTTCCTTGTAGCAGATACAAATGTGTGGTTCAGCTATTTTGGAAAGTCCTGTTGCTTTCTGACCAACCTTTTCTGCTTCTCTGCTTCAGCTGCCACCTGAGCTGCTGACTCACAGCTGTATATCTAGCCATAGCCCTACTTGAAAACCACAGGCCGGGTACCCAGGTATCTACGTGGATTTCAATGTCAGCTTGTCCAGCTACCTGGAGCTATCATAACAAGTTAGCATTCAGCAGATGGCTTCAGACAACAATGTATCATTCCTGTTGTGGAGGTGGGAAGTCCCAGATGGGTGTGTTGGCAGGACCACGATCCCTCTGAAGACACATGGGAAGGTGTGCCTGTTTCAGGCCTCTCCTACCTCCTGGCGGTTTGAGGCCTCCCTTGCCTTGTGGATGCAACATACCAATCCTCTGTTTTTATGTTACCTTTTTTCTGTGGGTCTCTGCCCCTGGGAGACCAAATCACCTTTTCATAAAGACACCAGTCATATTGGACTAGGGCTCACCGTAATGACCTCGTTTTAACTGGATTACCCCTGTAAAGGCCCTGTTTCCAAAGGTCACATTCTGTGGTGCTGGGGGATAGGACTTCAATGTATCTTTTGGGGCAGACACAATTCAATCCAATCCATCCTTAACAGTGTCCAAAACTTGCCTTCCCCAAATCTATTCTGTAGAATATATTAATTTTCTTGAATGGCAGCTGCATCTACTCCGTGTCCCAAGTGAGATCATGGCAGTGCTGGGTGGCCTTTACATTGTGAGTGGCTGACAGACCCCTGCCGCTGGCGCCACGAGGCTGTCTACCTACCTACCCACCACCTCAGTCCGCCCTGTCTCCTGTGCTGTCCTGGCAGGCGGGACTTGGCATCCACGAGTGCGCCGCACTTCATGGCCTACCGGCAGCCCTCTAGGATGGACATGAGGGGCACAGGGCTGGCAGGACGCGGCCCTTTTAGGACTGGCCCTGGATTGGGCTCCCTGAATGTCTAGGTCCTTAGCTTACCCCCACTTTCATGCCCGTTTTCTCTTCCTCCGCGTCCCGCCCTCCCCCCCCCCCCCCCCCCGCTCTCCTTCAGAGCCCAGATCTTCGGGGACTCCGAAGGGGACACCACTGCCCGCCCAGATGCCCACGTCTCCCCGCCAGGGCAAGATGCGAGCCCTGGCACGTGGGGGCCGCGGAAGTCCGCCGGCCGGCGGGAGGCGCCGGAGGCCACCCTCACGCTCGGCGGCAATCGGCGGCCGGAAGTCCCGCCCCGACGCCCCAGGAAAGGGAAGGAGGGGACTGCGGAAGTAGAAAAAGGACCGGCTGCGGGAGCATCTCTTCACCGACGCGGTCTTTGGTCTTGACTCCGAGCCCGCTCTCACCGTCGACCTCAGCCCCGACCCCGCTCCCAATCTGGCCTCGTCACCCCTCCCACGCTGCCCGGTTCCCGCAGCCTTGGACGCTACTGCGTCCTTATCTGACTTCCGGGCGACGGAAGGTCGCGTGCGGCTGCTGCAGGTGGTGGACACGGAATACACCGCGGACTCGGTGGAATGGTGCCCGCTGGAAGGCCGCAGGCACTTGCTGGTCTGCGGCACCTACCAGCTGCGGAAGCCAGAGGACCAGCCCGCGGACCCCGAGAGCAAGGTGTGTGGTGTCCTCCTGGCCGTAGGCGGTCTCGGCCGCGGCTTTCTAGGTCCGCGCTCCCCGAATGGCGTTTCTCGAGTAGCTAAGGCCCCAGAGTCAAACTCTCTCTTAGGAGAGGTCTCAGGAAGGACGAGAAAATACTTCAGAGAGGCAGAGCCGACCGCAAATGTTGAGACGTGTCTGGCCTGTTGTGGGGGAGGCAGGAACAGAAAAGGCTGTGGAGTCACGCAGGAGATGAAGATGTGACGTTTGCGTTGTGGCCAGAAGGTAGGTTAGAATGGGCATCTTGAAAGTAAAATGTACCCCATATGCAGGCGTGGCTCAAGCTTATGAATGAAGCCTAGAATAGAAAGAAAAACGGGAATTGGAAGGAGCCGTACCTAATCTCTTGATGGCATCTATTCAGATCCAAACCAGAACACTACTAAGCATGAGAACTGGCACTCCAGCAACAGGCCTAGGTCAGGACGCTTCCGGGGAGACTGGGTCCTGTGGTGACCCTAACCATAGCTGGTCCCTGTTAGCTCACCTAGAAGGAGCATTGTAGGGGCACCTGGCTGGCTCAGTCCGAAGAGCATGCGACGCTTGATCTAGGAGTCATGAGTTTAATTGAGCCCCACGTCGGTGTAGAGATTGCTTAAATAAAACTTTACAAAAAAAAGCATTCTGGGGGCGCCTGGGTGGCTCAGTCGGTTGAGCGTCCGACTTCGGCTCAGGTCATGATCTTGCGGTTTGTGGGTTTGAGCCCCGCGTCAGGCTCTGTGCTGACAGGTCAGAGCCTGGAGCCTGCTTCAGATTCTGTGTCTCCCTCTCTCTCTGCCCTCCCCCCCCCACTCACACTCTGTCTCTCTCTCCTTCAAAAGTAAATAAACGTTAAAAAATTAAAAAAAAAAAAGCATTCTGTACTGAGTCTAGCAGAGTTTATCTACTTATCTGTTAATCATGCGCAAAAGAAGAGACATTTTTTCCAGCTCAGAAAATCAGAGGTGCTGCTTTGAGGCCGAGTTCCAGAGCCTCGTCAAGCCTTTTCTTTCCCTCGATTCCTTTTCCCATCCCTTGGGTTCCTCGATATCTATTAGGGTAATCATAGAGCACGTCTGCATTTTTTTGTAGCGTGGACTTGACCCTGATGAGCCTCCAAGCCGTTTAGGTCGTCTCTACTTGTATCGTCTCAATGCAGACAGCTCTGCTTGCCCCCTGCTTGAGATCCAAAGAAGAGATACTTCTGCAATCTTGGACATGAAATGGTATAATGATAACAATTCCTCCTGTCTGGGACTTGTCGAGTATTTGTTCATTTAATCAGGGGAGACTGATGCCTGTCAGCATTCAGTAAGATGGGGAAAGGTCTGAACTTTGGGTTCATTTCTTTATTGTCCTGCCCACCTGTTGGCATTTGGAGGCTACTAGAGACTTGGGCTCTTTTCATTTCTGAGTCCTAGGGTTGGTATCAGTCTGGGAAGTGATGCTAGTTTTCTGATTCGTAAGCTGGGGAATCTTGGAACAGAACTGTAGGCTACAACATGGTTTTGGAATTGAAATTTAATAAGTTACTGAGGGGCATAATGCTAACCTGTGTTCTGGGCATATCCCGTGTACTGACTGACATGTGAATTCTCTCCTCAGGTGCCATGTGCCGGTGGCCGGCCATGCCCTCTTGGGTGTGGCAGATGCTGGTGGGTCCATAGAACTGCTCCGCTTGGTGGGATCTGAGGTCAGTGACTAGGGCGAGGAGTTTTTGGGGGGTGGAAAGAATCTGAATGGAGAGGGTTTGGGCAGGAGGTTGTGCTGATACAAACCTTTTTGTGGGATGGTTTCCGTTCAATGGCAAATCGTATAAAACATTCTATTTTTTTTTTTTAATTTTTTTTTCAACGTTTTTTATTTATTTTTGGGACGGAGAGAGACAGAGCATGAACGGGGGAGGGGCAGAGAGAGAGGGAGACACAGAATCGGAAACAGGCTCCAGGCTCCGAGCCATCAGCCCAGAGCCTGACGCGGGGCTCGAACTCACGGACCGCGAGATCGTGACCTGGCTGAAGTCGGACGCTTAACCGACTGCGCCACCCAGGCGCCCCAAAACATTCTATTTTTTTAAAAATGCTGACTTATTTGTTTTGAGAGAGAGCGTATGGGAACATGAGTGGGGGAGGGGGCAAAGAGAGAGGGAGAGAGAGAACCCCAAGCAGGCTCCACGGTGTCAGTGTGAATCCTGATGCAGGGCTCGATCCTAGAAACTGTGAGATCATGACCTGAAGCTGAAATCAAGAGTCAGAAGCTTAACTGACTGAGCCATCCAGGTGCCTCTGTCATATAACACTCTAAATTACTATGCAATCTATTTTAAATTATTGGGTTCTGCATCTGAATTTGAGAAGAGATCAATTTATGTGTCACCAGCAGAAGGGCTGAAGTGACAGGGTATTTATTTACCTGTCAGTGGATCTGAAAGTTCCTCTGTAAGGAAAGCTGGACCAGCATTCTTAGGTTGATGATGCTGGGGCCAAGAATGGCCGTGAATTTCTTATGTGAAAGTGGTGTTTCTCAGCCATAATTAGGAAGGCAGTTTTCTATGTGACTTTTTCGGAGCATTTGGTATTGATCAGCACCACATGTTTGCAAAATGACTGCATCTGATTGTTGGAAGAGGGAGAGAACAGGGAAGTAAACAGCCCACAAGACCGAGCCCTGACTTAGTGAGAGGGACACACACTGGTCCAGGGGTGTAGGTGGGACTGGAACGGATCCACTTGTTGTTGGATTTATGGCAGCTGAGGGCGTGTGTATAATGGACCTCGCCGGCCAGCTGAGAGCAGCTGCCCTATCTCAGGAGTGAGGGAGGAAACAGCCGAGGAAGACTGTGGGCCCATCAACCGGGATTCTGAGCAAGAGTAGATAAACCCCAGAGAGGACACTGAGGAAGCAGCCTGCTAGGAGCCTTTTGACGGAGTTAAGCACTGTTCACATACTTAGGTAATAAAAAAAAAGCTTACATAAATCATAGGAAAGAGAAACAGCGTTTAATGGTTAGTTGTGGCTTCTGAAAAGGAAACTGGAGGAAAGAGCCGGCTGTCTCTGTCCCTGAAGAGAGAATATGCCAGCATCCCTTGAGGCCTGAAGAGATGGAGAGTGTGTCCCAGGGGTGCTTCTTGGAGTCTGCGTAGGCAGTGTGGTTATGTCTAGGAATGCATGGACAGCAAGGGGGTCTGAAAAACAGATCAGCTTCCCCCAAGGTCACATGTGGGAAAGCCCTCCTGCAGGTGCGTCAGCTCCCGGAGGGCAGGAGCCAGTTGTCCGGTGTCGTCTAATTCTGCCGTGAATGAGGGACTGACCCGTTTTGTTCACCTAGTAGGCGATGAGGGAATGGCGGCTGCCTGAGCTACAGGAGTAGTCTTTCCAAGGTTCTGGGCTGTTTCCTTCTGATAGCGTTTTCTCTCCACTAGAATGCGTACACACTGCAGCCGTTTTCCAGCTTTGCCCTGGAGAAGCAGTGTCTGGCCTTGTCTCTGGATTGGTCCGCGGGGAAAATTGGAAGGTAAGAGCCGGTGTTGGTGAGGGATCCCGTCTTTCCTCTGAGCATTCGTTGCTCTTTTCGCGCGAGGGAGAGTTGAAACCTTGCACCAGCCTTGATTGTGGCTTCCTAGACTCAGGAATGTCATTACTGGTGCTCATCTGAAAAGAAACAATTCATCCTTTTAGGTAAAAGAGACAGTGTTTTCATCAAGAGAAGCTGACATGGGTTTATTTTGACAAGTTATGTGCTAGTTTTGATTTCTGCCAGATGCCCAAACCGGTTAACAGGCACATCCGTGCATCAGGCCCATGGACAGCCTCTCCCATGACACGTCTCGGGATGCCACCAGTCGGGAACCAGAAGTGGGTGATGAGTTTGGGTCAATGAATAAATTCAGCTGGGTTTCTCCATTGGTTCTCTGTGTCTAGGGCCAGTGACCAGCCCTTGAGAATCATTAGCAGTGACTCCAAGGGGCAGCTCTACCTGCTAGAGGTGAATGAGGAGGGGCCTGGGCTGCAGGAGGTGGCCATGTGGCAAGCCCATCACTTTGAGGCCTGGATTGCGGCTTTCAATTACTGGCAGACAGAAATCGTTTATTCAGGTTGGTACTTCTCCCCTGGGGATCGATCCTAGGAGGGAGGGAGTGAGCAGGTGAGGCCCAGGTCAGGGCTGTGACTCTGGACATGTTGGGATCGTGAAAACCCTTTGTGGAGAATGTATTTTCTGGGGCAAAAGCTGTTAGTTGGTACTCAACACTTAGCTATTCCTTAGAAAACAAAGCACACCTGGCCGTGGGCATTGCAGGGCGTTGGGGGACACTGCCCCCACCCCAGTGTTGGAGCAGCCGGAGCCCTGCCTCCTGCCGTGTTTGCTCCTGCTCCGAGAAATCCAGGGTTCCCACATTTTCCATTGCCATTTCTGGGTCCAGTGTTGGCCTTGTCACGTTGGATTTCAGGCTGTCACTCCTCTCTTGGGTCCAGTTTACCTTCCCAAAGAAAAGCCTGAGAGGGGTAGGATTGATTTCCTGACATTGTGAGTGGTATGTATTGGGGGTGCTGATGTGAGGACGAGAAATGAACACACCTGACGTTTGCAGGAGCCAGGTAGCTGAGCAGCCTCTCTTCCCCAGGTGGTGAGGACTCTTGGGAGATGGGGGGTGAGGGGCAGGGGGCATTGGCCCCTGAGAGAAGACAGAAGGGGAGTCGCTGGATTTGCAGAGAGGCAAAGAAAAGATCTGACCCTCGTTTCCTTTTGCGTCTAGTTGCTGGTGGTGTGCTGAGCCGAACAGTGAGTCGTGAGGTCAGGGACGTTCTGTTAGGCTGTCCGGAAGCTCCGTGGCCCACCCCGCTCCGCCAGAACCACTCTTGGGGAGGTCCTCAGTGGCGGCTACGGTGCCTGGTCCAGGGAGTACCTCTCAGCAATGCTCCCACGCCGGCCTCCTCCCGGTGCAGTCTTTTCTCTGCGTTATCCCGGGCTTCCCTCTTCTTTCTGATTGCTTCTCATTCCTTTGCTGGCTCCTTTCCCTCTGCTTGAAAGTGTTCCTTGTCCTCTGGCCTGTCTGGGTGCTCTTGTCGCTCTGCATTGTTGCTCTTTTGATTCCAGCTGCTCTCTCTTCCAGAAACAGTTGCATTCTGGTTGCTTAAGCAGACCTTTTTTGCTTGTTTGCTTTGTTTCTTTCTTCTTTCTTTTTCTCAAGGAAATTTTACTAATTTATTTTGAGTAATTTCTGCACCTAGCATGGGGTTTGAACTCATGACCCTGAGATCAAGTTACACACTCTTCAGACTGAGCCAGCCGGGTGCCCTAGACCTTTCTTCCCCCTGAACTCTTGATGCCTTTGTCTTGCCAGCTACCAAGCACTCTGCAAGGATGCTTCCGGGGTGGGGGGGATGGGGGGCAACTTCAGCTCAGGTCATGATCTCATGGTTACTGAGATCGAGCCCTGCATCAAGCTTTGCACTGACAGCACGGAGCCTGCTTGGGATTCTCTGTCTCTGCCCCTCTCCTGCTCATGAGCGCTCTCACTGTCTCACATACTGTCTCTTTCAAAGATAGATAAACATTAAGATGGGGTGCCTGGGTGGTTCAGTCGGTTGAGCGTCCGACTTTGGCTCAGGTCACGATCTCACAGCTTGTGAGTTCAAGCTGCGCGTCGGGCTCTGTGCTGACAGCTCGGAGCCTGGAGCCTGCCTCGGATTGTCTCCCTCTCTCTCTGCCCCTAACCTGCTCGCATTCTGTTTCTGTCTTTCTCAAAAATAAATAAAACGTTTAAGAAAATTAAAAAAAAATAATGAACGTTAAGAAAGAAAAAAAAGGATGCTTCCTGGGCATTTCACGTGTGGATCCTGGCTCAGGCCATTGTCCCTGTGTTGTCCTGTTGCACACAGCTCCTACCTAATGTCCCGACCCCGGGGCAGGGTCTGGCTGCCCAAATCAGACACCAGCGTCCCCTCACCCCTTCCAGAAGTGGGAATCCTAATGATCTTCCAAGCATCTCAGAATTGGCCATCTCTTTCTCTTGCCACCTGTTGGGGGCACTGTCTCATCTCCCGGCAGAGCCCTGAAGGATGGCCCTGCATTCATTCTTGAGCCTTTCTAATCCTGCCTCCACACTGTAGCTAGAGCGATTGTTTTAAAACACGCGAACTTGGGGTGTCTGAGTGGCTCACTCAGTTGAGCCTCTGACTTCAGCTCGGATCATGATCTCACGCTTCATGGTTCGAGACCCACATCGGGCTCTGTGCAGACACCTCAGCCTGGACCCTGCTTTATATTCTGTGCCTCCCTCTCTCTGCCCCTGCCCTGTTTACGCGCTGTCTCCCCGTGTTTCTCAAAAACTTAAAAAAAAAAAAGCTACAAACATGCAAACGTTATCACACTTCACTCGTGGTTAAACCCTTTGCAGCTTCTCTCCAGAATTCTTGGTGCAATTCCCCCTAGCGACATTGTGGCTTTGCACATCGGGTCCCTGCCTACCTCTCCAGCCAGTTTTGAGTGATGGCTTTTTCTTCACGCGTTCAGTGTTCTCTCCAATCCCCATGCTTAACCGAACTGTTCTTTTTTCCCCAATCTCCGTGTTAGACCACCGGTTTGTTCTGCTTTTCGGGCAGGGCTCAGCTTAAAATCCTATCCTGGAGATACTGGCCCGGTTCGACCCCTTGTTGCTGTTTGGGCTCATCCTCATTGTGTCTAATGCTCATCTTCCCCTGACAGCTGGGTCCTTTCTGCGTTTTTTGCTGTCACACTGTGAACAGTCTCAGTGACAACAATAGAGGTTTAATTTCTTGTGGTCTTCTCGTTCTTGGATTAGTTCTACCTTGAGACTCAGCTAATTCAGAGCCAAGCATAGTGGAGGCTGTGATGTTGTTGTAATTCAGCACCAAGTCGTTTATTCAGTGAACGTTTGTTGAGCATCTAATATGGGCCATGCGCCGCTATAGGTGCCAGAGACACATGAGCTAACGAGACAGACAGAAGCCCTGCTTTCCCTGAACTTACACAGAGAGGAGACGGGCAGTGGTCACAAAGCATGACACAGAATGAGTGAAGAGAGGGCACAGTGGCTCAGAGGTGAGAAGTGCTTTGGTGGGCTGTGACTGGGGGATTGGGGTGCTGTGGGCAGGTACAGCCTGTCCTGTTACAGAGCATGGTCGTGGTGGACAGAGGTAGGGCAGGAGTGAGCCTGCTGCATGAGGACAGCAAGTGGCTGTGTGGCCAGAATGGCAGGTGGCAGAACAGAAGGTGAGATCAAAGTTCACGTGGCCTTGCGGGCCTCAGGATGGACTTTGGCTTTGGCTCAGACTGCAACAGACGCCATAGCAGGATGTTGAGCAGAGGGGTGACGTTTTCTGACTTAATGTTGCAGAATAGAAGGGGATCTTTTTTCCTAATGTGTCGAGTATAGACTGCAAGGAGACGAGGGCAGAGCCTGGGGACCTGCCATACAGGTGGTGGCAAGAAGGCCTCCGACTGAGTTGGGAGCGGTGCACGCGAGGGAAAGGTGGTAGGACTTTGGTTGTATGTGTGAAGGTGGCTTGTCAGGATGTCCTGGTGGATGGATGTGGGGTGTGAGACAGACCAGCGTGTAAAGAAGCCAGTACCAGCTTTCTCTGCAGATTTGCCACAGGACGGCAGCTTAGATTGGAGGCTGACCTGCAGGCGTCCTGCCTGGCTGGACCGGTTCTATTGGTCTGCGTAGCTGTAGGTCATGTTCCTCCTGTATCCCTTCTGTCTGTCCTAGGGATCTGCAGTGTGCTCAGTGAGCATGTGTTGGATGGGCGGAGTGGAGCAAAGGTGGCTAGGTGGTGGGTGGATGTAAGGAACGACACACAGTTGAGTGGATGGATGGACGGATGGACGGAGTGGTCAGACCTAGGTGTTTTTCTTTTGCTCTTCATCCTCCCTCTGGGCCCTGCTTTTCAGCCTTTCTCCCCTTCCTTCAAGATAGCCACCATCACACTATATCTTGTTGCTGTCTTCAAAGACTGGTTATGGATTAGGGTGGCGGCTCCCTACCCTTCCTGTTTTTTCAGATTCCCTAAGACAAGCACAGAGGGCCTTTTACTGTAAGGTTACAAAATGTACTTCCCTTTAAAAAAAAATTTTTTTTTTTAGTCTTTATTTTTGAGAGAGAGACAGAGAGAGAGCATGATCAGGGGAGGAACAGAGAGAGAGAGAGAGAGAGGGAGACACAGAATCCGAAGCAGACTCCAGGCTGTGAGCTGTCAGCACAGAGCCCGACTCAGGGTTCGAACTCACGAACCAAAAGTTCATGACCTGAGCCGAAGTCGGACACTCAACCGACTCAGCCACGCAGGTGCCCCAGGGGACTTTAAGATAAATGGAGGTGCGCTGAAGGTTCCAGAACCTTAAGAAGTGCTTGTGTTGGGCCCCTGGATGGCTCAGTCAGTTGAGCGCCCAACTTCGGCTCAGGTCTGATCTCACTGTTCGTGAGTTCAAGCCCCACATTGGGCGCCGTGCTGACAACTCAGAGCCCGGAGCCTGCTTCGGATTCTGTGTCTCCCTCTCTCTCTGCCCCTCCCCAACTTGCACTCTGTGTGTCTCTCTCAAAAAATAAACATTAAAAAAAAATGCTCGCGTTTGCTGCCTCCTGCATATAGATCCTGTTCTGAGTTCCTTGATAAGGCAGCTCTGGTTTGTGGCAGCTAGGAGCATTGGTTGCTGGAGCCTGAACAGAAGGCACTTTAGCCACATGTGACCTGAAAATTCTTCCCCTGACTTCTTGTCCTTCCCTTTCATTCCTGTAGGCTGAGCTCATCAGCCTTTCCTGTCTTCCCTGCAGGTGCCCTCTTCAAGTGTGAAGACACAGTCACAGCACAGGCCTCTTTCTGGGGTGCTGTTTCTGGAGCTCTTCTGCCTGGTGCCAACCTGAAACCACCCAGGAAAAGTCCTTCACGGGGATTTCCTCACAGGCATACATTCCCTCCCTGAGAAGCGGCTGCTTCCTGTCGTCAGTGCCACGGTCAGTGGGCGTTTCTGTTTCCACACAGGTGGGGACGATGGTCTTCTGAAAGGCTGGGACACCAGGACACCTGGCACATCTGTGTTCACTAGCAAGAGGTAAATTCATCAAGGGGCCGGCCCTAGGCGTGTACCACCAGCCCTCCCATCCCTCCTCCGTGGACTTTCCACCAGAGACGTGTCCCTGTGTGCGCACTCGCTCAAACCTTGCACTTTGCCTGTAGGCACTCCATGGGTGTGTGCAGCATCCGCAGCAGTCCCCATCGGGAGAACATCCTGGCCACGGGAAGGTGAGTCTCTTAGGGTTTGTGCACAGGGGTCCATCTTGCGTCTTTTCCTTCATTTTCTCACATTGACCGTTGCAGTTTTTAATTGGACCAACTCTTAATGTTTACTTATTTGTTTTTGAGAGAGAGAGAGAGAGAGAGTGCGCACATGTGTGCATGCGGGGGGAGGGCCAGAGAGAGAGGGAGACAGAGGATCCCAAGCAGGCTCTGTGCTGTCGCACAGTGCCTGATGTGGGGTTCGATCCCCTGAACCATGAGATCATGACCTGAGCCGAAATCAGACATTTAACTGACTGAGCCACCCAGACGCCCCCAGTTGGACCAACTCTTAAACCAAAGTGTAGGTATCTGGGCTGGGGAAAAGGAACTTTGTCCTAGAGGAATGAATGGGATGGGCCTGCTTGGGAGATGTCCCCCCTGCCACCTAGGGAATAAGTGGGCATTGACTTTCCTGCATGATCCCTGCGCTGGATGGCTTTCAGCTACGACGAACACATTCTACTGTGGGACACTCGGAACGTGAAGCAGCCTTTTGCAGACATGCCCGTGGGGGGCGGAGTGTGGCGGCTCAAGTGGCATCCTTTCCACCACCACCTGCTCCTGGCAGCGTGTATGCACGGTGGCTTTAAGATCTTCAACTGCCAAAAGGCAATAGGTGAGTAGGGGGCTTGGGGCAGTCAGGCCTGGGGTGGGGCTTCCCAGTTTCCTGCCCCCTTGCTCTGCCAGTGCTTCACCTCTGCTCACGCTGCCTTGCTCACGCTCTGTGAGCAGAACCCAGCACTGGTCAGACCCAGCTCAGACTTGGGCCTGAGCCCCAGAAGGTGGCTGGAGGGAAAGGGCAGCCCTGCGGGCCTCACTCTGAGTTCGTGCTGCGGGAGGGCCTGGGAACCGCCAGGCCCACCACCGCCTTTCTCTGGCCAGTAAGTCTTCACTGTCGGGACCGTTGCACGTTTTCTTCTCTCTTCGCGAACGCCCCCTTTCCCTCCTCATTCTCCCTTCGTGACTCCACCTCCCTCCTCATCTATACAAAGAAGTGATTAAGGCACCACCTCTCCGCTCTGCAGGCCTGTCTCCCGTGTGCTGGGCCACGCCCCAGGACTTCCTGTTCTGCGGGGGCACAGGTGCGCTGCCCTGTTCTCGGCTGAAAGCCTCGTGAGGTCTCTTTTCTCACGTATTTGCTGCTTTCGCTGTACCCCTTCACTTTTGGGGTGTGGAGTCTTTTCATTCACCTCAGGGTGCTTCCTCATTTCCCTCGTGGTTTCCTCATTGACTCATTGGTTGTCCATCAGTGTGTTGCTTAGTTTCCACATTTTTGTGACTGTCCTGAATTTTTTCCTGTTCCTGATTTCTAATTATATTCTAAGTTTACTGAGGCTTTTCTTGTGGCCTCAGACGTGGTTGGTCCCAGAGAGTGCCCCACGGGCTTTTGAGAAGAGAGTTCTCCGCAGCTGTGGGTGGAGTGCCCTGTTCCCGTGTTCTCTGGGTTTTCTGTCTGGTTGCTCTTTTAAATCATCTCTACACCCAGTGTGGGGCTCGGACCCACAACCCCAGGATCGAGAGTCACAGGCTCCACCGGCTGAGCCGGCCAGGTGCCCTGGTTGTTCATTATTGAAGGTGGGGTAGTGAAGTCCCCTACTGTTACGGATGTATCGTGTCCTTCCTCATTTCTGTCCGTTTTTGCCTCGTGTATCGTGGGGTTCTGTTAGGTGCGTGTGATGTCTATAACGTTTGCATTTCCCTAATGTATAGATTCTCTTCATTGTCAGGGTCCTTACTTATTTCCAGTAACTGTGTTTGAGGGTCTGCGCCGTCTGGTGTCCTCAGAGCCATTCTCGTTCTCTCTGGCTGCTCTGCGCGCTGCGACTGTACTGCCTTTTGCTCTCAGTCTGTTGATGGCCTGGAGTCTGCAGTGCGTCTCCTGTACTGGGTCGTGGCTCTTTGTCAGGAACATTATGGAAGTGACATTCTGCCTTCTTTAATGCGTTTCGTCAGGAGGCACAGGATGCCACTTTGTCCTTTCACTGCTGATGTTAATTTGGTCACTTGGTTAAGGTCTCCCCTGGGTTTCTCTGCTGTAAAAATACTGTTTTCCCTTGTGTGATTAATAATAACTAGCCTGTGGTTAGAGTGAACCTTTTTATTCCTCATCAGACTTCCACTCAAATCCATTAATGAGTCTTTCCTGAATGAAATTATTACTATAATTGCAAAATGGTGATTTTGTAACTATTATCATACTCTGTACATTTTAAAATTAGCATTCACTTTTCTCCCATATATCTGTGTTTATTAACCATATAGATTCATGCATTTTTATGTCGTTCAGTGGGTCATAATCTATTATAGTCATCGTTCATTACAATGTTCTCATTGCCCTAGACTTTTCCCATGAAAACCCCTTAAGCTGTCTCCTGTGTCCTTTTCACATGTTCCTATTGATTTTTGAGTAGTTCCTCGCTTTTTGGCACAAAACATTTCACATTCATTTTGTATTTTGCCTCTCCCATACCTGGAATCAGCTATTTCTTCAGGGTGTCCTGGGTCCTCTTAGTGGCGAGTGTGTTTAGAATCCAAGATCTGGTCATTAGTTGGTCTTACAGCTACTAAGGTGTTGTGTATGGCTGTGTGTGTGTGTGTGTGTGTGTGTGTGTGTGTGCGCGCGCGCGCGCGTGCACACATACATATGTATGTGTATGTTTACGTATAACGTGTACACGTGTGTGGTTATACATATGTGGATACGTTTGTGTGTATATATGGTTACATAACCATGTGTGCTTGTGTGTCTATGTGTGTGTCCACATGTATGTATGCATATCCCTATTCCATGGTGTCTCCCTTCTCCAGTGAAAAGTTGCTCCCAGCAAACTCTTACTCACACGCTTCACCTCACAGAGTTGTTACTGTGCTGCACCTAAGACAAACCTGTGAAGGGAACTCAAAATGCTCTTACAGCTCTTTTTTGTGAGATTGATTTGATATTGTCAGAGTGCTGTGTTCAAAGGTTACTTGGAAATGGGTTTTTATTTATTTGAAATACAATTAGGTTTATTTGTTTCCTTTTTTTTAAATTATTTACTTATTTATTTTACACAGGTTTTTTTTCTTTTCTTTTTTTTTTTTTTTTTTTTAATGTTTATTTTGGAGAGAGAGACCAAGCACAAGCTGGGGAGGGGCAGAGAGAGGGAGACAGAGGATCCAGAGCAGGCTCTGCATTGTCAGCACAGAGCTGAATGCAGGGCTTGATCTTATGAACTCTGAGATCACGACATGAGCCAAAATCGGATGCCCAACAGACTGAGCCACTGAGGTGCCCCCATATTTCTGTTTTTATAAATTCTCTTTGTCCATCTTTTGCCCGTTTTTCTTTCTGGTTTCTTGTCTTTTTCCCCCTTGATTTTACAGAGTTCTTATATATTAGTGTATTAGCTCCTTACCTCTGATATACATTGGAAATATATTCTCTTGCTTTATTGTCTCATTTTTGCCTCTGGTGTCCACCCCTCCCCCCAAGCAAAAGGCACTTTTTTTTTTTTTTCTTAAACACATAATCTCTATGCCCAACGTGGGGCTTGAACTCACGCCCCCGAGATGGAGTTGCCTGCTCTACCAACTGAGCCAGCCAGGTGCCCCAATGGCGCTTTTTAATGTAATCACATTTATAAGTATTTTTTTCCACTGAATCTTCTACATTTTGAATATTAGTGTTAAAAAGCTTTTCCCCTTTCACACTCAGGTTGTAAAAGAATTTACCAGTGTTTTCTTCTAGTACTTGTAGCGCCATGTATTTAGTTAGAACTTTGGTCTGTGTTGTATGTGGTGCAAGCAGCTATCCCAGCACCATTTATTAGAAAGTGCATCTACCCCCAGTGAATCAAGATGCCACTGTTCTTGTGTTCCGTACTTTCATGGCTTTTTTTTGTTGTTGTTGTTGTTGTCGTCTTTCGAGTCCCATTGGATGTCTCTTCATGTGTCTGCACCCACTGCTGTGATTGTGGAGGCTTGGTGGTGTCTTTGTAATAGCAGGGTTACTGGCACCTTCACTTTTCCTTTTTAAGGATTTCCTAACTATTCTTGTATTTGAACTTGACATTAACTTATCTTGTCCCAGAAAAAAGTTATTGGATTTTTATAGAAAGAAAGAGAGAGAGAGAGAGAGAGAGAAAGAAAGAAAGAAAGAAAGAAAGAAAGAAAGAAAGAAAGAAAGAAAGAAAGAAAGACAGACAGACATTGAAACATTTAAAAAAAGGTGGGGTGGGGGGAGCTTGTTGGATCAGTGGGTTGAGTGTCTGACTTCAGCTCAGGTCATGATCTCACAGTTTGAATTTAAGCCCCACATCAGGCTCTCTGCTGTCAGCATGGAGCCCACTTCGGATCCTCTGTCCTCCTCTCTCTTTGCCCCTCCCCTACTTATTCTCTCTCTCTCAAAAATAAACATTAAAAAAAAAAAAGTAGGATTTTGGCTTTTTGTTATAGTTGTGTTGTTTTTCTGTTCTCTGTCTCATCAGTTTCTCCTTTTATGTTTGTTTCCCTTTGTCTCCTTTTTCTAGCATTTTGAGTTGGGAGTACAGTTCACTTTTCTTTATTATTGTGTTTGTATTAAGCTTTTTTTTTTCTTAAGTTTATTGATTTATTTAGAGTGCTTGTGTATGCGAGCAGGGGAGGGGCAGAGAGAGAATCTCAAGCAGACTCTGAGCTGTCAGCGAAGAGCCTGACTTGGGGCTCGATCCCACAAACCATGAGATCATGAGCTGAGCTGAAACCAAGCGTTGGACGCTTAACCGACTGAGACATCCAGGCACCCCTGCATTAAGTGTTCTTGTGTCTGAAATGTTCTCTGATTCAAGCATATTTTTAGGTTGTGAGATGTAATGATCTCATTTTTCAAAAGAAATTCTGTGACTTGAGTTCGTACTTTCCCTTTTGCCCAAGTGTGGTTTCGTAGGAGGTTTTAAATTTTTTAGGTAGAAGGACTTTTTTGTCCCTTTGTGTTAGTTTTAGTTTTTATTGCATTATGATCAGAGAGTGTTGCTGGCTTGTACTCTTTCTCCTTTGTGGAACTTTTTGAGTCTTTGTTGCTTAACATGATGTTCTGTTAATATTCTGTGTGCACTTGGGTAGGAGATATGCTCTTTGTTATTGTTTGACTTGGGGCCCGGAATGGGGTCCTGGCTGGGAAAGCCCTGTGGCCCTGTCTCCGAGTCCCATCCAGGCTACCATGGAGGGACAGTGATGGTCTGGGGCGCTCCCTCCCTTGCTCGTGTTGCCTGAGTGCCTTTCTGGCTGTCTGGGGACGTTCAGCATGTGGTTCCTCTCTGGAGCCTCTTCTGTCCAGGCAAAGCCCTGGCTTCGGGAGTAGGATCTCCTGTGCTCTGGTGGCACTCTCAGCGTTTCCTGGTTCCAGCGCTGACCTGGTCTACACTTCTTGGCCTTTCTTCATCACTGCTCATTTTGATTGCAGTTATTCTTCCTTTTTTTCTTGTTTTAAGTTTTATTTATTTATTTTGAGAGAGAGAGCACAAGCGGGGTAGGGAAAGAGGGAGAGGAAGAAAGAGAGTCCCAAGCAGGCTCCACACTGGTAGCGCAGGCCCAACGGGGGGTTCGAACTCATGAACCGTGAGGTCATGACTTGACCTGAAATCTAGAATCAGACACTTAACTGACTGAGCCCCACAGGCGCCCCTCTGATGGCACTTCTGATGGCTCTGGCCTGGACCCTTGCACTTGGGGGGTATCAGTGGCACCCCTTTCAGAGTGTGTAGCTGTCCAGGCTTACTAAAGACCTGAATGGCCAACAGGCCTTTCACCTGGTGACAGTTTTCTAAGTTCACATCCCCAGGTCACTGGCCACCAGTTTTTTATGACTGCTCTTGCCATGCTTGGCCTTGCCCTGGACCCTAGATTACCTCAGCTTTGGCAACACCTTGTCATTTCTTTTTCTGGTCGAATATTGCTTTCAAACCTTCCACAGCTGAACCTCTTTCCGGTCTTGTCCTCCACCCTCAAAGTTGCTATAGCAACTCACCAGAAGGAAAACCACGTAAACTCCAATGAGTCCTTTCCAAGCTCAAATCCAGACTTTACAGAGCACGCTGAATTCTGTATGGTTTTGACCCTCCAGACACGTGTCGCCACTCCCCGATGGCGTTTCTGCCACATCTACTTGTTTGTGGTTCCCCAGATGTGTCCTGTTACCTTACACACGCTTGTTCTCTGTTTCTCATGCGTCCCTGTCTCTCCCGTCTGGCTAACTGCTTTGTCCTCTGCTCTGAAGTCTTAACTGAAGCTTTTGCCAAGTCCTCCAACTTGGAAAGGCACCGTCACCCTTGTGCTTCTGTAGCCAGGCCGATTCCTTTGTTAGGCACCACAGTGTACTCACTGCAAGATGAAGGTCTGTTTTCTTCTCATCTCTCCACGTGTCAAGGATTCCTTTGCATCGTGCACAATGGTTGCTGACAAATGAGTGACTGCTTTTAGCAAAGTCTCCCTTTGAGAGTGGGCAGGGGCCATCGTTTGGTAGTGATGAGATCAACCTGGGTAACGTCACATTTCCTGTATTCTGTCTCGTTCCAGAGGAGAAGCAGGAAGCCTGCACAGTCTCTGCATCCCACACATTGCCCAACTCATTGGTGTATGGAGCCGACTGGTCCTGGCTGTACGTCCACAATCCATTACAGACCTGCCAGTCATGCTGCTCAGGTTCCTCTCCCTGCAGCAACTCAAGAGCCAAAGAAGCACATCTCTCAAACCTGAAGGCTGTGCACCAGTCACCAGCACCGTCTTACGATCATTTAGCAGAGAATGATGAAGAAGGTCATAGCATACTTCAGAGCGGAAGCAAACCGAGGACTTCTGTCCAGGCACTCGCAGAGGACATGATGAAGAGTGACAGCCAGCTGCACACTGCAGGGACCAAGGTTTGTGACTCTGACCTCTATCTGGAAGCAGCGAACTTTGACATCAGCTTCCTAACTACTTGCTCCTTTTATGATCATATCCTTCACCTCTGGAAGTGGGAAAACATCTGAGCTGGGGGAGAGGTTGCTTGGCTTGAAGTCAAAGACCATTTCCACAAAGAAAGCCCAGAGTGCGACTTTGTGAGTGAACTGCTGTCAGACCGTCTCATTGAGATTCCTATTGTAGTCTCCACAGGTGACTGTATAGGGCTCAGTGTACCTTATGTCCACAGTGTAAACAGTCAAAAAAGCTATTGGCTTCTCTTAAATAAACCTTATCGGGGGCGCCTGGGTGGCTCAGTTGGTTAAGTGTTTAACTTTGGCTCAGGTCACGATCTCACAGGTTTGTGAGTTCAAACCCCGCATCGGGCTCTGTGCTGATGGCGAGGAGCCTGCTTGGGATGGTCTCCCTTCCTCTCTCTTTGTATGCCCATCCCCCATTCACATGCAGTCTCTCTCAATAAACAAACTTTTAAAAAAACAAAGATCACCTTATCATGGCACCGGAAGTGCTTGTATTAGCCTCCTATGCAGATAAACAAAAGGAAGCCTACACACATTGAATTGCCTTAGCGTGTCATAAACTTGAAATGTTCCCCATTGTGGCGTTAGTAACCTGAGTAGCTTCCGAAGCTTGGACACATACTAACTCCAAGAACATAACTGGGTTTGTGACTCATCTGACTCCCATAGTTCATTCTTGTCTCTCTGGAAGGAACAGTAGTTGAAGTGCAGGCTAGTGTAGAATTTGTCAAATTTCTACCAATATTCTGTTGTAGGTGATCAGAGTCAGAAAACATACACTTCTATTCTTTATTTTCTGATGAAAATATAGGGTCAGAACATGTAAGAAATTACTCTGTAAAAATGATCATTTCCCAGCTAATGGTGCATTTATTTCAACACAAGAATTTGAACCCTCCTGAAGAGTTTGTGTTAATGGTATTTAACTAAGGGTCAATTAAATATGAAGCAGAATACGTAAGACTTCAGGGACTATGCACTGAAACCGGGGAACCCAGAGGGGAGACTGTAGACTACGGGAGGTTTTGCCCCCAGAATAGTTGTTTTTCAACCCATAAAGAATATGCTGACTGGTTTCGGGAGTGAAGAATCTGGGGGGGGACAGATAACCAGTGTTGTCATGTGGCACCATGTGCCTTGTGAATTCTCCTTCCGTGTCTTCTCGCCCTCGGCCTACCTCCCCAGAACTTTTTGGTTGGAAAGACATTGTTTCCAGTTTCACCGGGAACAGGGCCTCTGTGCGAGCTCTGCCTCGCTCACTACACCTGGATCTATCATGCTGCACCCTTTCATCTCACAATGATCAGATGCCAAAACCAACACCGGACGGTAGCTAAGGACTTTAATAGGAACAAAACGAAGGAAATGCCTCCCCACTCGCCCACCCCGGGACCAGCGGTCGGGGGCGATGGCCGGATGCAGTCCACAGGCACACCCAGCGGCTGCCACTCCTCGGCTCCTAGCGCGGGAAGTTCTTGGGGTACAGCTGGAAGAGCTTGCCTTCCTGCGTGGGCTCAAAGCCGTACTTGTCCAGCTGCTCCGGGTCGAAAGTGCCGTCCCTGTAGTCCTTCTCGATAGCAGGTGCCACTGCCTCCCGGAACAGCTGCTCGGCCGTCAGCGGCACGTCTGTGCCCGCCGGGACGCGGTAGTTCACATAGGGCTTGAGCTTGAAGCCAGCCAGCTCGGGCACCACCAGCTCCGGGACCATTTCCTTGACCTGCACGAACTTCCCGTCGCGGGCGTGCACGCCGGTGCCCTTGGTACCACGGCTCTTATAGAATGTACGTGGGCCGCGCTTGCTGGTCCACCTACTCATGCGGTCGGCGCCCCGCACCACGATGCGGGCCGCGCCGCTCAGGAGGCCCATGCTGGGTGGGTCCTGCAGGATGCGCGCGTCCTCCGAGCCAGTTCACGCGTGCGAGGCCGCCGCCAGGCGAACTCTTGCGGGTCTCCGCAGCACGGCACTCAGCTTCCGGCTCCCGTGGATGACTTCCGGCAGTCCGCGCGGCTTCCGGCGCCGTCAGGCCTCTGCGCCGCTGCAAAGCAGCTCCGATTGGCTGCACTGCGTCCAATGCGCAGCCTCCACCCTGCGAGTGGGCGGGACCTCCAGGCCCCGGCCAATGCGCGTGGAGGTCCGGCGTCCGCGGCGGGGCGGCGGGAGCGCGGACGTCGGCGGTCCGGCGGCGGGGTAGTGACGGGAGCGCGGACGTCGGCGGCCCGGCAGTCGGGGTAGTGACGGGAGCGCGGACGTCGGCAGCCCGGCGGTGGGGGGTAGTGACGGGAGCGCGGGCGTCGGGCGCGCGCGGTCCCGGTGAGTCCCCGCAGAGCGCCCTGAGGTTCTGGCGGGTCCCGAGAGGAAGGGTAGCCATTAGCTGCCCCACCCGGTGACGGACGCACACCGCCCCACAGGCCCGCGCGGCCGTGCGCTGCGCGGTGAGCCGCCTGTGGGAGGCGGAGCCGTGTCCTCTCGGTCGTCCGGACACTAACCACCGCTTCCAACCCCGACTCCGGTCAACCCCGAGCCCCCAACTCCGAGGTCCCCCAACCCTGAGTCCCCACCCCGCTGCCTGTCAACCCAAGCCGCCCAACTCCAACGGCCTTCAACCCCGAGCCCCCTAACCTCGACGCCCCCTTCACCCCGACACCCGTCAACCCCAACGCCTGTTAACCCCGAGGTTACCCAACCTGATGACCCTCCAAAATGACATCCCCAACCTTGATGGCCACTAACCCCGGTGCCTCCTAACCTGCCGTTTCCGAACCCTGCGGCCCACTTGCGCCCCTTCCCTCTGGCTCTGTGCTGTCCCAGATGGAGAAGCAATGGCTTCCACTTTGCCTCCCTAGCACGCGCTGGGGGCCATGAGCTCTACCCCACCTGAAATGTACAGGGTGGGGTGCGTGGGGAGACTGCCTGGTCAGGGCACTAGCAGACCACAGAGCTGGGGTCAAGGGCGCTGCTGGCCTTTCAGGAGACTGAGAAGGAAGGGTTCTCCATGTGGTGGCAGAGGACACAGGACATTTGACCCAGGAGAAAGTGGGCTATGACCTTGCATCTGCCTTCTGCATCCTGATTTCTCTGGGTGGGATTTTGGAAGAGTTAAATCCTCCCTTGCTGCTGCTTTTCTAAGGGGTCTGGGAGCCACAAGGTGAAGGCCCCAGACCTGGCTCCTCACCTCTAGACAGGGGGAAAGTGAACCAGGCAGGTCCTCAATTCATCATCTCCTGGACCCAACACACCCACCTTGAGGTCAATCACACCGGATAGGAAATCCCCTGACACAGGCCACTAGGTGTTCTCACAGTCTGCTGCCTGGCCTGGCCCCACACACCCCTACCTCACCCCCCAGCCACAGCCTCATCGCTGAGGCACTGGGAGCTCCTGGCTGCACTAGGCCTTGGCTGAGCTGCCCACACCCGCCCTTGACCAGCTGGGAGAGGAGTAGGACTTGGCTGCGGTTCCGGGTTCCTGGGCAGCCATGGGAGAGCTGTTTACAGAGAGGGAAGTGGCTCTGGTGTTTCTCTTCTTGGAGAACACAGCTTTCCACCAGGGTTTTCCTTCCAGTGAAGACATAATTTAAGGAGAAGAGGAACCCAGGAGAAAAGGCTGAAGGCATTGCTCTGCCGCATGAGCGTGAGTTGAGGGAACATTTGCCCTGAACCAGTGCTTCTTTTCACCTTGACTGTTTTTTTTCATTTTTAGCCATGAAGCAAGAGGAAGATGCCAGCCCAGAGGTATGGAACTAGATGGTTCCGGGGATGAATCAGAGCCTCAAAATTCCCAGTTAGGGGTGTTTCTGCATTTGCTCTGTGGGCAGCTCCTTGAAGTTGGCTAAATGTGGGAGAGGTGGTCTGGGCCCCTCTGTCTCCTTGTCGGATCTTGAGGGCACTTCTTCTCTGAGGTCCAAACTCAGTTCCTGCTCCCCCTTAGAACTTGTTTTAAAAAATTTTGTTTTAATGTTTATTTTTCAGAGAGAGAGAGAGAGAGTGAGTGTGTGAGTGAGGGAGTTGTAGAAAGAGGGGAAGACACAGAATCCAAAGAGGCTCCAGGCTCTGAGCTGTTAGCACAGAGCCTGACGTGGGGCTTGAACCCATGAACTGTGAGATCATGATCTCAGCTGAAGTCGGACGCTTAACCGACTGCGCCACCCAGGCGCCCCCAGACTTCTTGTTTTGATGGGAGTCTTTTCCTTAGTGGAACATCTGTAGCTACATCACAAAGGCCTTTCTCTATTCCTGAAACAGAAAACTAGATACATTAAAACAACCACGAAAGCCTGAGATGCTCAACCATATAAAGTTATATAACTAGATTATGGGACACCTGTGTGACCCTTTCCGTGGATATCCCTGGTTGTCCCCAAAGCGGTGGTTGAGCTCTAAGGGACACACTTAGTGAAGGGTGTGGTTGTGAGTGCTGTCATGTTGAGAGCTGAGCACAATTGAGGCCAGGAGAGGCTGGGTGCCTCAGCTCTGAAGCAAACAACTCCCACAGCTTCCATTTGCCTCCTGAACCAAGTTCAAAAACATGGTTTTCTGGACCACTTACTTATTCTGCCTTGAGGCAACCGACATTCTGCTGTTGAGACCCTTTTCTGAATGCCCTTCCATTTCACTGGGTTTTCTGGTGTCTAATGCTGGCTTCTGCTTTAGTTCTTGGCACTTGTGTAGAAACTAGAGAGGATTAACAGGAGCTCCCTGCCCTCTCCTCTTCCTGGCCTCTTGGGAGGAGGTGTGTGGGCACCAGGAGGAATGCACAGTGGCTGCTTGTTTCACTGGTTTCTCTTGCTTGTTTTCATCTTCATCATTTTGGGGGAATCAGCCAGTACCCTCCAGGTAGGTGGCCCCAGCCATCTGCCCACTCACCCTCCTGTGCTCACTTTTCTCTTCCTCCTCCCTCCCTTGGGTCTGGACTTCAGAAGCCCCTAAAATCTCCTTCTTGGGGAGTGGTCGGTGCTGGTAAATAACCTTTCTCTGCTATGAGCTGATATGCCGTGTTCTCAGAATCCAGGTGGCTCCTTGGGGTTGCTCAACATCGCTGCGGTGCAGGCTTCGATGTGCCCTGGCACGTGGTTGGCAGCACACGGTGTTGTGGGGTGCACCCCTAGTGGCTAGCCGGGTTTGCTCCTCTAGACTTGCATCTGAGGAACTGAAAAGCTGAAGACTGAGGATTCCACACGGCACAGCTGCTGGCCCTGCCCAGCCATCCCACGGGTGGCCTTGGAGGTCGGGTTACTCTCTCTGTGCTGAGCAGTTGCACTCAGAGGACCTCAGCAGCCCAGAAGATCACTTCTCCCAGGGCTGCTGACTGCCCTTCTAACCAGCAGCTTTATTCTTGCGACCCTGGGAAGCCAGGGCCATGCCTGTGTTGGCCCTTCGTGACCACAGTGTTCCCTTCCAGGCTGGCTTTTGTCTGGGTCCTGTCCTGCAGTCCTGGGGGCTGCAGTTGACGGAGCAGCGGTCACAGTCTACCATGGTAACCGCCTTACATGCCTCCTGGTGACGGGTGGGCGCTGGGATTTGTGGGCTTGCTTCACTCCTGGCTGCTCCTGTCACCTCCGTCCCAGCCTGTTGCCGGGGTAGGGAGGGGCTCTGCAGCAGCCTTGCTGACAGGCGCTCTGTCTGTCTGTGATCTCACCCAGCTCGTGGGGATTGTGATTGGAGCCCTCCTGGCCCTCGCCCTTGTTGGCATCACCGTCTTTTTTGTGTATAGGAGAGTTAACCGATTCCGTGAGTATCTTACTTCAGATATCCACCTCTCTGGGGAAGGGACAAGGGCTTGGGAGAGTAGGGGAAGGTTCGGTGACCTAACCCCTGTTGCGAGCTTCTAGGAGCAGCCCTCAAGCCTGTGGTGGCTTTTGGTGGGAATTGCTGGCCTGAGGCTGTGCACGCCAGACCTATGGGATTTGAGTATGTTCCCAGCTTTCTCGGCTCGCAGAGGCCCTTTTCTGAATGCCCTTCCATTTCACTGGGTACGAAGGGCTGCGAGTCCTGTTCGAAGGGCTGCGAGTCCTGGCATGAAGGGCTGCGAGTCCTGTTCCCTGTGATCCAGTCTGGGCCAGCCTGGGCCCCAGACGCTGGGTGCCATTCCCTGACACCATAAACCGTAGCAGGGGCAGGAGAGGCTCGGTGTGTGTGCCCTACAAGCTGCTTGGCAGAGCCTTCCTGCCTGCCTGTGTCCCAGCCGTGGCTCAGGAGAACCCTCTGCTCCCCTCACAGGACAGGTACAGCCCACTCCGCAGTACAGATTCCGAAAGAGAGACAAAGTGATGTTTTACGGCAGGAAGATCATGAGAAAGGTAACTTGTGCCGCAGGCCCTGTGTTCCTACAGGCCCCAGCGCAGTGGGGGCCCCAACAGCCTGCAGCTGCCCTCATGCCACATTGTGGGGTCCTCCTAACGTTCAGAGACTGTTGGCCAGAGCAGAGACGGAGGGCTCATTGGCCCTTTGAGGTGCACATTCGTCTCAGCTAGAAAAGAGGACAGGGTCTCTTTCAGGAATATTCTGGGGTGCGTGGACACACAGGGTTCTGGCCATGGTGCTGAAATTGGGGGTCCTGCCAAGATTTGGAAGCTAGGAGGCCTCACTTCTCAGTCTGGTGGAGGAGCCCTGCCTGGTCACCCCCGGTCTCTTCCGCTCCCCTGAGGGCAGGAGGGACCCCACACTTCGCAGAGGCTTAGTGTACTTGAAATGGGTGTTTAAAATAACTCCTGGTATTTTAAAACAGTCGCGATTTGTTACTTGTTCTGAATAAGCAGTTAATTCATGTTCTTTGTAGCAAACTCGAAATACCACACAAGAAGCCATGTGAGTCCTTAGGTGGACCTCCTGTTCTCCTGGCCATGAAACAAAGACACACTGGTGCTGCTTGCAGGCCATGATGCTGGCCTAGAGCCTGAACGGGATAGGGCCAGCTTTTAAAAGGCTGTCGAAAGGGGCTGCTGTGCCAGCGTGACAGAGGGGAGGCTGAGTGTCAGCTTTGCAGGCAGAGGGAACACAGGCCTGAGGATCCAGCACTCTGAGAATGCTGGCTGTTTGGTGATACGGCCAGGTGGCACTTCATCGCCAACGGCACCAGGGATGGTTCCCTGTGCCCAGGGCAAGTGGGGCAGGTGGGGCAGGCAGGGAAAGACCCTGGGAGCTGCTGTCACACCTGCAGGCAGCCCAGCTCCTGAGGGCTGCGATTGACCCCTGAGGTTGACCCCTGAGGCTGAGGCTGGGTCCAGTAGGTCACAGGGTCAGGACTCGGCCTTTCCCTTCACCTTGCAGGTGACCACGCTGCCCCACACTCTTGTGGGGAGCACGGCTGCCCCCCGGCAGCGGGCAAGGAAGAGGACCAAAGTGCTGTCTTTGGCCAAGAGGTACTGGGAATGTCCTTGAGACCACACGTGCCCCAGCTGGCCTCCCTGGCGGGCCCTGGTGAGCCTGCTGGCCATCACTGCTGCCTATGGCTTCCCTGCCTCTGGGTTTGCAGTACTCCTGCCATCTGCTTCGAACCCCTTTGGGCTTCTGCTCCAGAGGCACATATCTCTGCTTTGTAGGATTCTGCGTTTCAAGAAGGAATACCCAACCCTGCAGCCAAAGGAGCCACCACCCTCCCTGCTGGAGGCGGATCTCACAGAGTTCGACGTGAAGAATTCTCACCTGCCATCAGAAGTTTTGTACATGCTGAAGAATGTGAGGTGAGACCAGCCGGGTGAAGGAGGCTGCAGGAGGCCTGGGGCTGTGCTCCCTAGGACTGCCCGAGCTAAGTTTACCTTCCCTGGCCGTCCGCACGGCCTCTCGCAGCTCTTTCCTGTTTAGTTTAGTATTTGTTTACTAATCAGCATTTCCGTCTTCGTGAGGAAACTCAGAGCAGCTATGGGAAGTGTGTGGCTGGATCAAAGCTGCAAATCTGGGTTCCCTTGCATCTCTGCCCAGAAACCCCATTCTTTCTAGTGGCGCTTCACCATCCAGGAGGGGTGTCCCGTCCACCTGCTTTTGCTTATGTCTCTGGTTCAGATTCATAGTCATGGCTCAAGAGTTCTTCGAGCTGGCGGGAAAGCAGTTTATGGGAATTCCCGAAGTGTAAGCTTCTGTCCTGACAGTGACTCCAGGTGGCCAGTGCCGCAGGGTCTGCTTCTCTGTGAACTCTAGCCCTGTGGGTCTGACCAGCAGTGCCTGTGGCAGTGGCTGTATTTGCATCAGCCTCTTTGAAATGCTGTCCTTCCTTCTCTCCTTTCCAGAAGGTGTCCCACATGTGCTATGGTTCTTACAGGGTCCTGGGCCACTTTGAGAAGCCACTGTTCCTGGAACTTTGCAAACACATGATCTTTGTACAGCTGCTCGAAGGGGAACACGTCTTTCAGCCAGGGGAACCAGATACCAGCATCTATGTAGTGCAGGATGGGCGTCTGGAAGTCTGCATCCAGGACGCGGTAAGAGCGCCTGTCACGTGTGTGGATGGCCCAAGGGAGTGCAGAGCAAGGTGGAGGGTGTGGGTCTGTTGTGTATGTTGTTTGTTGTGTTTCTTTTTAAAGTAAGTTCTACACCCAACATGGGGCTTGAACTCACAACCCTGAAGTCAAGAGTTGCATCCTCTACCAACTGAGCCAGCCAGGCGCTCATGTTGTGTTTTTACTTAGATGTCTGCCATTAAAAACATTTTTTTTAATTTTTTTTTTCAACGTTTATTTATTTTTGGGACAGAGAGAGACAGAGCATGAACGGGGGAGGGGCAGAGAGAGAGGGAGACACAGAATCGGAAACAGGCTCCAGGCTCCGAGCCATCAGCCCAGAGCCTGACGCGGGGCTCGAACTCACGGACCGCGAGATCGTGACCTGGCTGAAGTCGGACGCTTAACCGACTGCGCCACCCAGGCACCCCTGAAAACATTTTTTTAAGTTTTATATTGAAAAGTTAGTATAACATTTTAAGTTTCAGTTCTTTGGGGAAAATGGCACACTTTGGTCCCGGCATTGGCACACAGCTGCCCTTCAGTGTTGGTACGTTACCTTCACTCATGCATGTGGGGGTACCCATGGGTTAGTGGGCTCAGTGGCATTCGGTGGTTTTCTGCCTTTTACCTGTTCTAAGGCTTTTGAGATGTCTCTCCAGTTTCCCGAGAACACCCTCAGCAGTTGGGTGTTGACCTGCCACCATCAGTTGTACCCTTGCCTGTTGTGAATGATTTTAACTCTAAGAAAATGATTAAGGTATTAATTCAGCTGGAAATGCAATACTTGCTTCCTGCCTCTGTTAATTACACCCATGAATCAGACGTCCCAGGGAGCAACTTCCAGGCCAATCAAGCCTGTGGAAGTCTTGCTTTCCAGCAGAATGTATCCTTTGATTTGCCCAGGGGAGTGACCCAGGCTTCCCACTGCTTGTTATTGTTGAAGCAGACACTCAGTGAGCCCCAGTCTGCACAAAGTGGCCCCTGACCTTAGGGAAGTCCCCACCTGCCAGGACCCTGGGGTGGGCCCTGACCCACAATGGATCCCACATATTCTTCGGGTTTCTAGATACGATGTTGTCCGGGCAAAATTACTGTGTGTGTGTGTGTGTGTGGCTTCATCCCACACTGGACTTGATGGGATGATGAGAGAAGAAATGGTCTTTGTCTAGTTTCCTCCCATTTGGGCCATCAGCATCCAGGGTTATTGTTTCCCAGCTAGCAGGCCTTTCCTGAAAATGTGACTTTGGGCCAGAAGGAAGGGTTCTTGGAGGGTGACCAGGGCCAAGTTTGAACAAGTTCAAAAAGGAGTTTCCTGGGTGAAGCTGAGAAGTTCCTGTATTAAATAAGCACCCGTTGGGGCGCCTGGGTGGCTCAGTCAGTTGAGCGTCCGACTTCGGCTCAGGTCGTGATCTCGCAGTCCGTGAGTTCGAGCCCTGCGTCGGGCTCTGTGCTGACAGCTCAGAGCCTGGAGCCTGTTTCGGATTCTGTGTCTCCCTCTCTCTCTGCCCCTCCCCTATTCATGCTCTGTCTCTCTCTGTCTCAAAAATAAAAATAAACGTTAAAAAAAAAATAAATAAAAAATAAATAAATAAATAAATAAGCACCTGCTTTTCTTTCTCTTTTAATCCAGTGGAAAAACACATCAAAATGCTATTATTGATGCCAGTAACAACCGAATTTGGTCCTTAGAACTTTTTGTTTGGGCCAGCACACTCACTTAGGTTTTATGAAATTCAATCTAAGTCCTCCTAGTGAGAATATGCCCTGGGTTGAAGGGCCATGCCCAGGCCGAGCTTCCTGATTGCTCTTAACTCATCTTTGTTTTTTCTGTCCTCTGCTTTGGAGCTTATTCCACCTCTAATTCCTGAAGGTCAAGTAGGGTACAGCCTAACCCTTGGGACAGGCGACAGTGGAGGCTGGGTTGCCCAGCTGGCCTGGGCTGGGCTGAGCCACCTGTCAGGGGATGACTCTGCTCTGTTTCCTGAGTGCAGGATGGCACCGAGGTGGCGGTCAAGGAGGTTCTGGCTGGAGACAGCGTCCACAGTCTCCTCAGCATCCTGGATGTCATCACTGTGAGTCTCCTGGGTCTACCCGGAAGTCACCTGGACAGCATGTCCCTCACTGCCGAGTCCAGTTCTCCCCAGTGGCGAGGGGCTGGCCTAGGACGGGAGGGACCCCTAGCAGGTCAAGGGTGTGTGGGAGAGCAGCTTTAACTGTGTGTTGAAGGAGAGCTGGGCATTTACTCACGGGTTTTGGCTGTCTCTTAAACGATTATTGTTATATACACGTGGTCTGAGATGCAAAAGGCACAAATGTTGTGAGTGAAAACACTTCCTCTCACCCTTTAGGCCCCAAGACCCCTTCCTAGGAGGGCCCTCCCATGGATCTTCTGTGGTAACGGGTGTCTCTCTGTTGTTCCCAATCTCCTGCTGTTGACTGGTTTTGTGTGCACACCACTCCATATGTTTGAGGATCAATTTGCAAGACAAATCCCTAGCAGAGACTTCCCAGGTGTGAGAGTGCACCCCCCACACGCCTGAGCCACGGTCCTGCAGGAGGACCCCTGTGTCCTCACCCCACCAGCTAGGGAGCCATCTCATGTTTGATCTTTGCCAGTCCAGTCAATTAAAAGATAACATTTCATGTTATCTTGGGATTTTTAAACTTTTTATCATGGTACACTTGAAACATATTCAAAAGTAGACAGAATCGTAAAATTAATCGTGTGTGCATCACCAGCTTCAAAAAGTCTCAGCTCAGCATGACTATTCCCATCTCATTAGCTAGAATTTAATGTTTAATTTTCTTTTTCTCATGAGCAAAGTCTTCTTACAATGAAGCTAATCTTAGGTGTCTGCTACCTGAGCTTAGATAATGCACACACCTGTGTAGCTCAAAAGGTGGCATGTGATTGTCACCTCACCTTCGAAGTCATACTTTCTGCTTTCACTTTTAGCTATGCACTGAGGCAGCTTATACCTCAGTTTCCCCAGAAACTGCACAGAGGAGTCTCTAGAGCAGTGCAGCAGACCTTGGCAAGGATGCATCCGTGTGGGGCCAGGAACCTATGTACACAAGTGTGACACTCACATGGTGGGCGGAGCCCTTGGTGGGTGTCCTCTGATCCAATTCTTGAGTTCTTGTGCACAAGGAGGTGATAAACTCCAGAGACTTTGAGGGTGCCCATTGTTTTCACCCATCCCTGTTAGGCTGGCACAGACATGTTTTGAGCTGGGGTGGGGCCTGGGGTGGAGGCATGGATAGGACTCCGGCATCTTGCTCTGGCCCCAGGACCTGGTGTGCCTTCACGAGATGCTTGGCCAGGGCTGAGAGGGACACTACCTCTGAGCAAGGCGGACCTGCCTTGGAAGGCCAGCTGGGGGCAGCCTCTGCCTGGAGCCTTGTGCTGGGAGAGGCTACCCAGACGTGCAGGACAGGCCCCATATGGCTGTGTAGGGCTCTGGCTGGTGTGTTGGAATCTGTAAGGTGCGCAGTTTTCTTTCTGTAAAGGATGTGAAATGAGCAGAAATGATTCCAAGGAGAAGAGCTGAGTCCCAGAACTCACTCAGAGCATTTGAGAACCACATGCCCAGAGTTCCCGATGTACAGGGCTTGGTTAGGAGGTCGGGACTAGCCCGCTCCCCCATTGTGGGCAAACTTCCAGTTACACTCAGCTCCCTCCAGAGACTGCTGGGCCCACCCTGGTAACACAGACGTTGCTAACATGTGAGGACTTACAAGGGTTGAGGGGCTCCCCCTGAAACCAGGGACCCAGACCGGCCAAGTTCCTGACCATTCAACCCTGGCGGTGTAGATGTGGTGTACGTGTGGGCCACTGAGACTCCTCCGTGGCAGGGCGGGGGGAAGGGAGGCATGCAAGTGGTGCAGCCACTGTGGAAACAGCATGGTAGTTTCTTGAAAGTTAAAGATGCATAGACCGCATGGCTCAGAAGTTCCACTCCTGGATATTTAGCAAGAGAAATGAAAACTGTTTGCACAAAATCCGGTGCGTGAACATTTATAACAGCTTATTTATAATTGCCCCAAACTGGAAACAGGCCCAGTGCCCTTCAGCTGCTGGGTGGTAAGGACACTGTGAAGCATCCATAAAATAACCCCGTTCTCAGCCATGAAGAGTGCCACTGCTGGTGTGTGAACAGCATGGCGGGCCTCCAGTTGCCGTCTCTGTGAGAGGAGCCAGACCTGTGTGGTTCCATTTATGTGACCTTTTGACAAAGGCAAAGCCGTCAGGACAGAGAAAATCCCAGGGGTTGCCAGGAAGCAACAGTGGAAGGATAGGCTGGTGCCAGCAGAGGGTGGCATCCTCGCCAGAAAAACGGGTTTCTCTGTAGTGCCAGCCGGCTCCTCTGAGGTGGTTGGTGCTTGGAGCCCGCTGGCCGTCTGCTTCCCGTGCAGGGCAAGGCTCCTCAGGGCCCTCGTGGGTGTCCCGTGTGGGGCAAGGTGCTGGCATCTCACCCCTTCTGGAGACAGGGTGCTGGGAGCGGCCTGACCTCGCTGTCCTTGCAGGGCCACACTGCTCCATACAAAACCGTGTCCGCCCGTGCGGCCGTCCCTTCCACTGTCCTCCGGCTCCCAGCAGTGGCTTTTCAAGGAGTTTTTGAGAAGTATCCTGAAACCCTGGTGAGGGTAGTGCAGGTGGGTCGCTTTTGCAGTCCCCCTTTCTGGCCTGGGAGCCACTGCACGCACATGAAGGCGCATCCCGAGTGGGTGTAGAAAGGATTAAGGTGGCTTTTGGAAGTTTTGTAATACATATTTTACAATAAAAGTTAACATTCATGACCTCACAGAGGTCCTCGGAACTCCTACCAGCCCCCAAGAGGGTTCTTTTTTTATTATTATTATTATTTATTATTATTATTTTAATTTTTAACGTTTATTTATTATTGAGAGACAGAGAGACACAGAGCATGAGCAGGGGAGGGGCAGAAAGAGGAGGAGACCTAGAATCTGAAGCAAGCTCCGGGCTCCGAGCTGTCAGCACAGAGCCCGACGTGGGGCTCGAACCCACAGACTGTGAGATCATGACCTGAGCTGAAGTCAGACGCTTAACTGACTGAGCCACTCAGGCGCCCCTCTTTTTTTATTATTAAACTTGTTTTGAAGTAATCTTAAAGATTTACCAAAAACTTGCACACATAATGCAGAGAGTCCTTACGTCCCTAGCGTCAATATCTTAGGTGGCCGTTGGGGGGTTGTCAGAACCTCGGGTTCATGCCTGGGAGGGTGGTGAGGGGCGCGGGGGTCTGAGGAGGCGCCGGGCTTGGCACAGCTGGCTGTCCCCTCACAGATCATCATGGTGCGGCTGCAGAGGGTCACCTTTCTGGCTCTGCACAACTACCTGGGCCTGACCACAGAGCTCTTCAACCCTGTAAGTGCAGCCTCGCCTCCCCCCACCCCCCCCACCCCATCCTTGTGGCCAGGACCCTGGGCTTGAAAGGTTTACTCCTCTGCCTTAAAGCAGATGCTGGTAGATGAGTCGGGGGCTTGAGTGTCCCGAGAGTTCCTGCCGAGAACCCTGCCCACCCATGGGGTTTGGGGGATGGGACTCCTGCTCTGATACCCCTCCCAGAACAGCCTGCAGTTTGGCCTGAATGTGGCCCCTTTGGTCACCTTGCTCTGTGGCCTCATTTCCCCTTTCCTGTTGCTCACTTGGCGCACACAGCTGAGCTGCCTGCCCACCTGGCGGAGGCGGCCACCTCCTGCACCCTGGGGTCCCTCCCGCCATGGGGTTGAGCTGATGGCTGTGAGAAGGGTCAGCTCACTCCACCCGGAGCTGCTGTGAGCAGTAGATGAGACCCTCCGAGGCCCTGGTTGGAGGGGGCTGGATGCTGACCTCTAATTATTGGGGTCAGTGTTACACTTGGGTGTTGTCTCTAGTTTTGATGGGCATTAGGTTTTATCATATTCTTTTACTGGTATTTTAGGACATATCCTTTTGGTGTTTTTTTTAACTTAAGATTTAAGAAAAATGTTTATTAGAGAGTGTGCACGCACACACGCGAGTGGGAGAGGGGGTGGGGGTGGACAGAGGATCTGAAGCAGGCTCTGCATTGAGAGCAGAGAACCCGATGTGGGGGCTCAAACTCATGAAGCTTGAAATCATGACCACCCAGGTGCCCCAACCTTTTGTTTTCTACATTACTGTCCGTCTTTTTTTAAAACAAATTTTTAATGTTAATTTTTTGAGAGAGACAGAGTGTAAGCAGGGGAGGGGCAGAGAAAGAGGGAGACACAGAGTCCAAAGCAGGCTCTAGGCTCTGAGCTGTCGGCACAGGGCCCGATGCGGGGCTCGAACTCACAAACTGTGAGATCATGACCTGAGCCGAGATCAAGAGTCGGATGTTTGACTGAGCCATCCAGGTGCCCCAATATTACTTTCCATCTTAATGAAGGGCATTAAGGTTTCTGACAGTGTGGACCACCATTTAAACTTGACGGAGTTGCCAGGATAAAGCAGGCTGGGCCTTTGTTGCGGTAAGCACACAGCTAGTCTCTCCACTGGTCACCACTCTTCTCATCCCCCTAAGTGTGGCTGCGGAGAGTACTAGCCCAGGGTACCGCTGGAGCACCTGCTTCTTTCTCACGCCCCAGGAGAGCCAGGCCATCCCCCTGGTGTCTGTGGCCAGCGTGGCTGCTGGCAAGGCCAAGAGGCAGGTGTGCTGTGGCTCTGAGGATCGTCTTGAGAGGCCCCTCCGGCCCCAGGAGTCCTGCGATCCAGGTACTGGCCCTGGCCTGGCCTCCAGCCTGTGTCGGGCCTCCTTTCCTCCCCTCACCCCTGTCTCTGTGGGAGGACTTGGCTGTCCAGGAGACAGCCGTTCGGGGAGTAGATTCCAAACTTCATGTCGCTCTAGCCCTTGAGAGGGGCCTACATCTGGGGCAAGAGACTGTCCGTTGAAGCATCTTGGCTGGGGGTCACCTCCAGGGTGACAGTATAACGTGCAGCCATGCTAACAGATGTGGGACAGGTCACCAGCTCGTGTGTAAACAAATGGCTAACAGACTAGTAAAATCAAGCTGTGCTGCGCGGGGTCCTTCCTGGAAGGTGGCTTTGTATAAACTCACCTGAGGGTCCGGTGGAGCACCGAAGCGTGCCAGGCTCATGCCAGTGCGCTTGGAGGGCCACCTGGACTAAAACGGTCCCTGGGAAGGGCCAGGCACGTGTAGGTGGTGAGGGTGTGGTCAGAGGCCCTTGAGACGTGATTTGTGCACTGCTGTGGGAACAGAGGCCTTGCTTCCCACCCGTCTCCTCCCGGCAGATCGAGGGGGCAGCCGTGCAGCAGCCCCTGGGCCTCTGCTGAAGAGGAGCCAGTCCTTCCCGCTGCCTTCCGTTCACGAAGAGATCCTGGATGAGCTCGGCAAGGCCCAGGCAGGTGACCAGGCCCCTTTTGCTCCACCAGGTAAGGCATTGGGTACCCTGACCTTGGAGCGTTGATGGGTGGGCAAGCCCTCAGGCCCAGAGAACCCTGTGCACACACTCAGCCTTGATTTGATGCGATGGTGATTGTCTTGGTGCCCCAGGCATCCTGTGGGCTCCTCTCCACACTGCGCCACTTCTGTGCTCCCCGTGTTCTCACCCCCGAGGCTGTGCCCGGCCACTGCAGGAGCATCTGCTCCAGCACCATCCTTTGTTCCCTGTGCACACCATCAGGCTGCATCCCCTGCTGAAATAGACTTCCTAGGCCCTCTGGCTCCTCAGCTGCCACTGGATCTGCTTCCACGCAAGCAGAGCTCTCCAGGAGCTGTCCGTGCCAGCTCGTCCCCAGTCTGTCTCTGCTGTGCTTTCTCAGCAGCTCTCTGCCCCTCTCTGGGGCACCTTCCCCACAGGGACTTGGCCTCTGGGTGGATAGGCTCCCAGCGCATCCTGGCGGTTGGGCCAGGGATTCTCTCATCCCGTCCGGCAGCCTTCACAAACTAGCTCATTCCTTACCAGCTTCTAATTTTGCTCTTATGTTCATTAGAAAGTTTGTTTCGTTTTTATGTGCATTTTGTGAGTGGCCGGCAGGTTTCGTCATCTGGTGTATTTGAGAGCTATCTGGGTACCCCTTTAAGAATTGTCTGTTTATATTCTCTGCTCATTTTCTGCAGGGTTTCCTGAGTCTGCCTTGTTGATTTGCATTAATTCTGTATGTGCTCTGGATAGAGACCTTCCACCATTTGTAATTGTTCAGATGTCTTTTGTCCGTGTCCGTCTGTTACAACGCCCAGCCTTGTGGACCATTGTGGAGCAGGAATCCTTGATGTTCATTTATTGAAAAGCAGCCGTTGCACACCTTGTGATTTGTGTTTGGGGCCTTCCTTATTCTTTGCTCATTCACTGGGTTGTAAGTGCATTTGTCTAGATCCTTTTCTGCTAGCTCTGTGGTTTTCCCTTCCCTGAGGTCTCATTCATTTGCACTTCCTACTTGTATGTGTTTGAAGTAAGAAATTAGGTCTTTTCTTACTTTGTATACTGATAATTTACACAGCGCCATTAAGATCTTTCATTTACCTGTTGCTTTTTTTTTCCTTTGGTGCCATGTTCATTTGGTATCAAGTTTCTGACTCTACGTGGAATTTTTTGTTTGTTTAGTAATAGATTTTTGGAGATATGATTCACATACCATTAAGTTCACCCTTTTTAAAAAAAATGTTTATTATTATTTTTTTTGAGACAGAGTGGGGAGGGTTTGGAGTGGGGGAAGAATCCCAAGCAGGCTCCATGCTCAGCACAAAGCCCAATGAGGAGCTCGAACTCACAACCGACTTCCAGATCATGACCTAAGCCAATATCAAGAGTCAGATGCTTAATTGACTAAGCCATCCAGGTGCCCTGAGTTCACCCTTTTATTTATGTATTTATTTACTTAGGGGCGCCTGGGTAGCTCAGTTGGTTGGGCATCTGCCTTCGGCTCAGGTCATGATCTCGTGGTTCACAAGTTTGAGCCCCATATCGGCCCTGTGCTGACAGCTCAGAGCCTGGAGCCTGCTTCTTGGATTCTGTGTCTCCCTTTCTCTCTGCCCTTCCCCTGTTTATTCTCTGTCTCCCTCCCTCCCTCCCTCCCTCTCTCTCTCTGTCTCTCTGTCTCTCTCTCTGTCTCTCTCTCTCTCTCTCTCAAAAATAAATAAAACATTTAAAAATTTTTATTTATTTACTTAATTTCTTTATTTTTTAAAGCTTATTTATTTGAGGGAGAGAGAGAGAGCAGGGGAGGGGCAGAGAGAGGGAGAGAGAATCCCAAGCAGGCTCTGCACTGTCAGCGTGGAGCCCAATGCGGGGCTCAAACTCATGAACTGTGAGATCATGACCTGAGCTGAAGTCAAGAGCCGGACGATTAACCAGCTGGCACCCCCCCAGTTCACCCTTTTAAGGTGTACAATTTATTAGTATATTCACAAAATTTTACACCCATCACTACTGTCTGTTCCCAGAACATTTTGTCAGACAGTGGAAACGCTGTGTCCTCATCAGCCGTCACCCCCTGCACCAGCCCCGGGCAACCACTGATCTGCTTTCTGTCTCTTGGGTTTGCCTGTTCTGGATATTTCTTTACTAGGATCTACTTTTTGGGTATCTTTTGTGTTTTTAGGTATTCCTTTGTGTTCTATTTGCCTGTTTCTTCATGGATACCAAGGTGTTCTCAATTTTCATTGACTGCTTATGGTTGTATAATATGAATACAGAAGGTGTAAATCGTAAATGGACAGCTTATGATTTTTCATAAACTGAACTCACTTGTGAGGCCGGCACCCAGGTGCAAAAAACAGGTGCCACGGTTACCAGTGGTGAAGTTAGGCTGCTGCTCCCTGCCCTTTTGAGTCCCAGCAGTCAGGCTGCTTCTCAGCTTTCGTCTGACATCCATGCGTGTTGTGTGGAGCAAGACGCACCTGTTCTCGCTGATGGATAGAGATTTATTGTGTGAATACACTGCATGTGTGTCTGTTGAACACACACGTATGTGTTCCTGTTGAAACCGCTGGCTCATAAAGTGCACACGATTGACTTGGAGGCACTGCCCACGCTCTTCTGAGTGTCGGTCCCAGTTCGTGCTTCCACTACCCTCCCAAGGCTGTGCTGTCCAGTGTGGAGCCTCTGTCCCCTCAGGTGCTCTTGGCCTTGGGTGTCTGTGCTGCCGACAGGTCGCACCATCTTCCGGGAAACCTCCTGCTCTTGCACCGTCCTGTCTTCTTCACCTGACCCCCTGGGCCACAGTGGGTCTCTCTGTGGCTGCACCTCCAGCCTCCTGATGACTCTTGAGCCCCAGCACTTTACGTTTCCATGGGGAGTGGGCTGCCATTGTCTTTTGTCCATTTTCCTCTTAGGGTGTCATTCGTCTAATTGCTGATTAATAGGACTTCTTTAGATAGTCTCTGTTAGATATAGGTACTGAAAATATTTTGTGCTCTTTTCACCCTCTTAATGGTGTCTTTTAATGAATAGAAGTTTTTAAATTTCACAGAGTCCAATTTATCAATTTTTTTCTTTTGTGATTATTATTTGTGTCCTATTTAGGAAATCTGCCTGTAAGATTTAACATTTTACCGTTCACATGTATCCTTCTAGGATTGGTTCTTTTGTCTAAAGTGAACGGGGGTCATGATACACTTTTTTCCAGCTATTCAGCTGACCTGCTGTATTTTTTAAAAATGTGTTTAGCAAATTTTTTCAAAAGAAGCTTAAGTGCTAGATAACTGAAAATAATAGCAGTCCACAAATAATAAAGTTTGACTCTGAATTATCTAGTTCCATTAACATGTCTGGTTAACATCCATGCAGGTCCCAATACCTTTTCTCTGGTCCAGAAAAATAATGCCCTCTTAGAGGACATGTGTCTGCAAAGATCAGAGACACTGATCAGAATCTTAAGTTTTGTCAACTGTCTTGTATATAGTATATAATACGTGATGTGTATAAACTAGGAGAATAGCATCCTACAGAAATGTGTAACCTTTGATATATGCGTGTATCCGTTACGGGGAGTATGGTTGGGTTTTATTTGTAAAATAGATATTGGTATCACAATACCTTGGCTTAATAATAAAACAATAATATGTTAATATATAAAATGTTAATATGTTGTTAAATAATAACATAACAGTATTACAGTAAGTACTATAAATACACAGTATCTCAGACTGAGCAAAAATAGTTATGATTAAAAGTTGGTTGTGGGGGTACCTGGCTGGCTCAGTCAGTGGAGCGTGTGACTCTTAATCTCGGGGTCATAAGTTTGAGTCCACGTTGGGTATACAGATGACTTAAAAATAAAATCTTAAAAATAAAAAAATTTTTTCTTCTAATGTTTAGTTTTGAGAGAGAGCACAAGTGGGGTAGGGGCAGGGAGACAGTCACAGAATCCAAAGCAGGCTCTGAGCTGTCAGCACAGAGCCTGATGCAGGGCTGGAACTCATGAGCTGTGAGATCATGACCTGAGCTGAAATCAGGCACTTAACCTACTGAGCCACCTAGGCGCACCCCCCCCCCCCAATTTTTTTAATTTAAAAAACAAAATAAAAGTTGGTTGTGGGTCACAGGAGAGCGTGAAAGCACAGTGACTTTGTGCTCCAGTGGTTTTATCTACCAGGGTCTGTATTCCTCAGGCTTCGGAGAGCTCAGCCGGCCTTCGGTGAGTGCATATGGACCCACGTGCCCAGGCTGGTCCTTAGTGTCCTCAGTCTTCCCTCTATTTGTAGGGGGCACAGCAGGTGCGACCTCAGACCTGAGGATGGCATGTGACCGTGCCAGGGTCCTTCTCCATGCAGAAGAACGCCTTGGGAGCTCTGTGGCCAGCAAGGTGGGTGGTGACCCTCTTTCGCCTCTCTGGCTTTGGTGCTCCTTGGCTGTAGTGTGTCCTGCGGGGACCCTTCCCCTGCCACACCCCTCTGATCATGCTGCCTCTGTTCTTCTCAAGTCCAAGAAGAACGTGATTGTTGCAGACACTCCCTCTGTGGTCTTCCACTACTCAGAGACTAACTTAGATGAGACTGTCTCCAGCAGGAAGACAGATGCTATCTTCAGAGCCGCCAAGAAGGACCTGCTCACCCTGATGAAGCTGGACGTAAGTGGCCACCCTCCTGCCCTGTCTCTGGCTTGGGTGAGCATGGAGACATGTGCAGTCTCTGGTGGGACAGGTGGGTGATGACTCCTGCACATTGTCCTAAAGACCCACGCCTTTGGGGCAGTGCGTCCCAGGATGGAGTTATTGTGCTGGTGGCTTCGCAGACCCTCTCCCTGGCACTTTCTCAGTACATCCTTGCCCTCCTCCGCGGGCTGTGAGTCCTGTGTGCTCTGCAAACTTTGGATGCCATCTAAGGGTTAAAGAGTTGTGAATACCTTGTATACAGAAGAGAGTGGGTGCCCATGGAGCCACCACATAAGGGAACAAACTACTGGTCCCGATACCAGCTGTGTGCCCTCAGTGGCTGCAACCCCCTGCTCCCCGGGAAGACCACTGCCTTGCGCCTGTGTGTGGACTTGATGTGCGCGACTCCTCCTGTGTGTCCTCTGGGCCTACTGACACTTGCTCAGCTTTGTGCCTGTGACCTGCCCACACGGTTGTCAGTCCTGGAGGCCCCATCACTGCTGTCTCTGGCTCGGGCCAGCATGGGAATGTGCTGTGCATATCTATCTCTCATATCACAGCACATCCGTGCTGTGGAGGGACACACACTCCTGTGTCTGTGTCCCAGGGGGTATATATCACCACTGGCCCAGATCAGTGGCAAGGGCTCCTGTGACCCTGCATGCATGACAGCAGTTGGGATTTTCAGACTTTTCCATTTCAGACAAATAAGGCACAATGAACATGGCTTTTAATTTTTCTTATTTTATTGTTTTTTAAGATTTTATTTTTGGGGGCACCCGGGAGGTTTGGTCGGTTAAGCATCCAGCTTTTGATCTCAGCTCAGATCTTGATCTTAGGGTCGTGAGTTCAAGCCCCATGTTGGGCTCCACACTGGGCATGGAACCTACTTAAAAAAAAAAAAAATGCTTATTCTGTATCTGTTGATATGACCATGTGGGGTTTTTTTTGTTTTTTTTTTTTTGGTCTGTTGACGGGATGAATTACATTGAACTGATTTTTTATTTATTTTTTTTAAAAACCTGTTTTTTAATGTTTATTTTATTTTTGAAGGAGAGAGAGACAGGGTGTGAGTGGGGGAGACACACACACACACACACACACACACACACACACACACACAGAATCACAAGCAGGCTCCAGGCTCTGAGCTGTCAGCACAGAGCCCAACATGGGGCTCGAACTCACAAACCGCGAGATCATGACCTGAGCCACAGTCGGACGCTCAACCGACTGAGCCACCCAGGCGCCCCCCATTAATTGATTTTTCAAGTGTTGGACCAGCCTTGCATACCTGGGACAGATCCCACTTGTTTGTTGCGTATAATTCTTATGTTGTTGGATTTGATTTGCTAATGCTTTGTTGAGAAATTTTGCATCTGTGTTCATGAGAGATACAGGTCTATAGTTTTATTGTATTGTCTTTGGTTTTGGTGTTTGGGAAATGCTGGCCTCATAGAATAAGCTAAGAATTCCCTCTGCTTCAATTTTCTGAAAGAGATTGTAGAGAATTAGTGTAATTTCTTCCTTAAATATCTGGCAGAATCTACCAGTGAACCCATCTGGGCCTGGTGCATTCTGTTTTGGAGAGTTATTAATTGCTGACTCAATTTCTTAATAAATATAGGATTATTCAGGTAGTCTCTTGTGTGAATTTTGGTGGATTGTGTCTTTCAAGGAATAGGCTCATTTCATCTAGGTTATTAAATTGTTGAACATAGATTGTTCATAGTATTCCTATATTATCCTTTTACTTTGCTGGTTATCTGTAGTGATGTCCCTTCTTTCATTTCTGATGGTAATAATTTGTGTTCTCTTTCTTTTTTTTCTTAGTCGGCTATAGGCATATCAATTTTGTTGATTTTTTTCAAAGAATTGGCTTTTGATTTTGTTGATTCTCCCTATTGATTTCCTGTTCTCAATTTTATTGATTTCTGCTCTAATTTTTTATTTAAAAAAATTTTTTTTTAACATTTATTTATTTTTGAGAGACAGAGAGAGGCAGAGTATGAGCAGGGGAAGGGCAGAGAGAGAGGGAGACACAGAATTTGAAGCAGGCTCCAGGCTCCGAGCTGTCAGCAGAGAGCCCAACGCAGGGCTCAGACCCACACACCGCGAGGTCATGGTCTAGCCGAAGTCAGATGCTTAACTGAGCCACCCAGGCGCCCCTGCTCTAATTTTTATTATTTCTTTTCTTCTGCCTACTTCTAATTTACCTTTTTCCCCTTATTTTATTTTATTTTATTATTATATTTTTAATGTTTATTTATTTTTGAGAGAGAGACAGAGTGTGAGCAGGGGAGGGGCAGAGAGAGAGAGAGACACACAGAATCTAAAGCAGGCTCCAGGCTCCAAGCTGTCAGCACAGAGTCCAGTGCAGAACTCAGACTCATGGATCACAAGATCATGACCTGAGCGGAAGTTGCCACCCAGGAGCCCCTCCCCTAATTTTATAAGGTGGAAGCTTAGATTATTGATATTGGATCTTTTCTGATTTATGTAATCAGTGCTATAAGTTTCTATCTAAATGCTGCTTTTGCTGGATCCCACAAATTTTGAGTTGTGTTTTCATTTTCATTTAGTTAAAATTTTGTTTAAAATTTCTCTTGAGGATGCCTGCATGCCTCAGCTGGTTGAGCATCCAACTTCAGCTCAGGTCATGATCTCACGGTTCGTGAGTTCAAGTCCCACATTGGGCTCTGTGCTGACAGCTTGGAGCCTGGAGCCTGCTTTGGATTCTGTGTCTCCCTCGCTCTCTACCCCTCTTCTGCTTTCTCTCTGTCTCTTTCAAAAATAAATAAACATTAAAAACAATTTTTTAAATAAAATTTCTCTTGAGATTTCTTATTTAACCCATGTGTTGTTTAGAAATGTGTTGTTTAGGGGTGTTTGGGTAGCTCAGGTCATGATTTCATGGTCGGGCTCCATGCTGACCGTGGAGCCTGCTTAAGGCTCTCTTCTGTCCCTCTCCCTCAGCCCCTCCCCTGCTCTTGCCGTGAGCACACACTCTCTCTCAAAAAAAAAGAGGTGTGTTGTGTAATTTCCAAGTATTTTTGTCTCTTCCAGTTATATTTCTGTTACGATTTCTCACTTAATTCTGTTGTGCTCTGAGAGCAGACTTTGTATCATTTGTATTTCCTTAAATTTATGAAGATGTGGTTTATCCCCAAGGTATAGGCTATCTTTGTGAATGTTCCATGTGGGAAGACTGTATTCTGCTTTTTTGTATGAAGTAATATAGATGATAAATTATGCCCAGTTGTTGGATGATTCTGTTGAGCTCAGCCGCGTCTTTACGGGTTTTCTGCTAGCTGGGTCTGCATTTCTGACAGAGAGGGCTGAGTCTCCATCTATAATAGTGGATTTGTCTGTTTCTCCTGCGGTTCTGTTTGTGTCTCATGCACTTTAACGTTCTGTTGTTAGGTGCGCACCTCATGTATAGGGTTGGTACACCTTCAAGAATTGACCCCTTTAGAGGCACCAGGGTGGCTCAGTTGGTTAAAGCAGATTGATTTTGCCTCAGGTCATGATCTCACAGTTTCGTGATTTCAAGCCCCACATTGGGCTCTGTGCTGACAGTGCAGAGTCTGCATGGGGTTCTCTCTCTCCCTCTCTCTCTCTGCCTCTCCCCATCTCTTGCTGTCTCTGTTTCTCTCAAAATAAATAAATAAACTTAAAAAAAAATTGACCCCTTTATCATTGAGAAATGTCCATCATTATCCCTGGTAATCTTCCTTCTGAGAAGTCTGCTTCATCCTCTGAAATCAATATAGCTGATTCTGCTTTGTTTTGTTTTCTCTATTCATCTACTTTTAACCCATGTGTGTCTTTACATTTAAAGTGTTTTTTTTTTTAAGTTTATTTATTTTTGACACAGAGAGCGAGCATGAGCTAAGGAGGGGCAGAGAGAGAGAGAGAGAGAGAGACAGAGACAGAGACAGAATCTGAAGCAGGCTCCAGGCTCTGAGCTGTCAGCACAGAGCCCGATGTGGGTCTCAAACTCACGAACCGTGAGACCATGACCTGGGCCGAAGTCAAACGCTTAACCAACTGAGCCACCCAGGTGCCCCCAAAGTGGATTTCTTGTAAACAACATATAGTTGGGTCTTGTTTTTGTAGTTAGTCTGACAACCTTTGTCTTTTTTTTTTCTGCCTTCCCCCTAGTTTATTTTTTAAAATTAATTAGTTAATTTTTAATTTACATCAAAGTTAGTTAGCTTATAATGCAATAATGATTTCAGGAGTAGATACCAATGATTCATCCCCTATGTATAACTCCCAGTGCTCATGCCAACAGGTGTTTTCCTTAATGCCCCTTACCCATTTAGCCCATTTAGCCCATCTGCCCATCTTCCCACCCACAACCCCTCCCACAACCCTCAGTTTGTTCTCTGTATTTAAGAGTATCTTATATTTTGTCCCCCCTCCTTATTTTTATTTTTGCTTCCTTTCCTTTATGTTCATCTGTTTTGTATCTCAAATTCCTCATCTGAGTGAAGTCATATGATATTTGTCTTTTTTGACTGGCTCATTTCACTTAGCATAATACTCTCTAGTTCCATCCACGTAGCTGCAAATGGCAAGCTTTTGTTCCTTTTGATTGCCGAGTAATACTCCATCGTGTATATATACCACATCTTTATCCATTCATCTGTCAATGGACATTTGGGCTCTTTCCATACTTTGGCTATTGTTGATAGCACTTCTATAAACATAGGGGTGCATGTGCCCCTTCGAAACAGTACACCTGTATCCCTTGGATAAATATCTAGTAAGGCAATTTCTGGGTCATAGGGTAGTTCTATTTTTAGTTTTTTGAGGAACCTCCAGACTGTTTTCCAGAGTGGCTGCACCAGCTTGCGTTGCCACCAACAGTGCAAAAGAGAGCCTCTTTCTCCGCATCCTCGCCAACATCTGTTGTTGCCTGAGTTGTTAATGTGAGCCATTCTGACAGGTGTGAGGTGGTATCTCCTTGTGGTTTTGATGTGTATTTCCCTGATGATGAGTGATATTGAGCATTTTTTCATGTGTCGGTTGACCATCTGGATGTCTTCTTTTTTTTTTTTAATTTTTTTTTAACATTTATTTATTTTTGAGACAGAGAGAGACAGAGCATGAACGGGGGAGGGGCAGAGAGAGAGGGAGACACAGAATTGGAAGCAGGCTCCAGGCTCTGAGCCATCAGCCCAGAGCCCGACGTGGGGCTCGAACTCACGGACCGTGAGATCGTGACCTGAGCTGAAGTCGGACGCTCAACCGACTGAGCCACCCAGGCGCCCCTGGATGTCTTCTTTAGAGAAGTAACTATTCATGTCTTTTGCCCATTTCTTCACTGGATTATTTGTTTTTTGGGTGTTGAGTTTGATAAGTTCTTTACAGATTTTGGATACTAACCCTTTATCTGATATATCATTTACAAATATCTTCTCCCATTCCGTCAGTTGCCTTTTAGTTTTGCTGATTGTTTCCTTCGCTGTGCAAAAGCATTTTATTTTGATGAAGTCCCAATAGTTCCTTTCTGCTTTTGTTTCCCTTGTCTCCGGAGATGTGTCGAGTAAGAAGTTGCCGCGGCCGAGGTCAAAGAGGTTTTTGCCTGCCTTCTCCTCTAGATTTTGATGGCTTCCTGTCTTAATTTTAGGTCTTTCATCCATTTTGAGTTTATTTTTGTGTATGGTGTAAGAAAGTGGTCCAGGTTCATTTTTCTGCATGTCGCTGTCCAGTTTTCACAGCACCACTTGCTGAGGAGATTGTCTTTATTCCATTGGATGTTCTTTCCTGCTTTGTCAAAGATTAGTTGGCCATACGTCTGTGGGTCCATTTATGGGTTCTGCATTCTGTTCCAGTGTCTGAGTGTCTGTTTTTGTGCCAACAACCTTTGTCTTTTAATTGGTGCATTCAGACCGTTGATGTGTAAATGATTACTGATAGAGTTGGGTTATTACCTACCACATTGTTTACTGTTTCCCTTTTGTTGCCCTCGTTTTTCTTGTTTTTTGCTTTTTGTGATTATTATGCATTTTGTATCATCTGTTTTTCCTCCTTTTTTGGCTTATCTGTTTTATATTTCTTTTTTACTTTTTTAGTGGTTGCCCTAAACTTGGAGTATATATTTGCATTTAACCCTAGTCTACTTTCAAATTACCCTGACATCATAAGAAATATATATATTGGTCTCTGGCCCCGGCTTCTGACAGCTTCTGAGTTCTCCTTTTAAACACGACACTGCCTTGTAGAGTGTGAGAGCTTAGAACCAGGTAACCCTAACTGGCCACCACTTGGAGCATCATGGCATGCATAACCAGGTACGTAGTTGCTATTGCTGTTACCATTTTGAAGAGATTTACCTGTTAGATCAATTAAGAATAAGAACTATGAGGGGCGCCTGGGTGGCTCAGTCGGTTAAGCGTCCGACTTCAACTCAGGTCACAATCTCGCGGTCCGGGAGTTTGAGCCCCGCGTCGGGCTCTGGGCTGATGGCTCAGAGCCTGGAGCCTGCTTCCGATTCTGTGTCTCTCTCTCTGCCCCTCCCCCATTCATGCTCTGTCTCTCTCTGTCTCAAAAATAAATAAACGTTAGAAAAAAAAAATTAAAAAAAAAAAATAAGAACTATGAGGCTCAGTCCGTGGAGCATGCACCTCTTAATCTCAGGGTCGTGAGTTCGAGCCCCATGCTAGGTATAGAGATTACCTAAAAATAAAATCTTGGGGCCCCTGGGTGGCTCAGTCGGTTAAGCGTCCGACTTCGGCTCAGGTCATGATCTCGTGGCTCGTGAGCTCGAGCTCTGCATCTGGCTGTGCGCTGACAGCTCAGAGCCTGGAGCTTGCTTTGGATTCTGTCTCCCTGTCTCTCTGCCCCTCCCCTGCTCATGCTCTGTCTCTCTCTGTCTCAAAAGTAAATAAACATTAAATAATTTTTTTTTAAATCTTAAAAAAAAAAAAGAATAAGAACCATAAAAGTTTTTATTTTCCCTTCACTTACGTGTCTTCTCCAGTGCTCTTTTCATCATGTCGATCCGAGGTTCTGACCTGTTTCGTTTTCCTTCTCTCTGAAGAACTTCTTTCAACATGTCTCTAGGCAGGTCTGCTGGCAACAGAGTCCCCCTTGGGCGCGTCAGGCAGCATCTTCATCACCCCCTCATGTCTGAAGGGCAATTCCAGTGGGTGCAGAATTCCAGGTTTTCTCTGTTTTTTTTCTCTCAACACTTTCAATATTTGACTTACTTTTGTCTTGCTCATGTTCATTTCCGAGAAGTTAGATGTAATTCTTTGTTCCTCCGTAGCTCAGGTGTTTCTTCTCTCCAGCTTCTTCTTTTTTTTTTTTTTCCTCCAAGTTTGTTTATTTATTTATTTTGAGAGAGAGACAGGGTGAGCGAACTGGAGACAGAGAGGGAGAGAGAGAGAGAGAGAGAGAGAGAGAATCCCAATCCCTGACACGGGGCTCAAACCCACAAACTGTGAGATCGTGACCTGACCTGAAACCAAGAGTTGGACACTAAACTGACTGAGACCCCCAGGCACCTCTTCCCTCCGACTGCTTTCAGGACCCTCGTTTGTCTTGGACCTTCTGCGCTTTGAAATGATCTGTATGCCTGGGTGTGGTGTTCTCTGACTTCCTGGTCTGTGGTTTGGTGTCTGACATTCATTTGGGGGAATTCTCAGTCATTATTGTTTCAGTTATTTCTTTTGTGTCTTTCTCTCTTCCTCCTCCTCCTCCTAGCCTTCCCTTCACATGTGTGTCACACCTTTGTCGTTGTCTCACAGCCCTTGGGGATCCTGTTCTGTGTTTACAGTTTTGCTTGTTTGCTTGAGTTTCACTTCTGGAGTTTCTGTTGCTGTGTCCTTAGGTGTCAAGATTCTTTGCTCAGTGAGTCCAGTCTGCTAATGAGCCCATCAGAGGGCTCCTTTCTGCCATACTGTCTTTATCTCCAGGTTTTCTCTTTGGTTCTCGAGATTTCTCCCTCTGTGCTTACACTGCCCATGTGTTCTCGCGTGCCGCCTACTTGATCCACAGAGCCCTTAGCGTATATTAACCGCAGTTGTTTAAAATTCTACTCTGATAATTCCAACACCTCTGCCAGGTCTGAGTCCGGTTCTGATGGTGCTCTGTCTCTTCAGACTGTGTTTTTGCCTTTGCGTGTGCCTCGTGGTTTCTTCTTGATGGCTGGATGTGATGTCCCGCGTCAGAGGAGCTGCAGTTTCCCTCTGCTCCCCTGGCAGATCCAGGAGGTGCAGCTGGGCTGGTTTTCTCCCTTCTCAGCCCCATAGCTGCTGCCACTGCAGCCCAGCCTGGCGGGGTGTGGGACCTGGGCTCTAATCTGTGGCTTCCTGCCTGGCTTCAGGGGGCACAGCAACCCCCCCACCCCCCGCCCCAGGCCTGCTTTATAGGCTTCTGAGAAAGCACAGGGGGTCAAGGCCTGCCACAGTGCACCTGCACCTTCTCTGCGCAGGCTCCAGGGAGCCTCTGGCTGGAAGAGGGGAAGGGGGTGTCTTCCTCACTTGGGAAGTCAGCACAAGGCCTAGCAAAGCCACCCTGACTCCGCACCCCAGCATCTCATTCATACCAGAGAGTAGCTGTGCTGCCACCTGACCTTACAGTAACCCTGTGCACCTTTGAAAAGATTGATGGTTTTCAGTTGCTGCTTTTAATAACTTTTATTATATTAAAGGTATAATTAATGATAAAAGAGAAGGAACTCTTGTCAGTAGTTCTTGAGTGATATAGGGAGGGGTGGGGAGGGGAAGGGAGGGGAGGACCATGGGTCCCGTGTGGTCTGTGTTCAGTGGGGCCTGTGCCTCTGCGTTGGAGTCTCCCAGTGCGTCTCAGGGTCACCCCCAACCCTTTAGGGAACACAAGATGGCTGACGTGGGCTGGGGCTGGGCACTCCCCTTCCTCTGGCCAGCTAAGCCCTGATGAAGCCCCAGCAGGTCAGGCTGTGCTGAAGCAGGTTCCCCTGCGGGCAGGCCTGTGAAGAGCACATAAGCCTCTGGCGTATTTTACAATATCCTGTCCCTCCCGCTACTGGAGGCCTAAAGGCATTTAGGGCACTCTTCTCGGGTATTTCCTATGAGAGCCCAGCTGGGCTCCTGGAGGTCAAGTTCACAAGGCAAGGGGGCTCCATGTCTGATGTCTGAAGTCCTGTGCCGATGGTACCAGTGTGATGCGGGTGGCTGTGCAGGGTCCGCCTTGGCAGCCGTCCTCAGACAGTGTCCGTGCTCTCTTGTGTTGGTACTTGCATTCCTATTTTCAGGACACCTCGCTCTTGGATGGCCGGGTGACGCTTCTCCATGTTCCGGGAGGCACGGTGGTGTCGAGGCAGGGAGACCAGGTGAGCAAAAGGCCATGGTCGGAGGGAGTGGCCACCAGGGCTGCCCAGTGCTGTAGCCAGTGCTGGACAGGATGCAGGGTCTGTTGTCACTGTTCCTGAGGGCGCTCTTCCCCTGGGGCTTGTGGAGGTGTCTGCAGCCATGTTGTAAATCACTGAGCCCGCCCTGTTTGTGGGGGTGGGTGTGTGTGCACACTCACAGATGCACACGTGCTTGCATATGTGTGAGGGTCATTACTGAGCTCCTAGGTGCAGAGGACATGCTTTTGTTTTATCAATTCCTAAGTCCAAATACAGATGAAAAATACATTTTTCTAAATAAATGAACCTAATTTCTGATTCTGAAAGCCTTGTTGTGCTGGGCAGGCAGGGATCATCTCCATGGCATCTGCCCTCCTGGGAGCTCGTCTCTCTTGCTGCTGGGTGGTCTGGGTGTCCCTCTTTGTAGGAGTTGGGTCTTCTGTGGCCCCTGCACCAGCATGCTGGAAGGTGTTTTGCTTAGTGTGCTCTTAGAGCAGCTTTGGTGAAACAGGTGTTTTTTGCTGGGAGAGCAGACCGAGCATGGGCCCTCCACCCTTGTGCCCGTGTACCTGCTGGAGCGTCACTACACGGGCCCAGGTGACCACAGCCGGCTGAAGACCCAGGGGCAGGACTTGGGGGACAGAGCTCCTAGGCAGCACGAGCCTGTGCCCAGGAACAGTGACATGAGACAGCACAGGCAGAGGAGAAGCGTGCAGTTCCTGGGCCGCCCCCTGGCCCCGCCGCGCAGAGCCCCCATGGTGCTGCTGCGCTGACTGCCTGGACCCAGGGGTCTCCAGCCCATACCCCTTGTTTGGTTAGGACGTGAACATCCTCTTTGTGGTCTCGGGGCTGCTGCATGTGTACCAGCGGAAGATCGACAGTGAGGAGGACACCTGCCTATTCGTGGTGCGCCCCGGGGAGATGGTGGGCCAGCTGGCAGTGCTCACGGGAGAGCCCCTCATCTTCACCATCAAGGCCAACAGGGACTGCAGCTTTCTCTCCATCTCCAAGGCCCACTTCTACGAGTGAGTCCCCGCTGAGCCTCGACCTGCCACGTGAGGCCAGGCCGGCCTGGGTGGCTCCTGTGCGGGTGGCTGTTGTGGGGCCCACGTCAGGTACCTCTCGGGGCCCTGCCTCTAGCCCTACTCACACCCAAGGAGACAGGAGTTCCAGGGAGAAAGGTGAGGTCAGTGGGGTGAAGTAGCAGGAAGGGCTTGTTACCCTGTGGGGTGGCCACCATGCTCCCTGCCTCTGGAGGCCCAGAGAGCTTCGGGTCCTCTTCAGGAAGACAGTCCAGATCATCCATAAGCCTGGACCTAGACCCTTGTGCACCCCGTCCAGCCCCTCCAGGCCCAGAGGTGTCCTCAGCCTGCTGAGGGAGCCTGATCGTCACCCCTGTGTGTGTGTGTGTGTGTGTGTGTGTGTGTGTGTGTGTGTGTTGTGGGCTCACGGTGTGTGTCGTAGGCAGCTCCCGCCCTGCACGCATCGTCTGACTCATGTCCTGAGAGAGCTCATCTAACCCTGGGCCTTTATGTACTAAATTCACGGCTCCCACCAAACTCCCCTCCTGGCCCCTGTGTCGGCCTGATGTGCTGACCACCCCCTGCAGTGCCTCAGGGGCTTCCTCAATCATTGTCCGAAACCGAACTGCCGATTTCCCCCCAGTTTTCTCCTGCTCCCATTTTTCTCTTCTCTGTAACTTGTGACTCTATCTGCCGCTTGCTGGAGCAGAGTTTTGGAGTTGCCCCAGCCTGCCGCCCCTGAGCTAACCGTGCCCTTGCTGCTCCTTCTAGAAACCTTCACAGTATAGGGGACACCCTGCTGCTGCCCTCGTCCCCAGCAGCCGGTTCACACACGGCGACCAGGGAATTGGGTCTGTTGTGTTCCTGCCGGCCAGAGCCTGCCAATTACTCTGTCACGCCCAGAATCGACCCAGAGCGTTCCCAAGGTCCTGCATGGCCGCTGCCCTCTGACTTCTCAGCCTCACCCTCACTCTTGTGCCCCCACTCAGCCCTTTTTCCACACCCACTCTGGTCTTCATGGCACATTGCATCCCACTGCTGGGGTGAGACATCAAATGAGGCCTGTACTCGGAGCACATCTGTGGGGGCGATGGCAGCTGGCAGGGGCCTCCACAGACTCTCCCAAAGCTGCTGGCGGCTGCGGGGCGTGCGCAGACCACATCGGAGCAGGTGGCTGAGTGGTTGCTGAGCTCTGTCCTAGCCCTGGGCCTGTGTCCCTGTCACCTGCTACGTGGCATCACCATTTGATAAGTGTGGGTACAGGTCCCGCCAGCTCCAAGTGCTGTGGCCTGGAGGGAAGGGGGTAGCACCGGAAGGGTTGGCTGTAGGCCTTGCTGGAGCAGGAGTGACTCTGGGCGGGCTTGGCAGAATCATGCGGAAGCAGCCAACGGTGGTCCTGGGCGTGGCGCACACCGTCGTCAAGCGGGTGTCGTCCTTCGTGCGGCAGATCGACTTCGCGCTGGACTGGATGGAGGTGGAGGCCGGGCGCGCAGTGTACAGGTGGGGCCCGTAGGCATGCAGGTCTGTCACCTGCAGTGTCTCCACTGGGAAGACCAACTCCTCTGGCTCTGCTCCCTGAGGTCCCCACACCCATGTGCTTCCTGGCCCTCCTCCTACGGTGTGCGTGTGCACACACTCAGACACGCACACACACACACACTTTTTCATGGGCATCTTTCCCTATCAACGTATGCAAATGCAGGCTCTCCTTTAAGATGGCCCAGCAGATGGGAGGTTAGCACAGCCTGTGTGAAGGTGCTCGTGTGCTGAGCGTCTGGCCTCTTAGCTCCACGTCGCAGCAGCAGCTGTGTCCAGAGTTTCACACAGACACGGGCTGTTGCTATCTGGTTTTTATGGTATTGAAAATTAAAATCAACAACATTTAAAATACTTATGTATTTTTTGATGTATTTATTGAAGTTTATTTGAGAGGGAGAACGTGAGCGGGGAAGAGGCAGAGAGAGAGAGAAAGACAGAATCCCAAGCAGACTCCACGCCGTCAGCGCAGAGCCTGACACAGGGGCTCGAACTCGCCAACGGTACTGCCAGACCATGACCTGAGCCGAAATCAAGAGTCAGATGCTTAACCAACTGAGCTGCCCAAGCGCCCCGAATGATTATTTGCTTAAAAATCACAATAAGCCCTTTATATGTTAGCGTATGTATTTTTTGATGGAAAATAACGATTTTCCCAACCAAAAAAAATTTAGTGAGATTATATTTTTTTAATTAATTGGTTTATTTGCCACCTCAAATGGTACAGGGCTTCCCGACCTTGCCCCATCTGCTCCATCGGTCTCTGTCCCCGCAGGCAGGGAGACAGGTCAGACTGCACCTACATCGTCCTCAGTGGCCGGCTACGCTCTGTGATCCGCAAGGATGATGGCAAAAAGCGCCTGGCGGGGGAGTATGGCCGCGGAGACCTCATCGGTGTGGTAGGGCCAGATTCCCTGTCCCCACCAGGCCCTGCTCCAGGGTGACTCCTGGCTCCTTACCTGGGTGTGGGGAGGGGGCCCTCCAAGTGACCTCATGTGGGGCATGTCTTTCCTGGGGGCCGGCCTGCTCGCTCTCACCCAGGCTGCAGCACCAGGGCTTGGAACGGTCATCCCTGAAGGTCTCCAGAGAGGACAGCTGGCCGGGTGGAGCTGGGAGCCCCTCTGAGAACCTTGTGTAGGCTGAGGCCCTGCAGGATGCCCGGCCCCTTTGGCCTCAGGCAGGTTCCAGTACTGCTGGACGCTCACCCTGTCTCAGGCTGTCACTGACGCTCCTACAGCACTTCAGGGGTGGCTGGCCGAGCCCCTTTGCCTCCTGTTTCCCGCCTGTATGCCGCACTGCAGAAGGGCCACCACGTGCTCTGCCTGTGGTTGCGTTGAGAGTGTGGTTGGCTGGGCCACACAGGGCTGGAGGGCGTGAGCACCTCCCCAGCTTCTCTTCCTCAGGTGGAGACGCTCACCCACCAGGCCAGGGCGACCACAGTGCATGCCGTTCGGGACTCAGAGCTGGCCAAGCTCCCGGCGGGAGCCCTGACATCCATCAAGCGCAGGTACCCGCAGGTAAGCACTCCTGTTCCGGGCTGCCTTAGGAGAGCAGGACATCCAGACCATGAACTCGGGATTACTAGACACTGGGCTGCGTCCTTCTGTGTACCAGAGTGGGTACAGATCGAAGTGACCTGAAGCAGGCTCGTTGCCCATTTTCAAGGAGGTGTCAGTATGGACCAGCACGTGGGGATAAGGGCCTTGGGGCAGGTGGCTTGGATGTTGCCAGGAGGTGGGAGGGGTACACGGGAACTCAACGAGTGAAGCCACCTGGCGCCTCCCACAAGATGAGCCACGTCCCAGGTGATACTGAAAACCAGTGAGGGATCTCACGACAGGCAGGAACAGGCGTGATGCAAGTGTGGTTTTCGCGGTGGGGGCTTTCTTGCTGTGCTTCTTGGGAAAAGTGGACTCGGACTTTGGACAAGGCAGATTCAGGCTTGGGCGAGTGGCCATTGGTCCAGGCAGTGGACGGAGGGGAGTCTGTTCTGCTCCTGGGGCGGATGGAATGGCTGGTTTTCGTCTCCCTGCTTAGAAGCAGTAAGTGTGCGGCCTGGGAAATGGGAGGGCCTCGGACCCGGGGGTTTGGAGGAGGATCGGGAGCAGAGCCACTGCAGGAGGAAGAGGTGGCCTGTTCTTTCCTCATCAGCGCCGTGTGCGCGTTTCGTGCAGACATCTCTGCTCTGGAACAGAGCAAGTTTATTTTACAAAGTTATTTTCACTTTAGCACCAAAACTTGATAAAAATGCAGAAAACTTGCAGTCATTTCTCTTAGTGCTACAAATACTCTAAATGTGAGCAAATCACCTATAAAATATATGTATTTGATTAGGGCCTGTTTAAGGAATGTTGCCTAATGTTGAGAAACTATTAAAATGTAATTAATTATGGGAAAAAGTCAAAAGGAAGTCTTCCCCTTACGATTATATCAGGGCTTTTGACAAAATTCAGCCACGGGTAGTAAACCCTCTGAATAAAATGGAAGTGAAGAAACCTTTATTCCAGAACACCCAAGTCCAAAACAAGATAGGCCCCTCGTCACCTGACGGAAAAGGTTGAAAAAAAATGAAACAATTGGCCTAAGTTTGGGAAAGGAGTAAAAGTTGGATTTGCAGCAAACAGGTATCTTGTTTGTGGAAAAGTGGAGGGTTTACAAGGTGGGCTGGAGCATGTGAGTTGAGACCAGCACAGCCACATGAGGAACTGTGTGCATGTGTGGGGCCCACGCAGCCCAGGGCAGCCTCCTGGTTCCAGCAGCTGAGAGCACCTAGGACGTGGCCCTGCTGTGTCCTACGTGGGATAGGGTGAGTCTTTCCCAGTTGGAAACGAGGGAATGGATGTCTTTCTGTGAACAGTTTAGGGTGCCTTCCCTGGGGAAGCAGCCGGGGGCCACCTGCCCAGCAGGACCTTTTCCTGTGGGCACACAGAGCTGGCTGGGGGAGGCACTGCACCCCCTGGGCATGCCACTGTATATTCTGGCTCCGTTTAGATAGTTCGTAATCTTTTACTGTCATCTTTCATTTGGCTGTTCGTGTCCCAGATTTGGTCTCTGGGGACCCCTTAGTCCTGTTGTGCCATGTGCATTTCTGGCCCGGAGCCCTTGGTCACTCTGCTGGAGCTCCCAGGGTCTTCCCTTTCCGTGCCAGCCTCTCCCTCTCCAGCAGTGAGAACATCTGCTCCTGTCTTGAGCTGTTTGTTTGGGAGTGTGTGCAGCTCCTCCCTCGAGGACCCCCCACCACCGCAGAGCATTACCCCACACCAAGCCGCTGCCCACCCCCCCAGTTCTTCTACTTCCTCCTGCACCTGCCTGCGGCTGACGCCTGCATCTTCCCTCCCTCAGCACTTCTGCAAGCCCGTGATCTGTGGGAGGATCTGGGCCCAAGTCTGAGGGCCTTGATCTAAGCCCCAGGAGACCCCTGTGAATGGCAGAACAGTGGTGGTGGTGGCCAGGGCCAGTACGTGTGCCACCAGCGGCCACGCGATCACTGGGAGCAAGGGGGAACCAGCTGCTTCCTGTTCTGCAGGGCTGCTCCCTGGTGGGCCCATAGAAAGACCCTCTGCTCACACCCGCTCCCCTGGGGGCCCACAGACTTTACCCATGTGCAGCTCCCAGGAGCTCGTGGTGCGTCCCGATGCTTCTCCATCACACGCTGGCTGCTCCTGGGCTGACTACCACCGTGTGTGCTCTCCCATAGGCACTGGCCTGGCCTAGATCCCGGGCTTGCTTGCTTGGTGCCCTCCCAACACAGGGGACCGCTGGCCACTCGGCCCCGTGGGGCGGCTGCTGCCAGCACGCCAACCCACCACCACCGTCCTCTCTGCGTCTGTGCTTGGATTTTGTGTAAATGAAGTGTGTTCTGTCCGGCTTCTGTTGCCCGGTGTGGTGTCTGAGGTCTGTGTCCTGTTGACATGTACTTTTTGCTGCAAAGCAGTGTCCCACCCCGCGCCAGGGTGCACTCATCTGTCCTGTTGATGGATATTTGGTTGTTCCCAGCTTGAGGCTGTTCTGGAAATATTTTCATGGCACGTGTTTCGTTTCTCTTCGGAACCACTTGACACTGGCATTGCCGGGTCAGAGGGTAGACATATGTTGGATGTGGTTGCCCGTGTGGTTGTACCAGTTCATGGCCCCAGCAGCACGCAGCCTGTCACCAGGCGACAGCACTTGGTGGCTGCACTCGTTCGTTCCACAGGAAATGGCTCTCCTTGTGCTTAGAATTTCCCTGATGACCAGAGATGTTGAGCACCTTTTCGTATGTTCATGGGCTTATTTTGAACCTTTTTCACTTGCTGTAGAAATGATCACTTTTTAAATTAGCCTTAATGAAAATTATTATAAATTTGTAACTGTGATAATTATACCATGTGTATGTTTTTAAAGGCTCTTTTAGAGATACAGATTCAAATATTAATGGATAAAATGCTGTGTTTGGGATTGGCTTCAAACCTTTTAGGTGTGTGTGTGAACTGATTGTGGCTGGGTGATCGAGGGTGGGGTTCGCCCTTGTGTATCGTGAAATTTTCCACAATAATGTGTGGTTTTAAAATTAGCTCCAAGTAACAGTTTGTTGCTAGATTACTTATATACAAACCAGACTCCTTTTTAGTTTCTCTTTTGGACCACTGCTCAAACTGTTTTTTGTCTCACGCCTTAAAATGTGGACAGTTTCACTTGCCTCGTGCATGAGTCTTTGACTCCAGCATCGTGGGGGTGAGAGAGGTTCTCTGAGTTGGTTTTCCAGGGCTGTTGGTTACTGGAGCCTAAGGTCTCAGCCGGCTCCTTCCAGGGGCAGCCCCAGAGCTCAGGGCTGTAGATGGTCAGAAAGCAAACCAGAGGCTGAGGCCTGGAGAGGCAGAGGACAGCAGACAGGCAGCATCCAAGGGACCTCATCAGTGTCTTCAGCTTGCTTTCTGATATAATGTAGGTTTTACTGAAGCTGACAGCAGCTTCTCTTTACCCGGTGGCCCTGGACTGCATCTAGGAGCTACAGTGGTAGGCCGCCTGCATAGTGTAAACCCTAGCAATGAAAACATCTGACTTTATATGAAAGTATGTATGAGTAAATTGTAAATATCTTGGCATTCCAACCTTAAATACTTTGTCTATAACATTTAGCATTAATGTAGCCATGTAATACTTCCTGGATGTCATGTCATACTCATCCCGTGTCCTGCCCAGGTCTGGCCCGCTCAGGAGCACACAGTGAGCCCTTGGCTCTATGGAAGCCCTTCCTGGCCTGCCTGTGGAGGTGGCTGTGGCTTTCTCTGGTGCTCTCGTGCCCTGGAAGTAAAAGGAGACTCTGGGACAGGCTCCAGGTTACAGGGCATGTGCCCCTCACACCTGCTGCCTGCAGTGGACTCTACGAAGGCACCCTATAGAGTTGGGTCCTACCTGCAGGTGACCAGCCAGCCAACCACACTACCCATAGCCCACAGCCCGGAGGGGTTTACAGAAGTAGTGATTTTGAAAATGTGGATCCAAGGTGCTTCGCTTCTTGGTTTAAATGTGTGGTCTCCTTTCTTTCTCTGCCCCCAGGTTGTGACTCGGCTGATTCATCTCTTGGGTGAGAAGATTCTGGGCAGCCTCCAACAGGGAACTGCTTCTGGTATGTCCTTGGGCCTGGCTCCTGGGAGCCCTGCCTACCTCACTGGAGCCCTGCCTGGAGGGAGTGGGGGAAGCGAGGGGAGAAGGGGTGGCAGGAGGGGTGTGGTGGCCAGGGTGGGGCAGCTCTGAGCTGGTGGGGAAGGCTCTGGGGGTTGCTGATATGGGTACTGGCAGCAGGCAGCATGGTAGGGAAGCCCTGGGGCCTCCCCTGTTTTTTGGCCACTGGATGGCACGGATCTGAACCCAGCACTGGGGCAGGTGCTTGAGGGAGTCTGGCCTGTCTGAGCAGGTGAAACAATTCTCTGATGCTGGGACTTTTCCTGCCAGCTTATGTGTTCTGTTCTGGTTCTAATTCTGAGAATGTGCGCTTTTAAATACTTGCTAGATCCCCTGTCCTGTTCAACAGCAACTGGTTCCTCCTCACTATTTTGGGACCACCTGCTGCCCCCTTGGCCTGCAGCCCCTCTGCCAGAGCCCCCTCATCAGACCCCTGCGCCCACCTGGCCACCCCAGGGCCCTCTGCTCCTCAGCTCCCCTTTCCCACTTCGCTTGAATCCCCTGACTCACCCCACACCCCCCTAGCTCTGTCTCCTGTGCCAGGACTATGTCCTCCCCCCGCCCCCCACCCGGTGCAGTGACCTGGGCACAGTACTGCATCTTGTGGAAGGATGGAGGTGCACAAATGTGCTGGGGGGGACAGCAGAGCAGGGCGGGGCCACCCGAGTCCAGCACAGCTCATCTCCACCAACTGCATCTGCCAAGACCCTGTTTCCAGTGCGGTCCCACTGCACGGTCCAGGGTGGACACAGGAGGCGTGTGTCTGTCTGTCTCCCCTCCAAGCACCTGTACAGTTAGGTGGGAAGCAGGTTTCCTGTAGGAGGCACATAGTTGGGTTCTGTGTTTGTCACCCCTTCTGACAGCTTCTTTTTATTTGTGTATAGACCGTCTGCCTTTAATACATTTACTCACATTAGGGTTTATACCTGTCATTTTATTATTTGTTCTCTGCTCTCCCCTCTCATTGTCTTGTTACTTGGATGCCTCCTTCTGTCTTCTTTTGAGCTCCTTCAGCCGTTTTGAGTAATCCGTTCCTATTCATCGTCGTGGTTCTGGGGTGCGACCTCATACCACATCTTCAGCAGTTGCTGTGGGCTTGCGGTTCCCGCCCCTTCCCGTCCGGCCATCTAGTACCAACACGCTGTCGTCCCTGAGGGTGGGCTGCAGGGGCCTCACCTCCGCTCCGGTCCCATCATTCTCCCTTGTTCTGCACACGTTGAAGCCCCTCGCGCGGTGCTGTAATTTTGGCTTTCAGCCGTCAAACATGATCTTGAAGCTCGAGAGGAGAATCACCTAGAATATTTCCCACTCTGTCACTCTTCATCCTGGTGTCCCTTCCCTTCTGTCTGAAGAAGTGCCTTTCGTGATGGTCCTTTCAGGGCAGGTCTGCTGGCTGCGTACTCTCGCAGCTTCCCTTCGTCTTGAGACCCTCTTTCACCTTCATCCTGAAGGCTGGTTTGCTGGATGTGCCACCGTGCTGACGGCCCCTGGGGGCTGTGCCGTCCTCCGGCCGCCACGGCTTCTGCTGCGAAGCCCAGACGTGACTTGTTCCCACATCTCTACACCATCCTTTCTCTCTGGCTGTGTTCAAGCCTTTGTCTTTGTCCTTAATTTTTAGAAACCAAATGCTCATCTTCTTGAATCTACAGATTTATATCTTTTACCAGACTTGGAAGGTTTTCAGTCTTTATTTCTTCGAATGTTCTTTCAGCTCTTTACTCTTTCTGCTCTTCCGGAAATCCACAGACACAAATGCTAGACCTTCTGTTATTGTCCCAGAGGTCTCTTGGGCATGGTGGGTTTTTTTCCTTCTTCCAGTGTTCAGATTGAATAGTTTCTTGTGATCTTTCCTCAAGGTCATTGGCTCTTTCCTTTGTCTTCCTGATTCTTCTTTTAAGCCCATCCAGAGAGTTTTTTATTTCAGTCATTATATTTCTGCATCGGTGTTACTGGTCGTGATTGCTGTTTGTAGCTGGCTGTGATCACCGCTTTATCATCCTTGTCAAGTAATTCCAAATTCCATGACATGTTGTCACTTTTGTCTGTTGATGTTGCAGGTGAGATTTTCCTGGCTTTTGGTAAACCTGGTTATTTTGGATTATATCCTGTATTTTGGGCGTGATGTCATGACACGCTGGTTCTCATTTAAATCTTCTGTTATAACAGACTGTCGGCGTGCTTATGTTCGCAGAGCACGTCCTGGCCCTGACAGTTTGAATGTTAATTTAATTCTCCGGGCCTTTGCGCTGTTACTGCGGTCTGCCCTACTCGTGTGCTCCCCAGAGCCGCTGTGGAGGCAGGCTGGCTGCTGTTCTGTACTATATTCTGTTCTCAGAGCCTCTGCTCTGCGATTCTGGCTGGTTTTGTGCGTAGGCCACTTGGCGGTGAGCCCAGGACTTCACGCTAGCTTTAGAGATTTCCTTCTCCACCCCTCTTCTCTCTGTGATTTCCCCGCTCTGGTGGGCGTGCACCCCTACTTGCCAGTGCAGGGTGTGGAGAGTTGGAGGGCTCCAGCCCACTGTGTGTGTGGCCCCAGGCAGGTGTTTGCGTAGTGCCAGGGGCCCTGGGAAACATCCCTGGAGGCAGCACCTGGCTGGGAGGGATGGATGGACCCTGCCTGGCTGGGGAGGTGGGGAGCGGCAGGGACGCCACAGCTTTGGTGGCGCTGGTGAGGTGGTTCCCAGGGGTCCGGGACCCGGCCAGTGGGCTCTGCTCTCTGCACCCTTCTCAGCCTCCTTGTAACTGTTGGGGCAGGCAGGTGGGGCATCCTGCTCGTCTCCCTTTCAGCCGGAACCAGGACCTCCCGGTGCCTCAGGTAGAGGCAGAGAAGGCCACGCAAAGCTAGCGAGAGGGTCCCCTTTGGTTCTGCCTCAGACAGAGGATGCTGATGTCAGAGGTTGCTGGGAAAGACACAGAGGAGGGGGCTTCCCAGAGGAGAAGCTTCGGGGAAACTGGCACAAAGGGGCCTCTCTGCCACCCTGTGTGCAAACAGTGACCAGCTCGCAGCCCTTGTGTTTCCCTGCCCCAGATTAGCTCTGAGCCGCCCCCTCTCTCTGCTGTCCTACATCCCCTCGCTCTGGCTTCTGGGTCAGGCCGTGCCAGGACCCACACTCCACTGCTCAAGAACCACCACTCCTCACCCGGGGCAAGATGAGCAGAGTCAGAAATGGACTCTGTTTTGGAGGAGCTGGGCCCTCTGGTGAGGCCTGTGCAGACGCTTGGCTGTGCACGTCAGGGGTCGGGGCGTGGCAGGCAGCTGGCTGGGCAACAAGCAGTCGGGGAGCCAGCAAGAGAGCCCTCGGCGTGTCCGGTCTATGGGAGACCAGAGTCTGCCTGGGATGTGGCTGGCGGGAGGGAGAGGCTGCCCCCTTGGCTGCCTCCGTGAAAATAGGAGGTGCCGTTGGCCGTGTAGTGACTGTTGTTGGAAATAAACTTCCAGAGACCCTCTGACTAATGACCTTGTGGGTCAGCACATCTGCTGCCTCCTTCCCTGCCGCTGCGGGGGCCCCAGGGAGGCACGTCTGGAGGACAGAGAGTCCGTGGCCTCAGGGACCGGAAGTTCTACCTACACTGGCTTGTCCACCCCCTCCCCCTCCCCCACCCCTGCCCCCAGTCGATCTTACTGCAGGAGGTGGGCCTCACGTGGCAGAGCATTTTAACTCCGGGCCTCATGCTTTCTCCTGTGTGCTGTCTGTCTTCTCAGTCTCCCCTGAGGCTTGTGTGTGTGAAACGCAAGGTGCTCGCGGTGTGGTCTGGTACTCCAGCGGAGAGGTAGGGTGGTCCTCGGGTGGGCAGGAGAAGCTCGGACTGTGCGGGCCTGGAGCAAGTCCCGGTGCCTCTTCCTCTCTCCCAGGCCCCCGTGCCCTGGTGCCATCTAGAAACAATTAGGCACACCCGCAGACTGCCCGGGAGCCGCCCAGCCCCTCAGGCCTACTCACGACCCTGTGTTTTGCAGGTCACCAGTTTGGGCTACACACTGCAGGCAGCAAGTGGGACTCGGGGAACCCTGCCAGCAACCTCTCCACGGTGGCGGTCATGCCTGTGTCGGAGGATGTGCCCCTCACCGCCTTTGCCCTGGAGCTGAAGCACGCCCTCGGTGCCATCGGTGAGTCCTGCCCGAGGCTACCTGGGATCTGCTCAAGCCTTCCTCTACTTACTTCTTGGTCCTTCTGGTTCCTTCTGCAAGTGCAGTTAGTGTCGTCCTCACCGCTAAGCCTTGGGCGGGGTGTGCGGGGAGGGGGTGCTCGGGAGAGGACGAGAGCAGAAGAGCATCCACCAGGAGTTTTCTGAGGGTCTCGATGGCAGACAGTGTGTCACGGGAGCCTGTGTCACCCGCCCCTTGCAGCTGCTCCTCCAGCATGGTTGGGGGCTCCCTGTGCGGAGGGGACTCTGTGGCTGCAGGAGCTGGCTGACAGCGTGGAAAATGCCCTCAGTTGAGGTCAGGGAGCTTGGGGTAGTGTTTCCAGATTCCTGACGGCTGTTAAACTTTAGAATTCAAAAACAAGGAGTTGAAATTCCTGAGAACTCTTAGGAACTCCCCAAATCATAAAGTGTTATGTATTCTTAACACTTTATTTATAAGTTTTCATATAATTGTGAGTAACTATAGTAATAGTAAATCGATTTTCTGTGATATGGTAATGCTGAAAATTTCAGGGGTTGTCTTTATTTTTTTTAATTATTTTTTAATTTTAATTTTATTTTTGAAAACACAAGCGGGGATGGGCGGGGGCGCAGAGAGAGAGGGTGACAGAGGATCTGAGGTGGGTTCTGAGCTGTCACCACAGAGCCCGACACAGGGCTTGAAATCATGAACTGTGAGATCATGACCTGAGCTAAAGTCGGATGCTTAACCCACTGAGCCACCCAGGTGCCCCGGGGTTGTCTTTTAAAGAATGACATGAGAATAAATGCAGTGAGCATTAGATCACTGTCATGAAACAACGTGAGAAAGGTTCTTTACTTGATGTAGACATTTGATAATAGAAAGCATTAAATAAATACCAAATAAAAAAGATGACTAAAGTTGGAAGAATCTACTATAAGTACTTAAAACTTATTCTGAAGACAAAATTCTAAAATACAGAAGGCATTCATTGCCATGTCAGTCTTGATCTTTGTTTCGTAACAAATACTCCAGATGTGGGGAATCCCATTCATCTCCTGTTGGCGTTGCACACATTGTCCGGGGCACACAGAGCATCTCCAAGTTGTATAGCAGGGATGTCTTGCTTTCCTAAAAGCTTATTCCCTTTCTTAAAAACAGAAATAAAAACAAAAACAAAAACTTTATTTTGTAATAATTACAGATTCCGAGGAAGTTGCGGATAGTAGAGAGGACCACGTACCATTCCCCCAGGTTATGTAACTGTCGCACCCAGTCAGGATAAGGAGATAGACATTTGTGGGGTCTGTGGGCCTTCAGGTGTCACTGGTTGTGACATGTGTATGCATGGGTGCATGTGCTCTGTGCCACTGTGGCTCCCATGTGTTCCTGCTGCCACCTCCAGGTACAGACTGCTCCCGCCCCCTGCTGCCCCTCCAGGTACAGACACCCCCACACCCCTCCAGATAGACTCTCACCAACACCATCCCCTGCCCTTCCGGGTACAGACCCCCGCCCCTTGCCCCTCCACAGCTCTGCTCTGGCAGCTTCTGTTGTTTCATCATTCTGAGAGTATCATAAAAATGGAGTCCTACGCAGATGACCTTTGGATACTGGCTCTCTAGGCTCAGATGGTGCCACCTGTCAGTAGTTTGCTCCCTTTCACTGTGGAGAGATAGCCTGAATGTACTTGGTTGCTTCACCTGTTGGAGGATATTTGGGTTTCTTCTGGTTTGGGGGTTTTGTGAATAAAGCTCTGTGACCTTTTGTGTCAAGGATTTTGTATACTTGTGAGTTTCCATTTCTCCGGAAAGACGTCTCGGCATGTGCTGAGTGTGATAGATGTGTGTGCAGTCCTGAAGAGCTGCTGACCCTTCTAGAAGGCTGCTCTTCCTCGTCCTTGCCAGCCCTGGGAGCTGCCGTTGGTTTTTATTTCTGCTGCTCTGATGGGTGGGTAGTGAGAGCACATCACGGTTTCCATTTGGGTTCTCTAGTGGTTCATGACCCTCAGTGTCTCTTCCTATGCTTCCTTACCATGTGTGGGTCCTCTCTGCTCAAGTATCTGTTCATAACTTCTTATCTTTTGCTCCTTTTTGAGTGAGTTGTTTATTTTCTTACTGTTGAGTTTTGAGAATTCTTTTGAATGTTTATTTATTTTTGAGAGACAGAGACATAGTGTAAGCAGGGGAGGAGCAGAGAGAGAGGGAGACACAGAATCTGAAGCAGGATCCAGGCTCTGAGCTGTCAGCACAGAGCACGACACGGGGCTTGAACTGAGGAACCCTGAGATCATGACCTGAGCCCTAAGCAGGACGCTTAACCAACTGAGCCACCCAGGTGCCCTAAGTTTTGAGAATTCTTTATGTACTCCAGATATGGGTCCTTTGCTGGGTCTGGGGTTTGCAGATGCGCTGCTCCCTCCTCTGCTGCCTTCTCTGCTTTCACAGGCAGAACTGTTAATTTTGATGAAGTCCAGTTCATCAGTGTTTTTCTTTTATGGACTATGTTTTCAGTATCATTTCTAAAAATTCTGCACCTAGCCCTAGGGCCTAGATTCTCTCCTATGTCTTTTCAAAAGTCTTTTTTTTTTTTTAATTTTTTTTTAACGTTTATTTATTTTTTGAGACAGAGAGAGACAGAGCATGAACAGCGGAGGGGCAGAGAGAGAGGGAGACACAGAATCTGAAACAGGCTCCAGGCTCTGAGCTGTCAGCACAGAGCCCGACGCGGGGCTTGAACTCACGGACCGTGAGATCATGACCTGGGCTGAAGTCGGACGCATAACCGACCAAGCCACCCAGGCGCCCCTCAAAAGTCTTGAAGTTGGGGCACCTAGGTGGCTCAGTCAGTTAAGCATCGACTTGATCTCAGCTCGGGTCATGATATCATGGTCTGTGGGTTCGAGCCCCGTGTCTGGCTCTGTGCGGACAGCATGGAGCCTGCTTGGGATTCTGTCTCTCTGCTTCTATCCCCCTCGTGCTCTCTGTCTCTCTCTCTCTCTCTCTCTCTCAAAAATAAATAAATAAACTTAAAAAAAAAAACCAAAAGGCTTACAAAAGTTTTACGTTTAAATTTATGATCTGTTTTGGAGCTAATTTTTGTAAAAGGTGTGAAGTTTAAGTAGAGGTTTAATTTTTTGCTTATGGATATCCAGTTGCCCCACCATCATTTGTTGAAAAACTCCATTCTTCCATTGAGTGGTCTTGGCACCCTCCTGAAAATCATTTTATCCATGTGAGGGTTCGTTTCTGGGCCATTCTGTCTTCACGCCAGCACCGCGCTGTGTTGATTACGGTAGCTCTGTAGTAGGTTTTGAAGTCAGGAAGTGTGCTTTGTTCCTTTTTTATTTTTCCTTTGACAGAAAGAGAGGGCGTAAGTGAGTGAGGGGCAGAGAGAGAGAGAGAGTGCAAGTGAGTGAGGGGCAGAGAGACAGAGAAAGAGAGAAGTGGGGCTTGAACTCACTCGATGTGGGGCTCAAACTCAGGAACCGTGAAATCATGATCTGAGCGGAAGTCAGATGCTTAACACACCTGAGCCACGCAGGTGGCCTCCAGCTGTGTTCTTTTGCAGGGTTGTTTTGGCTGTTCAGGGTCCCTTGAGATCCGTAGGAGTTTCAGGACGCGCTTTTCTATTTCTGTGAGAAACTCGTTGGGATTCTGACAGGGATTGCGCTGGATCTGGGGTTCACTCTGGGCGGTACTGGCATTGTGATAATATTCACTCGTCCAACCCATGAACAGGACATGTTCCCATGTTCGTAAGTCAATTCTTTAATCTCTTTCAGCAATGTTTTGTGGTTTTCAGTGTACAAGTTTATTCCTAATATTTTACTTAAAAAAATTTTTTTTAACATTTATTTAATTTTGAGAGACAGAATATAAATGGGGGACAGGGCAGAGAGAGAGGGACACACAGAATCCAAGGCAGGCTCCAGGCTCTGAGCTGTCAGCACAGAGCCCAATGTGGGGCTCGAACTCATGAACTGTGAAAGCATGACCTGAGCCGAAGTTGGACGCTTAACCAACTGAGCCACCCAGGTGCCCAGCGTTTTACTCTTTTTGATCCTGTTGTAAATGGAATTGTTTTCTTAACCTCTTCCTTAACCTCTGTCACTGTATAGGAAGAGAACTGGCTTTTGTGTGTTGTTTTTGTGTCCTGCTGCTTCTCTTATTAGTTGTAACGGTTTTGGGTGGGCTTTTTAGGATGTTCTACATATAAGATCATGTTGTTTCTGAGCTAAGATAACGTTACCTGTTCTTTTCCAATTTTGATGTCTTTTGTATCTTTCTTTTCACCTAACTGCTCTGGCTGGGACTTCCAGCACAACGTTGAGTAGAAGTGGTGAGAGCGGTCTCCCTTTCTTGTTCCTGGTCTTAGGGGAAAGCTTTCTCATGCCACTGGTGTGATGTCAGCTCAGGTTTGTATGTATGGCCTTTAATATACTGAGGAAGTTTCTTTCCATTAATAGTTGTTTTTTTATTTTTTTAAGATTTTACTTTTGAGTAATCTCTACACCCAACGTGGGGCTTGAACACACAACCTGGAGATCAAGAGTCGCACGTTCCACCAACCAAGCCAGCTGGGAGCCCCTGCTTCTTTTTATTTCTGTAAAATCAGTAATGTCCCCCTGCTGTCATTTCTGATTTTAGTGATTTGAGTCTTCTCTTTTTTTCCCTTTATTCATCTAGCTAAAGGTTTGTCAGTTTTGTTGATTCTCTCATAAAAAGACTTCTGGTTGCATTGATTTTCTCTGTTGTGTTTCTATTCTTTTTATTTATCTCTGTTCTAATCTCTTATTTCATTCCTCTGTCTGCTCTGGGTTTAGTTGGTACTCTCCCACGGTATAATGTTAGGTCCTTGATCTGTGCATTTGTACATTTATAGCTTTGGGTCCCCTCTTCTTTCCTGGTGAGCTGCCCCTGGAGTTTGGAATGTTGTGTTTGTGTTTTCACTGGTCCCAGGGTATTTTTCTAATCTCTTCTGCAGTTTCTTCTTGGACCTGTGGGTAGTTCAGAACTGTTTTCTAATCTCCACGTATTTGTGAATCTTCTGGTTCTCCTGTTACTAATTTCTAGTTTCATACCATTGTGACTAGAAAAGATACTTGTAGGATTCAGTCTTAAAGTTTATTAAGACTTGTTTTGTGGCCTCACATACAGTGTGTCCTAGAGAATGTTGTGGAGTTTTTTGTTGTATTGTTGTTTAAGTAAGCTCCATGCTCGTTGTGGGGACCGAACTCACAACCTTGAGATCAAGAGTCGCACACTCCACCGACTGGGCCAGCCAGGCGCTCGTGGATAAAGTCCTGGAGAATGTTCTGGGAAGGTGTGTGGTCTGTTCTTCTGGGTGGTTAGTCTTGCCTCTGTGCCCTTTGGTGAGTGTGCAGTGGTGTCTCGTTACGGCTTTAATTTGTATTTCCCACTGACTGAGAAGTTTGTTTATTGGCCATGGAGACACCCTCTTCTGTAAGTGCCTATCAAGTCACCCGGTATCTTTATTGGGTTGCCATCTTTTCCTTGTTGATGGGTATTTTTGTGTGTAATCTCAGTACAGTTCCTTTTTTGGATGCTAATATTGCAGGTATCTTTTCCCGTCTGTGGCTTGCTTTTTTATTCGTTTAATGATGTCTTTTGACAAACAGAAGTTCTTAATTCTAATGCAGACCAATTTACCACATTTTTTTCTTAAAAAAATTTTTTTTCAATGTTTATTTATTTGTGAGAGAGAGAGAGACAGAGACAGAGTGTGAGCAGGGGAGGGGCAGAGAGAGAGAGAGACAGAGAATCCGAAGCAGGCTCCAGGCTCCCAGCTGTCAGCCCAGAGCCCTAAGCAGGTTTGAACCCACGAGCTGTGAGATCATGACCTGAGCCAAAGTTGGACGCTTAACCGACTGAGCCACCCAGGCGCCCCCAAATTTTCTTTTTTTTAATTTTTTATTTAATTTATTTTTGTAATTTACATCCAAGTTAGTTAAATAGTGCAACAGTGATTTCAGGAGTAGATTCCTTAATGCCCCTTACCCATTTAGCCCATCCCCCCCCCCACAACCCCTCCAGTAACCCTCTGTTTGTTCTCTCTATTTAAGAGTCTCTTATGTTTTGTCCCCCTCCCTGTTTATTATTTTTGCTTCCCTTCCCTTATGTTCATCTGTTTTGTATCTTAAAGTTCTCATACGAGTGAAGTCATATGATATTTGTCTTTCTCTAACTGACTAATTTTGCTTAGCATAATACTCTCTAGTTCCATCCATGTAGTTGCGAATGGCAGGATTTCATTCTTTTTGATTGCCGAGTGATACTCCATTGTATCTATATACCACATCTTCTTTATCCATTCATCCATTGATGGACATGTGGGCTCTTTCCAGACTTTGGCTATTGTCGATAGCGCTGCTATAAACATGGGGGTGCATGTGCCCCTTCGAAACAGCACACCTGTATCCCTTGGATAAATACCTAGTAAGGCAGTTTCTGGGTCATAGGGTAGTTCTATTTTTAGTTTTTTGAGGAATTCCAGACTGTTTTCCAGAGTGGCTGCACCAGCTTGCGTTGCCACCAACAGTGCAAAAGAGAGCCTCTTTCTCCGCATCCTCGCCAACATCTGTTGTTGCCTGAGTTGTTAATGTGAGCCATTCTGACAGGTGTGAGGTGGTATCTCCTTGTGGTTTTGATGTGTATTTCCCTGATGATGAGTGATGTCGAGCATTTTTTCATGTGTCGGTTGACCATCTGGATGTCTTCTTTGGAGAAGTAACTATTCATGTCTTTTGCCCATTTCTTCACTGGATTATTTGTTTTTTGGGTGTTGAGTTTGATAAGTTCTTTACGGATTTTGGATACTAACCCTTTATCTGATATATCATTTACAAATATCTTCTCCCATTCCGTCGGTTGCCTTTTAGTTTTGCTGATTGTTTCCTTCGCCCAAATTTTTTTCTTATATTGTTACTGTTTTTTGTGTTTTACCGAAGGAATTTCATCCTGCCCCCAAATCATGAAGATGTTCTTCTAAACGCTTCACGGCTTTACCTTTCCTTTTCAGTTCACAATCCATTTAGGGTTGCTTTGGGTTATAATACAAGATAGAAGTCAAGATTCACTTTGTCTTCAGCGACCCAGAACCCTCCTTTAGAGAGACTGAACTTGGCCCGTTGCTGTGCTGACACCTTTGCCAAAAGTCAGGTGCCCAGGCTTGTGTAGGCTGCCTTCTCTTCTGGAGGAAGATTCTAGGCTGATGGCCATTTTCTTCTAGCACTTGGAGGTTTTCATTTCCTCAGCTTCCAGTGTTTGGGAAGAAGGCTGTCCAGCAGCCAGGCCAGCAGTGACTGTCCAGGCCAGAGGGGGAGCAGCAGTCTGGCTGGATGCCCACTTCAGCTGTGCCCCACAGAGCCACAGACGCAAGTGCAGATGAACCACCCTGTTTCCCCTCCCTTCCCTGGACCTGCCCACTGCCTGGCCATAAGCAGACCCCTCCCAGGGACAGGGTCGGTCACCACACTCCTGACTGGCCGTAGCCGTAGCCTGTGCTGTGGGAGGCCAGGGTCTCCTCAGAGCCCCCTGAGTCCAGGCAGGGGTGTCTACAAGGAGACATGCACTAGTGGGCAGGCAGAGCCCAGCCTGGGGTCCCTGGAGGGCCTCAGGGCTGGGCTCTTCAGTGTTGCTGCAGCCAGACACAGCCTGCGCGTCACCTCACGTCCTGCCTGTCCAGGAGGTGGTCAAGACGTGTCGCTGCAGCGCGCACAGCAGGGCCCACCCTTGCAGGCACGTGATGCAGCCCAGCCCCAAGAGGTCTCCCCTCCTCCATCCGGCCCGTGCAGGTGACCAACTAGAGCTGGTAGCAGGAGTGCAGGCCCCCAACCTGACCCGCTCCCTCACCCCAAGCCCCTGAGAGGAGGAGCTTCCCTACACCAGCAAGTTTCTGTCACTTAAGTCCGAGCTGTCCATGCGTGCCCATGGCTCATACCAGATAGCCGTATCTCAGTAGGGACACCATCATCGTAGGACACACCCCCCTATTTTGGGTGCCTCTAGGAGAGCAGATGCTGCCGGTTAAAATACGATGCGGTGATTTCTTAGCTCTCACCTTTAACTGCTCTTGGAGAGCTCTGTACAAGCACAGGAATGAGAAGAAAGCCCTCAGGACTCCTGGGTCTTCTCCATCCCTGGGTTGTGGGTGCTCATCTGCGGCCCCCAGTGCATGTGAGCCCCTGGTGACCTTTCTGCGGACCCTGATGCTGGCCCTCCTGGTTGGGTGGGCCCTGACACCTGTGTCCACGTAGACATCGTAGATGAAAGATGCCTGCTGATTTCAGAGACAACAAAATGTGAAAAGAAGCATCTCCACATGCGTGAATACACCACCACACCATATTGGAATCCAGCCAACCTCACTCATGTGGATTTGGGGAATTATATTATCTTGCATTTTACAAACTGTGCTTCCCCTGCCCCCAACACTCACACACACACACAAACACAAACACACACACACACACACACACACACACACACACACACACACACACAGTATCAGTGTTGCAGAGATATGTCAGTGTTGCAGAGTGAGGTTCAGAGAGCCCCCCGCTGCCACCTGCTGAGCTCTTGAGCTGGCACAGCCCTCCGAGCTCCTCTGCTCAGCACCTACTCCTACACCGGGTGATCTCAGCCGTCCAGAAGGTCTCCTCTGTGCACAGAGAGAAGTGTCGCCCAGATACAGGCACTTCCTCTTTGAAAGAAGAAAGGCTTCTCATTGTTCTCAAGAAGACCGGACCTCTAGGGAGGGAGTGGGTGCTCTCATCTGTGGGGAGGTGGGCTGCCAGGACAGCTTTCTGTAATTCATGTGTGTGTTTTCAGGCCCTGTCCTACTGCTGACCAGTGACAACATCAAACAGCGCCTTGGCTCTGCTGCTCTGGACAGGTATACCAGCCTCTGTGTGGACAACAGTCTGGCCGACCCTAGCTTCTTGCTCGCAGCAGGTCCAAATACAGCCTGGCATCTGCATCCCCCACGTCCCCTGGTGTTTGTGTCCCTCGCGTCTGCAACCCCTGCAACCGTACACCCCCGCGTCCACACATGCCCTGGCATCTGCCCCGCACCATGACCGTGCCTTCCAGTATCCACGAGTACCGGCTGTCCAGCTGGCTGGGGCAGCAGGAGGACATCCACCGCATCGTGCTCTACCAGGCGGACAGCACGCTCACACCGTGGACCCAGCGCTGCATCCGGCAAGCCGACTGCATCCTCATCGTGGGCCTGGGAGAGCAGGAGCCCGCTGTGGGCGAGGTAACCGGTTGGAGCTGCCAGGGGTTGGGGCCTCTGTGGGCGGGGCTGCCAGAGGGCAGGGTGGCAAGGACAGGGGTGGTGGAGGCAGGGCTGCGGGCGGGCCAGGTCTGGTCAGGGGCCGCTCTCCTCACAGCCCTGTTTCTCTGTCTTTTCCTTTGAATGAAATATTTCAAGAACCCAGGAAAAGACCTAATAAAAGCCGACACCCATATAGCTTCTCTTCATGATTTGAAACGTTTTGCTGTCTTCACCTGTGGTGGTGGTTTTAGCACAAAGCAGGGCAGGCGCCCTGAAGTGGCCCGCAGGTGGCCTCTTGTGAAGTTGAGTGTCCTGAGTTTTACTATGAGGTATACAGCACAGCTTCACAGATCTACATCTGATATAAATAGTGCCCTATTTTATATCACTGTGAAATGTCCTTTTTCCCTCAACACTTAGGTGTTTAAGATTTATCCATATTGTTTCACTGGGTTCTGTGGCTGTTTAGTTTCCTATTTGTGAGTACCCCACCATCTGTTCTCAGCTGTGAAGTTACGTCGCCAGCCCACTTTGTTTCCAGCTTCGAGGGTATGAAGTGTAGGCTTGCCTTCCCTTAGCACACATTCCCCATCTCCTTCCTCTCTGATCCCCGGGCAGCTAAAAATTACCCATCTCTGAAGCGGGCTCCTCTTCTGCAGGGAGAGATGCAGGGAGTGTTTGCGGACACATCATTTGAGAAGGTCACAGTGTGTGCACATGCGGAGGAGGTGTTAGGAAAACGGACGGGGGGCGGCCTCTCCCTTCCGGTACACCCCAGAGCTCCCTGTGGCCACCCTTACCTAGCTCAGCGTGCATCAGGCATACGGCCGGGCAGACCCCTGGGTCACAGCTTCGACAGCCGAAGGGCAGCTCACACCACGGCTGAGCCGGCTCACAGAACCAGGGTGCCACCTGCCAAGGCCCTGCCCTCAACCCTCCTGCCCGTGTGCGGCGGCGTCCAGAGCGGGGCCTCTGTCCCGCCGAGGCCTCAGGCTCTGCCCTCCTGCAGCTGGAGCGGATGCTGGAGAGCACGGCCGTACGAGCCCAGAAGCAGCTGGTCCTGCTGCACCGGGAGGAGGGGCCGGCACCCTCCCGCACCGTGGAGTGGCTGAACATGCGCAGCTGGTGCTCCGGCCACCTGCACCTGTGCTGCCCGCGCCGCGTCTTCTCCCGGAGAAGCCTGCCCAAGCTGGTGAGGCCTGGGCACTGGGCTGGACCGACGGGAACTCCCGGCCTCCAGAACACAGCCTTCCTGACTCGTGATTGCCAAGCTCGTTTCCTTCTCGCTCCCTCTCTGGGTCTCCGTAGTCTGAGGTCGCTGGGGCGCTGATAAGGGGAGCTTGCTTCTCTGTAAGCTTACGTTTGCTTGAGTTGATCTTTGGCGGCAGCGCCGGGGAGGTTGTTGATGCAGCCCCCGTCCATCAGCAGGTGTCCGTCTTTGGGGTCGCAGAGGGGAGGCACGTAGCCTGACAGAGACATGCTGGCACGCACGTGCCTCCACAGGGAGCCTGGGGGAGAGTCGGGACGCTGGGGGAGAGGTCACCAGAGCCTGCCAAGGGGGAGGAGGGAGCCTCCTCAGCCCTGGGGGCTTTGCGGGGCTGGGGCCCCACAGGCTGCCCACACTCCACAGCCTATCTGGCCCCACGACTCAGTGAACAGTGTCCGGACAGTGGCGGCTGTGCCCGGGAGCCTGTGCCCTGGAGCACCCTCCACCCTGGTGGCTGGCAGGGTCTTAGCTGGGGTTTGGGCTTGGTATCCCTCTTGGTACAGCTCTCCTGGGGCTCTGTGGTCTCCTGCTGGACCCGTGGGTATGTAGTCCGTCTGCCCACACTGTCCCCTCACCCAGGTGCCCTGTGAGGTCCTCTTCCCAGGCACGCCTAGGCACCAAGGTGCTGTCAGCATCAGTATCAGACAGACCCTGCTGTGTCCTGGAGAGGGCTTTGGGTCAGGAGTCGAGGAAGCCACCCCGGTCAGGTCACAGTGTGTGGAACTTGGCCTAGCCCTCCCTGTCTGCTGACCCCTCTCCCAGGTGGAGATGTACGAGCGAGTCTTCCAGAGGCCCCCAGATCGGCACTCGGACTTCTCCCGCCTGGCTCGGGTGCTGACTGGCAACGCCATCGCCCTGGTGCTTGGGGGCGGAGGAGCAAGGTGAGTCCCCACCCCATCCCACCCCATCCCACCCACAGCTGCGTGTCCGTGTGTGTGTGTGTGTGTGTGTGTGTGCACGTGTGCACGTGCACTCTAATGCTGACCAAGAGGCCTCTGAGCTGTCCCCATAGATAGGCCCAGTGCATGACCAAGCATGTTTCAGCCCCTGGGTGCACATTGCCAAGCAGTGCTTCCCATAGGCACCCCCAGGTTTTAACGTTTGCCAGTGCAGTAGATTTGTTCTGATTGTCTTTGCTAGAAGTGTCTGCTTATCTGTTAGCCATTCACGCTTCCTCTGAGAACTCTGTTCTTGTCCTTTGCCAGTCTTCCCATTGGGCTGCAGGTGAGTTTCTTTCCATTTTAATACATACTTTATAGACCAATGTCCTGGTGTGCTTGCAAACGTAGCACAGCGTTCTTCAGTTCTGCGGGCTGATCAGTTCCTTACAGGACTTTTAACCCAAATAACTGCTACCCTGTGTTTGTCATTGTGGCACACGCCTCCTTCCTCCTGAATTTAAAGAGGCATACGCACCTGGAACAGACGTGGAGCCCCAGGACACAGTGAGGAGGTGCGAGCAGTGCCTCCCACAACACCTGTGCTGGGGGTGCCCTGTGGGGTGGAGTCCCTCACGCTTCCCCCCTGCTCTGGCTGAATGAGGTGCGCAGGGCCTCCTGAGCACTATACATACACCCCACCCCCAGCCTGCTGGTGCTGCTGGCCTCTCTCCCGTGGGCCCTGGAGAAGGTGCCTGGCTCAGCACCTCCTGGTTCCAAGGACATCCCTTTCAGAGTGAGCTGGAGGAGGGGCAGGGGCGGGGGGGCTCAGAAACATTAAAACCTCTTAGGAGTATCCCCCCTTAGGGGGTACTCTCCAAAGTTTTGTCTCCTGCCTGTGGAGCCAGACCTGTGCTCACACCTGGCGAATTAAAGTCAGAGATGCCGTCCAGCCTCAAGGTCAAGGGAGACCCAGACTCTCTTCTCTAGAAAAGATCGGGATAATGCAGAGGAGCAGTCCAAGCCCACTGTGTGCACTTTCCACCTGGAAACCTCTGAGGCCTGGCGTCTGGCCTGAGACCCTTCCTGACAGGAGGGTGGGTAGACACACAGACCCCACCCCTGCTCACCCCAGCATGGGGAGTCGCCACCTCGCTCCAGGGTGTCCTGCTCACCCCCAGACTTGGCCTGCCCCGAGCGACGCGGCACAATCCGAGCACCCTCTGGTGCCGTGCTTTTGCTTGAAAGCTGAGCCAGTCAGCCTGGAGAATGAGGTGATTTACCTAACATTGCCTGATGCAAGGCAAGACCCAGGCTACTTCCTGTGGGACTAGGACAGTGAGGTGGCCCAGAGCTGACCCAGACTTGGACCTGGTTTGTAGGTCAGGATGATGTGATCAATGGCATTTAAAATTTTTTTTTTTCTCATAAGTTTATTTAGTTTGAGAGAGAGCGAACACACGTCTGTGCATGGGAGCAGGGAAGGGTCAGAGAGAGAATCCCAAGCAGGCTCTGCACCATCGTTGCAGAGCCTGACATGGGGCTCAGTCCCATGAACTGCCAGATCATGACCTGAGCTGAAAAACCAAGAGCCAGAAGCTTGACCGACTGAGCCGCCCAGGCGCCACGATCAACAGCATTTTCAATGAAAATTTAGTTTTAGTCAAAATAGTACTTAGTTTATGGCCATGTGGCCATTGCCTTGAGGCCATCGTCTGCTGTCTCGCCCGGGACCAAACCCAGAGACATCCCAGAGAAGATCACTTGGAGCATAGTCATCTCTCTGCTCATCTGCATTTCTCAACAGCATAGCCATTCTGTTCTTTCAGTTTTAGATTATTGAGCTCCTAACCCGTCCCCCCACCATACACACAGTTTGTCTGTCTGTCCTTCATTCATCTGTCTGTCATCGGCCATCCATCTGTCCATCTGTACATCTATCCATCACCTGTCTTCTGTCTGTCTCCCTCCTCACCACTCAGTTCCCAGTGTGGTTCCCATGCCAGTCAAGCTAGTTGTCACCATTTCTATTACTATGACGTGGTGCTTATTCAGGGCTCAGTCACACCGCATTGCATAGTATGGCTGTATTTCCTTCCTTGGAGTTAATAATTGTTGCAATTGCCATTTTCTGTTTTCTGGGTGTCGTTAATTGGTGCCCAGACACTGCTCCGGAGCATCAGCCTCCTGTCAGCTTGCTCGCCATCTCGGGTGGCCTCTGCTTCACCGGTGTGGGAGCCACCCCCTCCAGGTCTCCCAGCGCCTCTGGGCTCTGCCCGTAACGTTGTCTTGGAGTTTCCCTTAACTGTTATCCTGGGAACTTCTTGGTCTCTCTTCCACATTCAACTCCATTTCCTGGATTCCATGCCTTCCTCTTTCTTGACATATTCCTGATTTGGGTAGCGTTCATACTCTAGACACTTCCTTAAGAGAAGACATCTGGGAAGTAAAAGTTTTAAGACTCTGTGTAGCAGAAAATGTCCTTGATGACAGTCTGGGTGTGGAATCCAACATGGAAGTAATTTTCCCTGAGAATTTCTAAGGGGGTGCTGCCATTGTCTTTCTAGCTTCCAGTGTCGCTGTTGAGATGCCCAATCCCACTTTATTTGTGAGGTCTGCTTCCCCTCTGGAAGCCATGGGGGGAGTCTTTTCATCTCGGTCCTCGAAGGGACTTGGTGTGCCTTGGTGGCAGTGTGTTCATCCACTGGGCTGGGTGGGCCCCAGCAGGCCCTTCCAAATTTGGAAATCGTGAACTTCAGCTCTGGGGCGTATTTTATGTTCTCCCACTCTGTCCTCTCTTCCAGGAGCTCCTGATGATCAGAAGCCAGGTCTTCCCTCTCCCTCATTTTCCATCCCTGCCTTTTTGTTCTACTTTCTAGATGGTTTTTCTCAGATGGATCTTCTAATTGCTCTATTCTGCTAAAATATTTCTAATGTCTCAGTGCTTTCTTCATAGTTTTCTCTCCTTCTTCCATGAGTGGAATACTGAATTTCTCTGAGAATATTCATGCAGGTGTTCCCCTGGCTTCCTTAGCTTCTCTGTTTGTACTGGCTTGTGTCGCACACTGGGCCCAGCGTGAGAGGTTGTCCGTGTGCTCCAGGCCACGTCGGCAGCACTGCTAAGCGTATTCCATGGTCTGCCACGCTTTGCTTACCCCGCTCCTCCTGTTGATGGGCACTCGGGTTATTTTTTGGCTTGGGTTGTTATGGAGAAAACAGCTATAACTGTTCTTGTACAAATCTTTTTGTGCATGTATGTTCTTTTCTCTCGGGCAAATACCTAGGAGTGGAGCTACCTGGTCATGGGGGACATTGTGCCGTTTTACACCCCCCACCAACAGTGTTTGAAGTTCAGGTTCCCACATTTTTGCCAACCCTTGGTATTAACCTCATTTTGAATTGTTCTAAAGGGTGTGTGGGGGCATCTGGTGATCTCCCTGGGGCCTAATGAGGTCACGTGCTCGCTGGCCCTTTGTGTATCTCATTTTGTAAAGTAGTGTTTACATTCTTATCCATGTTTAACTGGTGGTTTGTCTTTTGTTATTGATTCAGAGGAATTACTTATATAATCTGAATACAAGTCTTTTGCCAGATAATATTTAGTAGTAATTCTGTCTCTCAATCTTTGACTTTTCGTTTTCTCAATGGTATTTTTCGATGAATAGTTTTTAATTTTTATGAGGCGTGATTTTCCATTTTTTATGGTTACTGCTTCTGGTCTGCTGGGCTTCTGAGAGTTCTTGTCTATCCTAAGGTCACAAAGGCGTTCTGCCTTCTTCTAGAAGCTCTGTGACTCCAGCTTGTGCATTCAGGTCTGTGAACCACCTGACACGTCTTGTGCCGGTCAAGGCTCTGTTCTCCTCATGTGGTCATCCAGCTGAGCCAGCACCTTTGGTTGTAGACTGTCCCTCCCCCGTGGCTGCTGTGTCCCCCACCAGAGCATGTGGGCTCTGTCGTGTCTGTCCTTCACGACACCACTGCCACAGCTTTATGGTAAATCTTAACATCAGACACTGCAAATTCCTGAGTTCTGTTTTTTTCAAAATTGCTTTTGGCCCTTCTAGGTCCTTTGCTTTTCCATATAAATTTTTAGAATCAGCTAAGTGTTTTATGGGATTTTTTTTCCTGTTGTAAATGTTTTCTTTTAAATTTCACTTTCAAAGTGTTTGTTGCCAGTATATAGAAATACAACTGATGTTTGTAAATTGATGCTCTGTATCTTATAGCCGTGCTAAATTCACTTATTCTAATGACTTTTTTATTTTTATTTTTGCGTTTCCTATATACATAGTTATATCTTCTGAGAATAAAGCCAGTTTTTGTCTTTCTTTCCAAAATACGTGTATGTCTTTTGTTTCTTCTTCTTGGCTTGTTGCACCGGTTAGACTTTGCAGTACGGTGTCGAGTGGAAGTGGGGCACACATGTCTTGTCCTGTCGCCCACGGGAGGGAGAGCATTCACTGTCATCACTGAGTGTCATCTCGGCTGTGGTGTCTGTGGTGCCCTGTGTCAGATGCAGGGAGCGCCCTTCTTTTCTTAGTTGGCTGAGTGTGTGTCATGGATGGTTGTTACTGTGTTTCTGTCGAGACGATCGTGTAATTTTTCTCCTTTATTCTGTTAATGTGGTGAATTGCATTGATCTTTAAATAAAAACTGATGTCTTCTGAGGGTAGGCCTGTTGGCCCATGACGCGTTGCCCACTGCTGGACTCCCTTTGAATCCGTGTGAGGTTGGGCTGCACGTGGGTGTGCTTGCTGGCTTCAGAGTGGAGTTGGGAAGTGCCTCTTCTTTTCCTGTTCTCTGGGAAGTTTTATGTGAAATTTGTGTTACTCTTCCTTATACGTTCAGTAGCACTCACTAGTAAAACCATCTGGACATACAGTCTTCTCTGTGGAGATTTAAAAAGGAAAGGTTCGGTTACAGTGATGGTTATAGTACAGTTCAGATTCTCTTGTCAGTTCGGCACACTCTGTCGTTCTAGGAATATGTCCATTTTATCTGAATTTTCCTACTTAGGCACGAGGTTCACACCTACTTCTCACTTTTGTAACTGAAGCATCTCTGCAGATGCGCCCTTTCTCACTCCTGACACCCCCTCCCTGCCTTTCCTTTTCTCGCAGGAGGGGCCGGGAGTTGGTCCTCTCCGAGCACCATTTGTTAGCTTTGTTGGTCCTCTCTACTGAGTCTTTTGTTTTTCTGCCTCATCAATTTCTGCTCTTTCCTTTATTATTTCCGTAATTTGACTTGTTTGATTTAAACTGTTCTTTTTTTCCTAAGTTAGGGGTTGTAGATGTTGTGTTGTGACCTCAGGAAGGAGAGGCCAGCCCTCCTGGGCTGCACCAGACCACCCTCTGTCCAGACGTCTCCGCCCATCCCCTTCTCTTTCTGGACTCCTCTGCCGGATCCCACACATGCTCTAGGCTCCCATACGTCTGTTCTAAGGAGCGGTCTCCATGTCCGTTCTGGGGTGTCCTGGGACTCAGGATTTTCTTGTGCCATGTCCATGCTTCATGGGTCTCCAGTGAGCCTGGTCTGCTGCTTAACCTGCTGAGTGAGGTCTTTATCTCAGACACTGTATTTTCCACTTGTAAAGTGGTGGTTGGCTCTATCCTATAGTTTCCAGTTCTGTGCCAAATTATCAATCTTGTCTTCAATTTCTTGAAAATTTTTTAGCCTGATACCTGAATATTTAATTTTTTTGTGGTGATACTAAACTTTGTTTTAATTGTGTTAAAATAAGCATGTGGGGCGCCTGCATGGCTCAGTCGGCTAAGCGTCCGACTTCAGCTCAGGTCACGATCTCGCGGTCCGTGGGTTCAAGCCCCACGTCGGGCTCTGTGCTGACAGCTCAGAGCCTGGAGCCTGCTTCAGAGTCTGTGTCTCCCTCTCTGACCCTCCCCTGCTTGTTCTCTCTCTCTCTCTCTTTCTCAAAAATGAATACACATTAAAAAAAATTAAATATGCATGCCACAAAATTTCCCACTATAAATATTTTTGAATGTGAAATTTAGCTGCATGAAGTACATTCACGATATTGTGCAACCATCACTACTCAGCTCTGGACCGTTTCCATCTTCCCAAACTGAACCTCTGTCCCTGTTACACCCTAGCCTGCCCCCACACCCCCCACCCCCAGTCCCCAGCCTCCGCTCTCTGTATCTGTGATCTTGACCCCTCCAGGTCCCTCATGTGAGGAGAGACCTTGTCCTTCTGTGTCTGGCTTCATTCACTTAGCGCAGGGTCCTCAAGTTCATCCATGTGTTAGCATTTTCTTCCTTCTTAAGGCCAGGCAACATCCCTTGTATGTGCATGCCACACTTTGCTTACTCCCTCACCCATCACACACGTAGGCTGCTTGCCGCTTTTGGCCCCTGGGACTCTAATCATGGTGGTTGTAGAGCCTGCGTTGTGTCTGCTTCACAACTGCTGAGGCTCTGAGAGACATCCCGGTAATGGCCGCAGCCCCTCTTTGGGGCCATGTCTTTGAGGCAGGCACTGAGGAGGAGGAGGTAGATGGGGATGACTGTCTCTGGGTCCTTTTGCCAGCACACGGCAGGTGCTGTTCCTGGCAACAGTGCTTACTTCTGCTCTGTGCTCCTGCTTGATGTAGAGGCTGTGCCCAGGTTGGCATCATCCGGGCCCTGACGGAGTGTGGCATCCCTGTGGACATGGTTGGAGGGACGTCCATCGGGGCCTTCATGGGCGCCCTATACTCCGAGGAACGGAACTACAGCCAGATACGGATCCGGGCCAAGCAGTGGGCTGAGGTGAGGGGTCTCTGCCCTCCCTGGAGCTCAGCACCAGGTCCCTGTGGTGCTGTGGAGGGCGGGAGGGCATTGGGACCTTTGGCCCCTGATCACACTCTGCAGGGCTCTGGCCTCAGATTGGGGTTTACAGGATGGTGAGGGAATGGGGAGCACAAAAGAGATAAGGACATCAGTGTTGGGAGGTTTGGCTCTGGTTGGTGCCTGGTCTTAATTTATAAAGGTGACTGAAGACAACACAGAGAGGTCAGCACCACCAGAAGAAAAGTTTAATGTTACCTGTAGTTGCCCACCCTACAGGACCACATGGGAGCACCCATGCCTGCGAGGCAGCGGAGAGGAGCAAGGGGAAGGCCGAGGCCAGAGCCTTTATGGGGGTTTCTGTGGGAAAGGCAAGGGAGGGCAGGGTAAACAGCTTCGGATGGGCTTTTGGAATAATTCCAGTGGGCTTGCCGTGTAGGGGCCGTCCCCAGTTGTCTGGTGCCTGGGCCTGGGTTGATTCAGGCGGAGGATTATTGACCTGGTGTGAGAGTGTGACATAGAAAGGGGGCCGGGGGGTGTGGGCTCTGGATCGCTCGGTTTGCAGGAGAGACGCTCCCAGAGGGCGAGGCTTCTGCTGTCTCTAAGGATTGGCTAGCCCTGCGAGGGGACAGCCTCTCCCCAGGTCTGTAAGACCCCACATGCCAGGGCATCAGGAAGATAGAAAATAAGAGAAAATTGCTAATAGCTGGCCGGGTGATGAATGCAGGCCAAAAAGCCCGCACTATAAGCGAGCTCGCTGCAGCAGCTCCCGTGGGCAGACTGGAGCCTGGTGGGGAGGCCGACTCACCCCTGTCCTGAAGGTACAGATGCCGTTTGCCCTTGTCACAGTTCCACTTGCTTTCCTGGGGCGTTACAGAGCCCCATGAGTGGGGTCAAAAGTGTTCAAGTTCTCCTTTTAAAAAAGAAAAGAAAATTGTTCATCTTCTATGGCAGAAGGTGTCAGAGAAGGCTATCTGCCCCATCCATGTGGCCCCAACTCTGTTCCAGAGACCCCTCTTTCCCTGAAATGAGCCACCTCAGACACCCCTCAGTGGGCCGCTCCAAGGAGAGGTCCAGGAGCAAACACAGCTCGTCACTAAGGATGGCCTCTGAGAACAGTGGGTGTGGGCACAGTGTGCTTCAGCCTCAGTTGAGGGTCTGCTCACAGGCCAGGAGGACACCTCCCTTCCCCACCTCTGCTGGCCCAGTGCAGGTGTGGGACTGGCCAGGGAGCTTTGGGCTTGATGCCCCTGTCGTCCTCAGTGAGCAATGGGCTGTGGGACTCTGCACAGCAGGGCAGAATGGATCCCATCCAGGATGGCCTCTGTCCTGCCTGTCTGCGTGGGCCCTTGGCCTCCTGCCGTGCTAAGGGGATGTGATTGTGGGGGCCGCCAGGCTTGACTCTGCAGGCTCTCTGGTGCTAGGCAGGGGCTTCTTCAGGAGTGAGGCCTTGCTAACCAGGGAGGACCCTGGGGTGTCCTGTGCTTCTGGGTCCCTTTCCTTTAGGAGCACACGGGTTCCCTCTGTTTGAACAGAGTCTCCACTCTGTTCATCTCAGTGTGAACACACTGGGGGGCAGCTCCCCCTCACCTGGGGGCCCACCCCTTGTGTGGCCTCTGTTTTAGGCTTTTCCATCTGTTTCTGTCCACACAGAGGCAGGGAGGACCTTTCCTCTCTATCCCTGACTCTTAAGAAGGTAGATAACCTTGAACCCAGGCATTCTTGGGGCAAGGCCAGTGCTGCCTGGTCAGTCACGTGTCCTCCTCGCAGGTCTAAGAGGCCCACGTCCTCACTGGGGAAGGATGAGCTTCAGTCCCACAAGAGAGGGAGGGTGGGGGGCCTTCAGCAGAGAGGACCCTCAACAGGGCCCTGTGTTCCGGGACCCTGTTGTAGGGCCTGCCATGCTGGAATGTGAGGGTCAACCCTGAGCATTCTAGGGCAGGGCGGCTCCCCCTCCTGGAGAAATCTTGACGGGTCGGGTGTTATTGCCTTTGGGGACCTCAGGGGGTAGCGGTCCCTGCCACTCACCTGCAAGTGTGGGTCCTGGATGGAGCTTCATCCTCAGCTCGGCCTCCTGAGCAGGTGTCAGCAGGCACCCTCACGGGACCTCAAGGCCCTGCTGCTCAGGCCCTGGAATTCTCTCCTCCTGGGGGACTCCTCAGGACGCTTCCCAGACACCCTTGTTCTGTTTGCAGGAAGCACAGACGTGTGCTGTGTCCCTGCTCCCTTTTCTGGATTTGGGCTCCTGGCTGGGTCCTGTGGGATCACCTTGCCACCCACGCCAGCAGGTGGGGGCGGGGTGTGAGCCCCTCGTCCTCTGCAGGGGTCTCACGTGTGCCCCATCCACTCAGGACATGACGTCGATGGTGAAGACTGTGCTGGACCTGACCTACCCCATCACCTCCATGTTCTCGGGGGCCGGCTTTAATAGCAGCATCTGTAGCGTCTTCAAGGACCGGCAGATCGAGGTGCCCCCCAAAACAGGGACCACCCTGGGGTGCCTCAGCTGGAGCCTACGGCCAGCCTGAGCCTGACTTGTGTCTGGGTGCTTGGTGTCCTCCTCATCCCCTCAAGCCCCTGGGCCTACAGGGTCAGGGAGCTGGCCGTCAGGGAGGATGTCCTAAGTCCTGTCCCCCCCCCTTGCAGGACCTATGGATCCCCTACTTTACCATCACCACAGACATCACAGCCTCTGCTATGCGGGTCCACACGGACGGTGAGCACCTCCTCCTTGGGTGCCCCTTGATACGGGCTCAGGCATGCACAGGGCACAGCCCCCCACTCAGGGCAGAGTGGTCAGGGGAGGGACATTGAAAGAGCACCTCCAGGGGGGGCGGGTTGCAGGTAGAGGGCGTGGCAGCTCCTTGAACTGGACGAAGCACCAAGATGACCTGGAGGAGGCAAGACACTCAGGGAGATCTGAACACAGAGGTGATCCTGCTGTGAGCATGAAGGAAACGGGGAGGGACATAACCAAGAGCCTAAAAACACTGAGAAGTCCAAACTGGACACAGAAAGGTGGAGAAATTTTGTGAACTGGGAGCAGAGAGGAGTGGGGTGAAGGGCCTGCTTGGGCCGTGGGGTGTAATGAAGGGCACATGCAGGGCATGTGTTTTTATGAGTTCGAATCGGGAGGTAGAGGTAGACTGCTTGGGCTGGGGACCATGAGAAGGCTGATGCATGAGTGGCAGCTGAGGGCCCTTTTCCTGGGCAGAGCAGTTTGTGAGCTGATTGCATGTGTCTCTCTGGAGGTGAGTGGGACGACGTGGCTCACACAGTGGAACGTGGAAAGACTGCAGAGCCAGCCTGGCCTCCCTTGTGGAGGAGAAAGAACAGGAGGGGTGTCTGTCTTCAGGCCTGCGGCCATCCGCCAGAGCCAGACGTGCAGACTTCAGGACCCAAACGCTAGCAGGGCTCTGAGCTGAGGGTCCAGGGCAGGAACCCACCGTGGGCAGTGCAAAGCTCCCCTGCCACAGGCCCTGGTGACCTCTCCCCCAGCCCCCCGACTCTCCCCCAGGCTCCCTGTGGAGGTACGTGCGTGCCAGCATGTCTCTGTCAGGCTACCTGCCTCCCCTCTGCGACCCCAAAGACGGACACCTGCTGATGGACGGGGGCTACATCAACAACCTCCCAGGTGCTGCAGTGGGTGGGGAGGGGCTGCCCCCACCCCTGCCTCAGCCCCCTCCACTCCCGGGAAGGCCAGTGGCACGTTTTTCTCAGTGTTCCCTGGAGCAGAGGCGGTGGGGGGGGGGGGTTATAGGTGCTCCCGGAGTCCGGGGAACACGTCCAGGCACACACACAGACGCACGCCCTTGTGCACACTAGCTCGGGCACCGTGTGCTCCCAGCATATGGCCCTGTTTGTCGGCTCAGCAGCACTCAGAACAAGGGCCAAGTAGAGGAGCTGAGAGCAATTATGTCCCATCTGTGCCCACAGTCAGAACTAACAGCCAGAAAGTGCCAGGTCTGTTGTGGGTGAGGCCCCTCCCCTGGGCACACCTGTCACCTGTTGGACAGTTCTGTGCACTAGGCTGCCTCTCTACAGGCCCAAGGGGAGACCCTCTGGCTCCCAGTGCTATGCAGGCTCTCTCCCCGTCCCTCCCAAGCCCTGTTCCCACCCGGGGCTCTATGTGCCTGTCCTGGGTGGTGACCAAGGCTGTCTTCTCCCCAGCGGATGTGGCCAGGTCTATGGGGGCAAAGGTGGTGATTGCCATTGATGTGGGCAGCCAGGATGAGACGGACCTCACCAACTATGGCGACGCGCTGTCTGGGTGGTGGCTGCTGTGGAAGCGCTGGAACCCCTTGGCCACAAAAGTCAAGGTGGGGGGCATAGCTCTGCACAGTGCCCAGGTCATCAGGTGCTCCTCTGTAGCTTCCCTTGAAGTCTCTCCATGCTCTCATACCACTGGCCCCAAGATGGGCGGTGTGCTGCTGCCCAAATGCCTCCTATGGGCGGGGGAGGGTTGTAGTGCATTCCAGGCCCCAAGGCCAACGGAGCTTGCTCACTGTCCTTGCCAAGGATCCTGCCTGGACCAGCTCTGGGGAAAGGGGACAGGCCCAGAGGCTCCACACGCTGTCAGGATACATCTCCAGGACCCCTGGCTGGGCACCTGCCCTCCCAGGCCTAGCAGGGATGTGTCTCCCCTTGGGGAGGGGAGGGAGAGGGTCAGGGCACAAGACCCAGGCAGCTGTGGCCACATGGGGCCATGTGGGGACCGCAGAGCCTTGCTCAGGTGCTCTGACGGCAGCAGGTGTTGAACATGGCGGAGATCCAGACACGCCTGGCCTATGTGTGCTGCGTCCGGCAGCTGGAGATGGTGAAGAACAGTGAGTACTGTGAGTACCTGCGCCCCCCCATCGACAGCTACGGTACTCTGGACTTTGGCAAGTTCAACGAGATTTGCGTGAGTGCAGCTGGGGTGCGGAGGGTCGGCGGGGTCCAGTGTCTGCCTGCCCCCTCCCCAGCCTCCCTGCCCTCACTTCTGAGAGCTTAGAAGTGGGGGCTCTTGCTGTGTGTGCAGGAAGTGGGGTATCAGCACGGGCGGACAGTGTTTGACATCTGGGGTCGAAGTGGTGTGCTGGAAAAGATGCTACAGGACCGGCAGGGAACGAGCAAGATGAAGGCGTGTGATGTGAGTGCCAGAGCTCACACCCTCCTTCCCTTCCTGCCTCAGTGGGCCCGAGAGGCGCAGAACTCCCTGCACTCTGCAGGACCGTGGCACACCCCCTTAGCTGCTCAGGGGCCAGAAGACAGGGCAGGGGTGTGGCCCCGTGGGGGTGAACTCTTGGCCTCTGCCTCAGCATCCCCTCTTTTTGCCCCACTCTGGCTCTCTACTCTTCTGGTACTCACGGTTGAAGGGGATGGGGGCTTGCTTAGGCCCCTGCCCATCTTCTGTGCCCCTGCCCCAACTCCAGGGGTTAACTTGGGCACCTTAGCAAACTAGGGCCATAGAGGCTCACAGAGATGTCTCTTCCACCTCGGCCCTCCAGGTCCTCACCTGCCCCAATGCCTCCTTCACGGACCTTGCTGAGATTGTGTCACGCATTGAGCCTGCCAAAGTAGCCACAGTGGACGGTGAGTTGGACGCCCAGGACATGCACAGCCTCGGGTGGGGGTGGCAACATCTCTTTCTGACCCTTGGTGTGCCCAGCAAGCCACCCTGGTCACCAGGCTCCCTCTAGCAGCCCCCGGACCTGATGAGTGGCAGGTAGGGGCTTGTGCCACCATGGCATGGCCCCTGCTCTTGAGAGGGGACCAACACGGCCCTCCCTTCCGCCCAGACGAGTCTGACTACCAGACGGAGTATGAGGAGGAGCTGCCAGATGGCTCCAAGGACACGTATGCTGACTTCCAGAGCGCCCCGGCCCACTTGGGCTCCGACTCGGTGAGCTGCCTAGACCTGCCTGTGGTGCCCCTCAGCTGAGGCAGCTCCGAGGGCTCCAAGCAGGCCAGCTGCTCGCTCCCTGCTGCCCTGCAGCACAGAGGCACAGAGACCTGGCCCTGGGTCGGCCCTTTGGGCTCACCCCCACCTGCACGGTGTGCGGTTTGATTCTAGGAGGACGAACCCTCACTTCGGCATCGGTACCCCAGTCTGGCTTCCCCAAACTGCCCTGCTGTTGACATGCTGACGAAGATGGGTGGAGCCCCTCACTCTGATGCGCCCTAGAGTCTGCCTCTGCTGTGGGCCTTTCTCAGAGACCGGGCTCCTAGAGTTCCCGGGGGCTCTTCCCCACCGGGCTGGGGCCCAGCGCCCTGTGCACCATGGGTCCAGCTTCATCTGTGCCGGACCCAACCTGTATGTGTTTGGGGTGGGGGGGGGGGCGGCGGGGGCAGGTCTCTGGCTTCTGTGTACTGGCAGCTGCTGGTGGAGCACTCGGTCCTGGCACCCCTGCACACACAGCAGTCCTAGGGGCTCCTTGAGGCCTCTGAGAGATGTTGGAGCCCCTGAAGCATCAGGGCCTGATGTGCCAATAAAGGTAGCTCTGCTTGTGCGTGGACATGTCCGTTTGCCAACGTCCCCGTGGCACGATGCGCCTGACCGGAGCCAGAGAGCAGCCTCCGGCTGCACCACTGATCTGCCGTGAGGGCCGCGTCCCCGAGGCCAGGTGGGGTGTGAAGTCGTCATGTAGGGACCCCAGGCACCCCTCTGCTGGGGCTTGAGACTGCAGGGCAGCAACTAGCCAGGCAGGCAGGGCGCCCAGGGTCTGGCGTGGAGCCAATGTGCCCCCGAACCAAGAATGAGCCCCCTCCAGATCTCTCCCGCGGGCGTCTTCCCACGCAGTACACGAGCCGCGCTCCGAGGTTGTACGCCGCCCACACTTTCTCAGATCGTTAAACGGCGCCCGGGAGTCCTTTTGTAGAAAAGGAGAGAGCGCTCTGGCGCTGTCACTTTGGGGTCCGCAACCCGTGCAGACCTGTGAGGGGCACCGAGAACCCTGACCCGAGGGCCCAGGACCTTGCAGTCGGGTGACCGCTGGCCTCAGTTTCTCCGCACCCCGTCCCAACCCCGCCCCCTCGCCCGGCACGGTGGGCGGAGCCACCGCCCCGGTCCCCTCCTGACGACCCGGCCGGGCCCCGACGTCACGGGCAGCCGCCCCCAGGCCTGACGTCGCGGTGGGCGGAGCCCCTGGCCTCGCCCCGTCCGTGACGTCGCGGTGGGCGGAGCCCCCGCCCCCGGCCCCTGCCGCGCTCTCCCGGTGCGGCGGGACTCGCGGAGGGCCCAGCGCGGGCCATGCGGGGCCCGAGCCCGAGTCCCGGCGTGGCGCGGCTCCCCCGGCGGAGGCGGCGGGCGCGGGGCGCGCTCTGAGGCCGGGGGATGCGCCGCCGCCGCCGCGACCATGGGCGCCGCCGCCTCCCGGAGGAGGGCGCTGAGGAGCGAGGCCATGTCCTCGGTGGCGGCCAAAGTGCGGTGAGTGCGGCGGGGCCGGCCGCCGGGGCTCAGCGCCCGCCCCCGGCCCCCTCCCCCGTGGCCGGGCTTCTCGCCGAGTCTCCCTCCCCCGCTCCCACCCCCACCTTGTGCGGCTCCCCTCCCGGAGACAGCTGCGGCTGAGATGCCCGACCTCACGACCCCCCCGCCCCCCCCCCCCCAATACACACAGAGTGACAGGGGCTGGACAGAAAGCAGGCCAGGGCCCCGGCCACGTTGCACTGGGACCCAAGGCCCCCGGAACTGCGACCTGCTAGCCCTGGGCTTTCTGGGGTGGGAGGGCACTGTCTGCCATGGGTGACCCCGGCCCCTCCCTTACCGGTGCCCAAGGTCTGGGTGGGGGTGGGGACCCCAGGCTCCCATCTGAGCAGAGTCCAGAGTGGTCTGTGTGCACTGACAGCGCACCCCGCTGTCCACCCTTCAGAGCAGCCCGAGCATTTGGCGAGTACCTGTCCCAGAGTCACCCTGAGAATCGGAACGGTGCAGGTATGGGCATTCGAAGAGGTACCGGGGCGGGGTCGGTTCGCAGCCCCACCGCACCCCCACGACCTAGGGATGCTGTCCCCTGCTCCAGCAGCCCAGGCCCGGCCCGCAGGCTGTGGAGACTGTGGGGTGTGAGCGGGCAGCAGCTGCTCTGCTGGGCTGGCTTCCTCACGCCCCCTGCCCTCCCTGGCCCAGAGCCCCAGAAGGAGCTTGGAGTCACTCATCACCATGGCACCCACCCAGCCTGGGCCGTTGGCATGGCAACAGGCCTCCTGGCACCCCCAGGGCTGGCACCGCTGTCTCTGGGGGCCAGCTGGTGGGGGGGAGGGGAGAAATTGGCACTGGGCACACGAGTGCAGTGGCAGGCTGGGAGGTGGCCTGTTTATTCCTGTCCACCCCCCACCGTCACCCACAGGTAGTCTAGCCTGTCGCCCCCACGCACGCACACCCAGAGCTCAGGGCCCAGGTAGGAGGAGGGTGGGAGCCTCTAAGAGGAGTGCGCAGCTTGCAAACACCTTTTCTGGAGATACCAGGGGCTTAGGATGTGGTCACCGGGGCTGGGGGGGTAGCCTCTGCCCGCCCCCCCCCCCCCGGCCATCTGAGCCAGGCATTCGCTGGGTGTTCTTTGCCCTCACGGCACCAGGAGAAGGGGGGGCAGGGCCAGGAGGGCTTCAGTTCACCTGCTGCCTCTCTCCCAGACCACCTGCTGGCTGATGCCTACTCTGGCCACGACGGGTCCCCCGAGATGCAGCCAGCCCCCCAGAACAAGCGCCGCCTCTCCCTCGTCTCCAACGGCCGCTATGACGGCAGTCTCTCAGAGGAGGTCATCGGTGGAAAACCGACCGCTGAGGGCCCCCAGCCCCGCGTGTACACCATCTCCGGGGAGCCTGCCCTGCTGCCCAGTCCCGAGGCCGAGGCCATCGAGCTGGCTGTGGTGAAGGGGCGGCGGCAGCGGGAGCGGCACCCCCACCACCACAGCCAGCCCCTGCGTGCCAGCCCAGGGGGCAGCCGCGAGGACGTCAGCAGGCCCTGCCAGAGCTGGGCAGGCAGCCGCCAGGGCTCCAAGGAATGTCCCGGGTGCGCCCAGCTGGCCCCTGGTCCCAGCCCTTCCCCTCGGGCCTTTGCGCTGGACCAGCCACCTCTGCCTGAGGCCACCAGCCGCCGCAAGAAGCTGGAGAGGATGTACAGTGTCGATCGTGTGTCTGGTGAGGGGCTCGTTGAGGAATGGGCAGGCTGTGGGGCAGGGTGGTAAGCTGAGCCTTGGACAGGTGGAGGGTGCCCAGGTCGTGGCATGCAGGTAGCCTCCTGCTGCTATCTCCCACGCCACATGTCAGCCCTCGTAGTTGGTTTTGGCCCTGCCAGCACCAAATCAATCAAGGAGTGCTTCCCGGAGGAGGGGGGCGGGGGGCAGGAGAATCTTAAAGATTGAGCAGGCAGAAAACATGGCTTAATTAGAAGATGGGTCTGCCTTTGGGAAATCCTGGGAAATAGTCCCTGCCCTGGGTCCCAGCAAGTGGAGTTCTCATTCACCCCAGGAAGCACATATCTATCTGGGGCCTGGCCAGCCATTGGGAGCCTCCCAAGGATTGTTGAGCTGTGTGGGTGGCTGGTGAGCCCTGAAGGCCTACTATGTCTAGAAGAGGCCTCTCTGGGACACTTGAGCAGCCCCATGCCTCTTGAATCTGAGGGCACTTCCTAAAAAGCAGAGTCCTTACTAGCTGAGCACCCACATCGTCCCAGGACACCCCCTGGGCTTCCAAGTCAACAACCTGCTTGGGCGTCAGGGCACCGGCCTGAGATGTGGGCAGTTCAGCTCCATGACCTCACACTCCTCTGATGAACCAGCTCAGGGGCTGGGGTGGGGGGGTCAGGGCAACTCTCAGGGGGGTAGAGCAAACTTTCATCCACCTTGTCTAGGAGCTGGAGGGGGCAGCCCTCAGCAAGACCATCTCCATGCTGCCTGAGGGCTCCGCCTCACTCTCCTGGCAGGGTCCAAGGGAGTGGAGTGTGCAGGATGCAGACAAAGGGAGGCTGCAACCATTGTCCCTGCCCTGCTTCTCTCCGAAGGGGAACAAAGTGAACCCTTTTCTCTGGGCACCCTGGACACAGGCTGTGCTTTCAAAGGACCGCTCTTCAACTGTAGGCCGCCAAAGGGAGAGCTAAGCAAAGACAAACTGTCACGAAGCCGCTGAGCTGTCTTGGCTTGAACAGCTAAGCGGGCACATGTTGCCTTACGGCCTGTGCCAGCCTCCGCCCACCTGGGAGAGGGTTAGGGGACCCTGGTGCCTTTCCTCCACTGGCTTTGGCAGAAGCATTGCCTTCCCTGGCAGAAGGGGGTAGAGGCTTTAGGAACTCCCAGGCCACCCTAGCCACTTCTTTTGTCTTCCAGATGACGTCCCCATCCGTACCTGGTTCCCCAAGGAAAACCTCTTCAGCTTCCAGACAGCAACCACAACTATGCAAGCGTGAGTTGTGTACCTGATACGTGCCCGCTGTGAGGGGTGGTGCTCAGGAACTACCGCCAGACCCTCTCCTGCCCTCTGGGCCCACCTGGGTGGCTATTTCTGAGCGACCCCACATGCCCATGTCCCACCAGGTCTGCCAGATGTGACATCAGTCTCAAGGAAGGCAGCGCTGGCCGCTCTTCCCCCCCACTGCCACCCTCCACTGCCCCCTCCCATGCCCCCTCCCTTCCCACTCCTCCCTTGCCCACTGCCCTGCCCTCTATCTCCTAGCCCTCCCTGTCCCTCATGGTTCTCTGCGGACCTGGCCCAGGGCTGAGGCTGATGTAGTCACCACTCGGGCGGTTCCTCCAGGCCACGGCCCCATCTCAGCTTCCCAAACAGCAGCTTACTTGCGTATTCTGTATGAGCCTCAAGGGATCACAAGTCAGGAGTCCCCTGCAGGGGCCTGCTCTTCTCTACCTGTGACACATATCTGGGTTTGTTTTCTGATATAGCGTTCCTTCCCGGGAGGCACCCTTTGCTGCAGTGTCCCCCACACTGAGGAAGCTCCCGCCCCTCGTGCTACCCTGGGGAACCCACCCCTGCCCTCAGGCTGGCTGGGGACTGCCATCTTTGCTGCCAGGCCCAGGCCCAGCAGAAACAGGCCTCTGTGCAAGCCTAACCACGTCACAGCACTTGGTGGCACGGGCCAGTGACCTCAGTGTCCACTGCCCTTTCATGGGCTTACCACAGCACTGCTAGTGCCTTGCTAGTGTCTGGAGTGCCTGTGAGGGACCCCTGGAGTCCATGACAAGAAGGGAAACGACTGGGAATTTACAAGCTGAGGGGGTCGTGGCTTACTATGTCTTCTTTCTTACGCTGCCCCTTCCCGCCGCACCTCCAGCATCTCGTAAGTACTCTGCGGGACCCTGAGCCTAAGGGCATGGTGGTTGTCCCTGGGGGACCCCCCACCCCCCACCCCCAAATAGGTTTGGACAGGCCAGGGACCTGGGCCTTGACTGTGAGGGAGTGCTGTGTCCCAGCACCAAGGCCACAGCAGGGCCTGCCAAGAGCCGGGCCGAGGACAGGGTGAGGCAGGCCAGGACCCTTCTGCCCGGCCCTGCGCTCTGGATGCCCCTCCAGGCCCTGTGCTCACGCTTCTGTCCCCACGTCTCGGTCCCTCCTACCTACCTGCGGCCAAGGGCAGTGCTGACTCGTGGTGGTTTCCCAGGGTGTTCAGGGGCTACGCGGAGAGGAAGCGCCGGAAACGGGAGAATGATTCCGCGTCTGTAATCCAGAGGTAGGGCCTGCCAGCCACTCGCCACCAGAGTCCGTCTCTTGTCTGTGCTGGTCTGGCCTGGGCCCACTGGGCCCTCGCAGACCTGATGGGGGAAGGGCGGTGGCGACCACTGGCCTGGCCCTGCTCTGGGGACGCTGCAGGCAGGAGAGGTCATGTGACCTGGGCCCCCCAGGCCTGTGTTTTGGTGTGTTTTGGGGGTACGTTGCCAGTTGAACTGCAGCCAGCTAGCCTACCCGTGTCTCTTTCTGGCCCTTGAACCCCAGAGCTGTGGGGTCAGCAGCAAAGCTTACGCTCCCCATGCCCCACCTCAGAGACGTGACCAGAAACCTTGTCCATCTTGGACACTGGACCCTGGCGGGGCACAGATTTGGGGGCAAAGACCTGTCTCTGAGGTGGCCCAGGGACAGAAGGGCAGGGGAGGGAGTGTCTGCAGGCCCCAAACCTACCTGGGGTCGGTGCGGACAGTTGCGCTTCCCTGGCCCGAGAGCACAGGAAGCAGGAGCCCTTGACCACCTGGAAGAGGGGGGGCTGATGGGGTCCAGAGTATGCCTGGGCCCAAAGAGGGAGTTAACGGTGGGCAGTGGAGGTGGGTGCCTGAATGCTGGGGAGCCACCAAGGGAGTGGTCCTGCATGGGGGGGGGGGGGGGAACGGGGACGGGGAAGAGGGGGGTGACCGCAAGAGAAGGCGTGATCATTGTGCCTTTGTCCTGGCAGCAAAGGGGAGCCCTGGAAAGGTGTCAGCAGGAGAGGGACTGGGTGGACGGTGGGTGAGTGGGAGAGCGTAGGGGCGCCAGGAGGGCATTTATCACCTAAAAGGGCGAAGGCAGGCCATGTCAGGTCCGGCTGCTGGGGGAAGAGTGGCGAGCAGGAAGCATGGGGGATCCGTCCGCCTCCCACCCCCCTTTCGCGGTCCTCACCAGCCACCGGTGTTTCTTCCCCAGGAACTTCCGCAAACACCTGCGCATGGTCGGCAGCCGGAGGGTGAAGGCCCAGAGTAAGACCCTGGGCGGGAGGGCGAGGGGGTGGCGCTGCTCTTGGCCGGCTGGGGCTTCGCAGGCTGCTCGCTGCACCGGAAAGACCCAAGTTCCCAGATCCCCATTCCAACCCCACGGCCTTCTTCCTACCGCCCCAGGCCCGCCAAGAAACCCTTGACTCTGGCCCCGCCCCTAGTCCTGCTGCGGACTCCCTGACTCAGGCTCCGCCTCAGGTCCAGCACGCAACCCCACCTCAGAACGCCTGGCTCTGCCCCTAGCCCCCTTCCTGGCTCAGACCTCGCCCCAGAACCGTTCGCCCCGCCCCAGGCTCCGCCCCCAGCCCCTCCCCCCAGAACACCTGGCTCAGGCCCCGCCCCTAGCCCCCGGCTCAGAACCTCTGGTTCTGGCCTCGCCCAGGCTCCGCCCCCACCTCCACCCCAGAACACTTGGCTCCAGCTCCGCCCCCCACCCCCCCTCCCAGCGGAACCGATGGCTTTGCCCAGGCTCCGCCCCTAACCCCGCCTCAGAACCTCTGGCTCTGGCCCCGCCCCGCCCCAGGTCCCACACGCCACTCTCGTCCCCTCGCCCCAATTGGCGTCATTAGGCGCCACCCCCTAGTCCTGCCCCACCTGACTCGGTCCCGGGTGGCCCAACTGATGTCCTCCGACCTCCCCGCCGTCAGGAGCTCGAGGACTCTCCCCCTGGCTTTCCCAAGTCTGCAGTCCCTTGTGTCTGGAGTCCCCTCAGGCTGTGCCCCTCCCGCCCCCGCCCCCCGCCCGCTGACGCGGCTTTGCTCTCACTGCAGCGTTCGCCGAGCGGCGCGAGCGGAGCTTCAGCCGGTCCTGGAGCGACCCCACCCCCATGAAAGCCGACACTTCCCACGACTCCCGAGACAGTAGGTGCCCGGCGCAGGCCGGCCCACCTGCCTCAGAGGTTCCCCTAGTCCCCCAGTCCCCACGCTCCGCAGGGCGGGCCTCCTGCCCGGGCAGCTAGGCTTCCGCGCTTATGCTCTCTGAGCCTCAGTTTACCCATCTGTGAGGCGGGGGCGCCTGGCACCTCCGACCTCGTGGGCAGGGTTAACTAACGGCTACGGCAGTGCTGGGCGGGGGCGCGTGTGTGCTTCACCGACTCTAGAGGTCTGAGACGCTGCAGTGCCCTGGCTGGAGCTGACCCTTGCACGGAGGTCAACAGCGCAGCAGCTCTGGTGGCAGCGGCCAGTCTCGCCAGGCTGGTGGTGGCCAGTGTTGGTCTCTGTCACCCACCCTGGGTTTCTCGCCGGCCTGGAGGGCCCTCCAGGACCATTTATCGCGGGTTCTGTCTGCCACCCGTGTCTGTGGACCACGGCTGGGGCTGGAGGTGGTCCACAGTCCTGGTGACCCATCCTGCCCCTCAGGTAGTGACCTGCAGAGCTCACACTGCACCCTGGGCGAGGCCTTTGAGGATCTGGACTGGGAGACCGAGAAGGGCTTGGAGGCGGTGGCCTGTGACACAGAGGGCTTTGTGCCCCCCAAGGTCATGGTGAGGTCGGGCCGTCTTTATGCTATTCCTATTCCAGCCTGTCCTGGGCTGGAGGGGGGAGGTCCCTTTTCCTCCAGGAGCCCAATGGCTCTGCCTGGAGATGATGCGGCCACTACAGGCTGCCTAGCAGTGGGGGACAACCTCATGGGGCCTCCCACTGCCCGTTGGCTCCAAGGTGGCTGGGCCCTGAGCAGCTCCCCGTGCTGTCTCCAGCTCATCTCCTCCAAGGTGCCCAAAGCCGAGTACATCCCGACTATCATCCGCAGAGATGACCCGTCCATCATCCCCATCCTCTATGTGAGTGACCCTCCCCCGGCCCCTGGTTCTGGGTTGGACTGCTGCCCAAGAGGGACTCTGAGAGTGTGGCCCGTGTCTGTTTCAGGACCACGAGCATGCGACTTTTGAGGACATCCTGGGTATGTGTCCTCCAATCCCCTGTCTTCTGATCCTGGGTCTGGGGGCTTACCTATGGGCCGTGGGGGGCTTTGGAGGGCCGTGCTCACACTCCTCCCTCCATAGAGGAAATAGAGAAAAAGCTGAACATCTATCACAAAGGGGCCAAGATCTGGAAGATGCTGATTTTCTGCCAGGTAGGACTCAGTCCCTTTCTGCCGTGGGGGTGGGGGGTATTGAGAATGCACGCTTCGTGCAGACGTGTGTGAGTGCGTGCATGTATGGGGACGGTGGATGGACGCCCTGTGTATGCCCCACGCGGCCAATTGCAGTTTCTTACAGGGTGGCCCAGGACACCTGTACCTGCTCAAGAACAAGGTGGCCACCTTTGCCAAAGTAGAGAAGGAGGAGGACATGATCCAGTGAGTGGGCAGGGCTGCACGCGGGGGCTGGGCAGAGGGGCTGGAGGCAACGTCCACCCACACAGCCCATCCCCACAGACCCTCCCTGTGATGCTCCCTCTCTGGAGCCCTGCCCTGGCCTCTGGCCTGCCCCTCCTTGCACCTGGGGGCCTGGGCTGGAGACCACTTGTGACCCACCCCTCCCCCACCAGCTTCTGGAAGCGCTTGAGCCGCCTGATGAGCAAAGTGAACCCAGAGCCGAACGTCGTCCACATCATGGGCTGCTACATTCTGGGAAACCCGAATGGGGAGAAGGTACAGGAACCCCCAAGCCCTGCTCCAGTTTTCTGGAGACGCCAGATCCAGTAAAAGACTTGACAGAACCTCCCACTTTTTCTTCTGTTCCCTTTCTCTCTTCCTTAACCCCCCAGAACCACCTATGCATGAGCCCCTGTCAGTGGTAGAGAATTCCTGCTTCCCCCCAACACCGTTCACCACCCCCCTTCCCCGACCCTGAACTCATGGCCCTGCCCCGCTCTTTCAGCTGTTCCAGAACCTCAGGACCCTCATGACCCCTTACAGGGTCACCTTTGAGTCCCCCCTGGAGCTGTCGGCCCAAGGTGAGTTTCGCAGGCTGGCTCCCGGCCTGAGGGGCGGGGTCCAGGAGGTAGAGGCCTGAGGCCTAGCCACCCTCTCCTTTGGCCCCAGGGAAGCAGATGATAGAGACCTACTTTGACTTCCGGCTGTACCGCCTGTGGAAGAGCCGCCAGCACTCGAAGCTGCTGGACTTTGAGGATGTCCTGTGAGGGCCACGGTCACCGCCTGGCTGCTTCCTTGGACCGGTGGCTGGGGCTGGGCCACGTGCTGTGGGCCGCCCAGGACCACGCGGTCCCAGTCTTCACAGCCGCTTCAGGGCACCCTCAGATGTCGCTCAGGTTCCCACCCACGGGTCTGGTCCTCACTGCACCACAGGCCAGAGGTCACAGCCCCCGGGGCCCCGGGACGAGCCTCACCCCATGTGGCCAGGGGTTGCTCAGCGGCCAGGCGCTGACAGGGCCTAGGCCTCGTGCAGAGGGTGCAGCACTGGGGTGGCTCGTCTTAGCGGGTTCATAGAAATAAGTGCAATTTTCACACCCCCAAAACAATTCAAAGGGAAGCAGCATTACTAGTTGAATAGTTAAGTGCTATGTTACCATTTACGGTGTAGACAACCTAGCCCAGTGTATGTTCAGGACCTTGTCTGCCCCCGGCCCCCCAGCCCTGCCGTATTTGATCACCAGCACCAGGGTGGCCCGTCCGTGGGGGCGGTGTCGCCTGGCTGCCCGGCCCGGCTCCGGCCTTGGCCGAGTCCCTGATGGTCTTTGCTTGTTCCCTCTTGCCACCCACTGCTTACTCTGACCTCAGCCGTACTGGCCTAGCAGGGGTGCCTGGGAAGCCGCGGGGCAGGGGGGAGGTGACACACCTCCCTTCTCTCAGGAGGCTCTGGGTTGAGCCGGGCCCTGCCTGCTCCCCGTCCTCCAGCACCCGCCTGGCCCTCTGATGCCGCGGTGCGTTCAGCTTTTGCCAACCTTGGTCTGGAGGCTTCTCCCAGCACAAAGGGTTTGGCAGGGGCAAGTGGGGCTGGGCCCCGCTGGGTGAGAACCCCGCCGCACACTGCAGTGGGTGCCTGGACCCCGCAGCAGCGCTGAGCAGACGGTGGACTCTGGGCTGTGGCCTTGCTGGGGCCCAGTGGGGCCGGCTCTTGTATATAGCTGGGGCTCAGGGGCAGGACCCCTTTGCAGAGCCTGGGTCTGAGGACACCTGGCTGTGCCCTCAGCTAAGGGAGGGGGCAAGGGCATGTGCTGGGCTCTGAATGATGTACGATATCCCTTAGAGTGACCATTAAACCTGACCCTCTGCTGCGGCCACCGCCTGGGTCTCCTCTGTCAGCCCTGTCCCTTACCTCCCTGGGCCCAGGAGCTTCTGGGTCTGCTGGTCCAAGGTTGCTGCTGTGGTGGCTGCCCGCACACCTCTGCCTGGACTGACAGGGCTGGGTGGGGCCGCTAGACCTCCTTGCCAAGGGCACACTCCAGAAGAGGGTCTGGCAGCCAGAGGAGGGGGAGAATGGAGAAAAGCAGGTTCTTGAGATGGCCGCTGGGGGGGCAGGCGCTGTGCTCCTGGAAAAGGTTTGAGAAGGATCAGGAGGTGCAAACAGAGACACTCCTGTGCCCTGCCTCCTCTGTCACTACCCCCAGGCACTGGGCGGAGGGCCACCCATCCCCCTCAGGCCACTCTCCGCGTGTGGTCAGCAGCGTGGCTGCAGCAGGATGCCAAGAAGTGACCACGGGACCAGCTGGCCAGTCTTCTTCTCTGTCATCCCCAGATGTGCCTAATGCTGCTTTCCCCCCAGTGGCAAAGCTGCTGCTGGACATAGCCAGGCTATGGCTATGGCCAGCCTGGCTGCCTGGTGGCTCCTGGTCCTGTGGCCCAGGGATGGAGCGGCAGGTGCCAGCTGGGTGTGTCCACGCCAGCAAGGGCTGGAGGGGACAGGAGGCCACCGGCGGACGGCATGGGCAGAGGCTGGGAGGCTTGCGGCCCGGGATGTTGAGAACCTGGGGCCCAGCGGCGCTTCCTGGGGTGGGCGTGCCAGCTCTGGGGGCACACGGCCCTGGAGCCTCCAGGCGCGTGCACGGTCTCCCACGCAGGGCTATGGAGGGCAGCGGAGGTGTTGGCACCAACGTGGACGGGCACACTGTAGGTGCGTAGACTAGATTCCAGATGCCTGTCCACACGCTCTCGCGTACTGGGTCGCTGACTACAAAGTCACGGGTCACTCGGGAGTCCTTTGTGCTCTCGGTTCCTGAGCCGTGGCGCGTCTCCCCTACTCCTCACACCTGGAGTCCACGTGGTGCTGCCAGAATCGCCCTCCGTGGGCTTGGCCCTCCGTGTGCAGGCCGTGAGGCTGGCCGTCCCCAGATGACCCACCTGCCTGCCCACCGTGTGCGCAGAAGGCACGTCCGCTGTGCCGCTGCGGCCCTCGTCCGAGACCAGCTGGAAGCTTTGTCACGGGCCCCTGCCCCTCCCCTGGCCCCTGACGGGGCCCTGCGTCTGCAGGTCCGGGCTGCTCCCGCAGGTTGTCCTCCTCACACGCCTCTTAGGGACGGCTGTGGTGGGGAAGGCAGGGACATCTGCCGGCGGGAGGCTCGCGGCCTTGCACCTGGCTCCCGAGCTTCTCTTCCTCGCCTGTGGCCACTGAGAAGCACGGAGGGAAGGATGTCAGATGGGGGAGGTGCCCAGTACAACGCGGACAAGCGTTTTAGGGAAGCACAAGCAGGGAAGGTGGTAGCAGACGTGGGGCTGAGGCCGTGCTGCTGACCCACCTGCCCCAGCAGCTGGAGGCAGTGATGGAACTTAGGTCCTTGCCATGTAGGAAGTTCTTCCCTAAAGTAGAAAAAAAAAAGTTTTTTTTTAACATTTATTCATTTTTGAGAGACAGAGTGTAAGCAGGGGAGGGGCAGAGAGAGAGGGAGAGGCAGAATCCGAAGCAGGCTCCAGGCTGCGAGCTGTCAGCACAGAGCCTAACGCGGGGCTCAAACCCACGAACCGCGAGACCGTGACCTGAGCCCAAGTCGGATGCTTAACCGACTGAGCTACCCAGGTGCCCCGACCTGTAAGAAGTTTTTAAGTATTAATAAGAAAAGGACAGGGGCTCTTGATTTCAGCTCAGGTCACAGTCTCACAGTGCATGGGTTCGAGCCCTGAATGGGGCTTTGGGCTGACAATTCATAGCCTGCTTGGGATTCTGTCTCTCCCCCTCTCTCTGCCCCTCCCCTGTGCATTCTGTCTCTCTAAAAGAATAAATAAACTTTATGGGGCGCCTAGGTGGCTCAGTCGGTTGAGCGTCTGACTTCAGCTCAGGTCATGATCTCATGGACCGTGATTTCGAACCCCGTGTCGGGCTCTGTGCAGACAGCTCAGAGCCTGGAGCCTGCTTCGGATTCTGTGTCTCCCTCTCTCTCTGACCCTCCCCTGCTCGTGCTCTGTCTCTCTCTCTCTCTCTCTCTCTCTCTCTCTCTCTCTCTCTCTCTCTCAAAATAAATAAACATTAAAATAAATAAAGCGAGTAGGTAAGTGAATGCTGATGGTGACACATACACCTTCATAATTACTCAGAAGGCCAGGCCTGAACACCCGTGTCTCCAATCGGCATGGGCAGAGTCGTCCCAGCCTGCCCCGTGTCCCCCACACTGCCCTGTCTGGAGCTCACTCACATGGTGTGGGTGGCCCAGCCTGCATGTCCAGGCTAGCCCCCACAATCCCGAATGGCTATCCTTTGGCGCTCCTCAGCCCCAGACGAGGGCCCTGGAGGACAGAGCTGGGGCATGGTCAGCCAACAGGGTGGGTGGGGGAGTGTCTCCAGTCACAGCGAGGTGAGATCCTCCTCATCTAGAGAGATGGTGTAACTACAGGCTGTGAAGGAAGGTGTGGCCGCTCACTCCTGGCAGAGGAGAGAGGACCTGACACCTGCCCCTGCAAATGGCAGGGCGGGCCAGGCAGCCTCCGTCCTCACTCCTCTGCCGCAACATAGGGGGCACATCTGCCTCATGCAGAACCTTCCAATGCTCCCTCACCCGTAGAAGGAAACTCACATTTCGCACCACCATTTGCCCCCTGCTTCCAGAAGGGACACTTTGTGCCCACAGCTCCTTTTACGAAGTCTGTGCACCCTAGAGAACAGATTGGTACTTGCATTTCCCGTTGAGTGGTCTCCGGAAACCAGGGTCGGGGGAGATGGTCAGCCACTGTGGGAAGTGCCCCCACTGGTCCCACCCCATGCAGCTGTCAGCCAGACAGGGTCAGGGTCTGTCTGCAAGCTCAAGGAAGACAGCCACGCAGGCTGGATATGCTGGACACACTGGCCTGGTGCAGGAGGAGCTTGCCACAGGGCCAGGAAGAGGGACCCGGCGGGGAGCCCGGAGGCAAGGGTATAGAAAGCACCGGGAAACTGCCTGGAAAGGTGTTTATGAGGCCCCAGCCCTGCACCCAGGCCCATGTAGAATGAACCGTAACCCGTGCCTGAGCAGCACACTGGCCCGCTCCCAGACTGGAGGCACAGCAAAGCCAAACAGACGACATAGTGAAAGAAAAGGGGATGACCTGGGACTAGAGCCACCGAGGCCACAGCTAAAACCCCAGCCTTGTCCACAGGATGGGGGCCAGACCCCAGGCTCACAGACTAGTATTCAAAATATCACAAACCAGAACTGGTTGGCACCTGGAGAGCCATGGGAATATTGGCCAGCAGGGAAAAGGCCCCAGCACTTAGCAACACTGAGCAGCACTTTGGCACCGTTCTAAACAGAAATCACCAAGACAAAGCACAAAAGTGCAAAAACACAGCACTGCATAGGCTCTGAAAAAGAAACAGTTTCCAGGATGTGGAAACAAGAAGGCTGAAACAAGAAGGTTGCCTTCTTCAACCTCAGCTGAGAAAATGCATGTCTGGCACTTGGGTGTTTTGCTGCCCTGCACATGTCCATGAATGACCATGCAAGTACTGATTTGGAGATCACCAAAAATATTTGGTTAGTAGGCAAAATTGCAAACACAAGATCCACAAATAATGAAGACTATGTTAGCAAATCAAATCCACTAATATATAAAGAAAAGAATGCACCACAACCAACTACAGTTTCTTCTGAGACTATAAAACCGGTTTAGTATTCAAGAAAGTCAACCAATGTAATGCATTATGTTGAGAGTTTAAAGAAAAATCACATGAACATATTAATGGATAAGGAAAAAGCATTTGACAAAATGCAACATTCGTTTATGAAGAAAACTTGTCTAGCAAACTAGAAGGGAACTTCCCCAACCTGAAGAAGGGCGTCTATGTAACACTTACATCACACCTACAACTAACACCATGCTCAATGGTAAATGACTGAATGCTTTTCCTTAAGACTGGGAACAAGGCAAAGATGTCCACTCTCCCAACTCCTACCCAATATGCAACTGGAAATCTTAGCCACTGCAATAAGGCAAGAAAGGGAAATAAAAGGCATGCATATTGGAGAGGAGGAAATGAAACTATTACTGTTAACAGGCAACACAACTGTCTATGTCAAAAATTCCGGGGAATCTATACACAAATTCTTAGAACTAATAAGTGAGTGTTAGCAAGGTAGGAGGATACAGATCAACACACAAAAACCAACTGTATTTCTATTTACTATTAATAATTGGATATGGAATTTAAAAGTAATACAACCTATAATAACCCAAAAGGAAATATTTAGGTATAAATCTAACAAAACATGTACTATAAAATACAAGACAAAAACTGTAATAAAAGACAAAGAAGTGATAATGATAAAGAAATCAGTCCTACAAGAGGATATAATAACCCTAAATATTTATGCACCCAACATAGAAGCACCTAAATATATAAAACAAATATTAGCAGACCTAAAGGGAGAAATAAGCAGCAATACAAAAATAGTAGGGAACTTTAACACTCCACTTTCATCAAAGGATAGATCATCTAGACAGAAAATCAATAAGGAAACATGGGCTGTAAACAGTACCTTAAACCAGATGGGCTTAACAGATGGACACAGAACAGCCCACCAGCAAAGGACCACACACTCTTCTCAGGAGCACTTGGAACATTCTCCAGGACAGATCACATGTCATGAAAAAAGTCTTAATAAATTGAAGAGGATTGAAATCGTATCAAGCATCTTTTCCGACCACAATGGTATGAAACTAGAAATTAATTACACAAATAAAACTGGAAAATTCACAAATATGTGGAGATTAAACAACATGCTACTGAACAACCAATGGGTCAAAAAAGATATCAAAGGAGAAATTAAAAAAAAAATACCTTGTGACAAATAAAAAGGGAAATACAATGTACCAAAATCTATGGGATTCAGCAAAAGCAGTTCTAAGAGGAAAGTTCATAGTAATAAATGCCTACCTCAAAAAAAAAAAAAAAAAAACAAGAAAAGTCTCAAATAAACAACCTAACTTTATACCTCAAGGAACTAGGAAAAAGAACAAATGAAGCCCAAAGTTAGTGGAAAGAAGGAAATAGCAAAGATCAGAGCAGAAATAAATGAGACAGTGACTAAAAAGATTACAGGAGGGGCGCCTGTGTGGCTCAGTCGGTTAAGTGTCTGACTTCGGCTCAGGTCATGATCTCACGGTTCATGAGTTCCAGCCCCGCATCGGGCTCTGTGCTGACAGCTCAGAGCCTGGAGCCTGCCTAGGATTCTGATTCTGTGTCTTCCTCTCTCTGCCCTTTCCCCACTCATGCTCTCTCTCTCTCAAAAATAAATAAGCCTTAAAATTAAAAAAAAAAAAAGATTACAGGAAAGATCAATGAAACTAAGAGCTGGTTCTTTGAAAAGTTAAGCAAAATTAATAACCTATAGCTACGTTTACCAAGAAAAAAAAAAGAGGGCTCAAATAAAATCAGAAATGAAAGAGGAGGAATGAACAAATGACAAAGAAATACAAAAGATCATAAGAGGCCACCATTACCAGTTCTACACCAACAAATTGGAAAGCCAGAAGAAATGGATACATTCCTAGAAACATAAAACCTACCAAGACTGAATCACTGGATTCAATGGAAAATTAACAGAAAATCTAAACAGACTGATTAACAGCAAGAAGATTGAATCAGTCATCAAAAATATCCCAGCAAGAAGTCCAAGACCAGGTGGCTTTACTGGTGAATTCTGCCAAACGTCCAAAAGAGAATAAATACCAATCTTTCTCAAATTCTTCCAAAAAACAGAAGAGGAGGGAACTCTTCCAAACATTTTATGAGGCTAGCATTATCCTGATACCAAAACCAGGTAAGGATGCCACCATCCTTATATATATATATATATATATATATATATATATATATATATATATATATATATCTCCCTGATGAACATAGATGCAAAAATCCTCAACAAAATATTCATGATCCAAATTCAACAATACATAAAAAAGATAATGCACTGTGATCAAATGAGATTTACTCCAGGGATGCAGGATGGTTGAACATCCACAAATCAGTCAATGTGATACACCACATTAATAAAATGAAGGATAGGGGCGCCTGGGTGGCTCAGTCGGTTAGGCGACCGACTTCAGCTCAGGTCATGATCTCATGGTCTGAGTTCGAGGCCCGCGTCGGGCTCTGTGCTGACAGCTCAGAGCCTAGAGCCTGCTTCAGATTCTGTGTCTCCCTCTCCCTCTGACCCTCCCTCGTTCATGCTCTGTCTTTCTCTGTCTCAAAAATAAATAAACATTAAAAAAATAATAAAATGAAGGATAAAAATCGTATGATCATCTCAATAGATGCAGAAAAATGATTTGACAAGGTTTAACATCCATTTATGATAAAAACTTAATAAAGCAAATATAGAGAGAATGTACTTCAACATAATAAAGTCTGTACATGACAAATGCACAGCTAATATCATACTCAATGCTGAAAAGTTGAAAGCTTTTCCTCTAAGATCAGGAATGAGACAAGAATGTCTACTTTGCTGCTTGTATTCGACACAGTACTGGAAGTCTTAACCAGAGCAATTAGGCAAGAAAAAGAAATAAAAGAATTCTAAATTGGAGAGGAAGAAGTAGAACTGTCACTATTTGAAGATGACATGATATGTCTAGAAAACCTTAAAGGCTCCATAAAAAAAAAAAAAAACAGAATAAACAAATTCAATAAATTTGCAGGATACAAAATCAATACACAAAAATCTGTTGTATTTCTTTACACTAATGAACCATTATCAGAAAGAGAAATGAAGAAATAATCCCAGTTACAATTGCACCAAAAAGAATAAAATACCTAGGGACACATTTAACCAAGGAGGTGAAAGACCTACGTATTGAAAACTATAAGACATTGATGAAAGGGGTTGAAGAAGATACAAATGAATGGAAAGGTATTTCATGCCCATTGATTGGAAGAATTAATATTGTTAAGATGTCCATACCACCCCAAACAATCTACAGATTCAATGCAATCCCTATCAAACCCCCAATGGTATTTTTTACAGAACTAGAACAAACAACCCTAATATGCATATGGAACCACAGAAGACCTGAAACAGCCAAAGCAATCCTGAGGAAGAACAAAGCTGGAGGCATCATGCTCCTTGAGTTCAAACTATTTTACAAAGTTATAGTGATTAAAACATTATGGTATTGGCATAAAAACAGACACATAGAACAGAACACAGAGCTCAGGAATAAACCCATGCATGTACGGTCAATTAATTTACAACTGAGGAGGCAGGAATATTCAATGGAGAAAGGACAGCCTCTTCAATAAATGGTGTTGGGAAAATTGGGCAGCACCATGCAAAAGAAGGAAACTGGACACTATCTTCCGCCATACACAAAATGGATTAGACTTGAATGTAAGATCTGAAACCATGAAACTCCTAGAAGAAAATAGGTTAGAAGCTCCTTGATATAGGTCTTGGTGATAATTTTTTTTAAAATGTTTATTTATTTGTGAGAGAGTGTGTGTGAGTGGGGGAGAGGCAGAGGCAAAGCAGGCAGAGGATCCGAAGCGGGCTCTGTGCTGACAGCAGCGAGCCTGACATGGGGCTTGATCCCACCACACACCAGATCATGACCTGAGCTGAAGTCAGATGCTTAACTGACTGAACCACCCAGGGGCCCCTTGGTGATGAGTTTTTGAATCTGACACCAAAAGCAAAAACAACAACAGCAAAAATAAAATATTGGGACAAGGTCAAACTAAAAATCTTCTGCACAACAAAGGAAACCATTAACACAATGAAAAGGCAACCTGCTGAATGAAAGAAAATACTCATATATCTGAAAGTGGCTAATATCCAAAATATGTAAGGAACTCATGCAACTCAATAGCAAAAAAACTAAATAAGCTGATTAAAAAATAAGCAAAATATCCAAATAGATGTTTCTCCAAAGCAGACATACAGGTGGCCAACAGACACATGGAAAGATGCTCAGCATCATTCATCGTCAGGGAAACACAAATCCAAACCACAATGAGATAACACCTCACACCTGTCAGAATGTCTAAAATCAACAACATGATGGGGCGCCTGGGTGGCTCAATCAGTTAAGGGGCCGACTTCGGCTCAGGTCATGATCTCGAGGTCCGTGAGTTTGAGCCCCGCGTCGGGCTCTGCGCGGACAGCTCAGAGCCTGGAGCCTGTTTCGGATTCTGTGTCTCCCTCTCTGTGACCCTCCCCTGTTCATGCTCTGTCTCTCCCTGTCTCAAAAATAAATAAAAAACGTTAAAAAAATTAAAAAAATAAAATAAAATAAAATCAACAACATGAGAAACAAGAAAAAGGAATCCTCATGCACTGTTGGTGGGGATGCAAACTGGTGCAGCCACTCTGGAGAACAGTATGGAGGTTCCTCAAAAAGTTAAAAAAATAGAACTACCACATGATCCAGCACTCCCACTTCACTTCTGGGTATTTATCTGAAGATAACCAAAACACTAATTCGAAAAGATATATGCACCCTGATGGTCACTGAAACATTATTTGTTTATTTTAGAAGATTTTTAAAAGTTTATTTCTTTTTGAGAGAGAGAAAGAGACAGAGCATGAGTGGGGGAGGGGCAGATGTGGGGAATAAACTTCGGAATTCCCTGAGCCTGCACTGATGGGTTAACAAGGTATGAAGAACTACAAAGCCATAGGATGCTCACACCCAAGTTTGGGTAAACAAGTTTAGGTAAATAATAGGCGGGGCAGAGGCCCCAGTATAGAACAAGGGTATATGAAATAAACAAGATTAGGTATTCTGGGCAGAAGCGCTCCTTAAGTTTGTATTATAGCAGAAAGCTGCTTTCACAGGAAGGAAGGACCAAATTAGGTAAACAGGTAAATAGGGCTATAGACGCAGCAGGTGAAGCTGCCCAGAGTGGAGCTGATTAACAAAGAAAGGTGCCTTGTTGACCCTGAGGTTACGTACTCTGTCTCATCCCCTAGGCCAGCTAAGACAAACAGACTCGGCAACTCCTGTCTGCTGTTAACAACCATCTGCCCATCCACCCGGTGCCAGGATTTTGTTTTGTGTTAACCCAAACCCCTAACCCCAAATATCTTCAAGACCCCCTTTCCCTCACGTCCATGAGTTAATGTTCACAGATTTATTGTCTCTTTGTGCACGTCCATCACCATATCTGTAAGCCTTCTGATCCTAATAAAAACAGAGCAAGGACCCTTACTTGGGGCCCTTGTCTTCTCCCAGACATTAGCCATCTCTCACTTTTAATCCTGTGTCCGCTCTCTTGCTGGACAAGAAAGAACTTTAGACTTAGAGTCTATGTCAGGCAGAGAGAGAGGGAGACCCAGAACCCGAAGCAGGCTCCAGGCTCTGAGCTGTCAGCACAGAGTCAACATGGCACTCGAGCTCACTCACTGTGAGGTCATGACCTGAGCCAAAGTCAGACTCTTAACCGACTGAGCCATGCAGGCACCCCTTGAAACAATATTTATAATAGCCAAGATACTTAGACAAAACCTAAGTGTCCATCAGTGGATGAATGGATATAGAAAATATGGGATGTATGCGAGTTGTATATAATGGAATATCACTCAGCCATCAAAAAGAATGAAATCTTGGGGCACCTCGTGGCACAGTCAATTAAGCGTCGACTCTTGGTCTTAGGTCATGATCTTGTAGTTTGTGAGTTCAAGCCCTGCATGGGGCTCTATGCTGACGGGTGAAGCCTGCTTGGGATTCTGTCTCTCCTTCTCTCTCTGCCCCTCCCCCGCTTGTTATCTCTCTCTCTCTGTCTCTCTCTGTCTCTCTCTGTCAAAATAAATAAATAAACTTTAAAAAATTTTAAAAAGAATGAAATCTTGCATTTGGAACAACATGGATGGATGTCGGGGGGATTCTGCTCAGTGAAACAAGGTAGATGGAGTGTGACAAAGACCATGTGACCCCTTACATAGGGGACCCAACCAGCACCACAAAGCCAAACTCATGGATACAGAGAACAGAATAGTGGTTGCAAGAGATGGGGGTAGAGAGCGGGAGACATGGGTAAAGTGTTTGGCTTGGTTTTGTTTAAAGAAGTGGAATTTAAAAAGCCCACAGATACTGGGGCGCCAGGGTGGCTCAGTTGGTTGAGCGTCCAACTTCAGCTCAGGTCATGATCTCACAGTTCGTGGGTTCGAGCCCCACATCAGGCTCTGTGCTGACAGCTTGGAGCCTGGAACCTGCTTCAGATTCCGTGTCTCCCTCTCTCTCTGCCCCTAACCCACTCGCATTCTGTCTCTGTTTCTCTCAAAAATAAACAAACATTAATAAATAAATAAATAAATAAATAGCCCATAGGTACTAGATCATTGTTCTGAAAACTGGAAAATTCAGACAAAAGAAAATTTTTAAAAGATGTAAATTCTAAATAAATAGAAGAGAAATTGTGCTCGTGGATTGAAAGACTCAAACTTGGGGCGCCTGGGTGGCTCAGTCGGTTAAGCGGCCGACATCAGCTCAGGTCATGATCTCACGGTCGGTGAGTTCGAGCCCCGCATCGGGCTCTGTGCTGACAGCTCAGAGCCTGAAGCCTGCTTCAGATTCTGTGTCTCCCTCTCTCTGACCCTCCCCTGTTCATGCTCTGTCTCTCGCTGTCTCAAAAATAAAAAAAAAAAAAACGTTAAAAAAAATTTAAAAAAATAAAAAAGACTCAAACTTGTAAAGACTCACAGAGGAGCTACAGTGGTAGTTAAAAGGAAGAAGAAAATGGGAGGGGGGGCTCCTCACACATGGCACTGAGACCCCCTGCAGACTGTAGTGGCCAGCACAGAAGTGGGGGCATGGGGACACAGGACAGCCCCAGAAACAAGCGTAGCTATTCGTACAAAGGTGAACAAGGGTTCATACAGAAAGGATGGTCCTTTCCCCAGATGTGTCTGGAGTGATCAGTTGTCCACAAGGAAGGCCATGGTCCTCAGCCTAAGCGGCACATCTTACACAAAGTTTAACTGGACCAGGGCTCTAAACACCCATCATGAAACTATAAGGCCTTTAGGAAAAAGAAATCTTGAAGATCTGGTAGATGAGAAGTCCCCAGTAATGACGTGCAAGGTGCCACCCCCGGAGAACACACTGATAAACTGGATTGCATCAGGAATTCAAAATGTTGCTCTGTGAAATACACTATCAAGAAAACGAAAACACGACCCACCCACAGACGGGGAGAAAAAACTTGCAAACCATATCCGTGACAAAGACAAAGGGGTAGACGGAGAATATATAAAGAACTCTTTAAACTTAACAGGAAGAGATCAAACAATTCAGTTTCAAAATGGGCAAAAGACATGACACCATCAGAGAGGATATATGTGTGCAAATCCGTGCGTGGAAAGGTGTTCAGCATCACAGCCAGGGTGCATGCATCAGATTGGCTACAATAAAACATTGGCTCCAAATGCTGGCGGGAAGGCGGGGTGCAAAGAACCTGGACCTGGCTCTGGAAACAGGCAATTTGGAACTAAGTGAGGCGTGACTCAGCCACAGGCTCAGCAGCGGTCTCCTGGGTGAGACTCAGGCACCAGGATCCGTGGCAGCTCTTCACCAGAGTGGAAACTCCCCGGATGCCTCACGCCTTCCACGGGGGCAGGCCATGCAAACTGCAGCCTGTCTATGCAGACTGACTCAGGCACAGAGCAGGGACCTCAGAGCCCATGGTGACTGCTGGGCCTCAGGCCTCACACCTATCCCTGTGGCCAGGAGACAGAACTGTGACAGGAGCCAGTTGGTGGGGCTGGGCTGGGCTGGGGCCAGGGCGTGACCCTGGAGGGGCAGAGGAGGGGTGCCTGGTGAGTCCGACTGTGGCAGTGCTCCCGTGAGCCCACACGTGTGCACAAAAGTGGGGTAATGTTATCGTATGCTTGAAATCACCAAACAAAAACATTGCTGAGAAGCTGAATCTCCCTCCTTCCTGGACCACAAGCTAGCCGGGCCTCTGGCCTTTGCTCTGGTCAAGCCCTGGGTCACCTGACTGACCTGCCCCTAGCCTGAGCGGAAGCACCGGGCCTCCCACTGGGGGAGGGTGAGGTTAGAGGCCAAAGTCTGAGCACCTCCAGGGAGGGGTGGGGGCCCACCTGAGTGGTCACCAAATGCGGCAGGTGGGGCAGGAGAACTCTAGGCAGCAGGTGAGGGTATAACCCTGGGTGATGGGGTGGGGGATTGGTGTGCGGAGTGTGACCCTAAGTAGTGGGGGATTAACCCCCAGCAGGGGCTGAGTTCAACCCCACGGAGCCTCTGTTGGCCAGTCTGTGATCTGGGGGTGGGTGGCACCAGCCCCCAGTGGACAGAGTTCGCAGCTCTGTCACCTGCCTGGTGAGGTCCAAGCAGAGGTGGGCGGTGACTAGCTGAGGGAAAGAGAGAGGCGGGACCGCACCCAGCAGGTGCCTGAGAGACAGCAGCCTGCTTCCTCCTTGCGGCAGCCAGCTCTCCAACAGCCCAGGTGAGGGGGCTGTACTGGGCTGGGGGTGCTGTCTGGGTCTGGGGGGCTATCCTAGTCTAGGGGGTGCTGTTCTGGTCTGGGGAGAACTGTCCCGGTCTGAGGAGGGCTGTTCCGGTCGGTGGGGGGGGGGGGGCAACCAGTCCTGAGGGAGGGTGTTCTGACTGTGGGGGAGTCTGCCCATCCTCTTTGCCCACTCACTGGGGACTCAAGCTGAGGAGTCTCAGATTGCTGTAGCCCTTGGAGGTGAGATATGAGGTGGGGTCCCAGTGTCCCTGGGTCCTACCTGTCACCTATTTGTGTGATGTGGCCTGTGACCCAGGTTCTGGTTTGGGGACACAGGCTGGGTCCCCTCTGGGCCTCACCAACCCCGAACCCCCATCTTCCCACCTTCAAATGGGTCCCTAATCCACACAGCCTGTCCCACGCCGCGGGGGGGGGGGGGGGGGGGCGGAGCCCCAAGACAATGGCATCATCACCCCTGCCTGTCACTCCATTTGAAATAAGCACATGAGGGATGTTTACGCTTTTGTGAGACACAGTGTGATACAAAATCACAGGAATCTCTGGGCCTGGGAGACCCCAGACAGCTGTCTCCTTTGGACGGAGGCACCAGCGGGGCCGAGGCTCCCGGCAGTCCTGTGTGTATGGCCCGGCTTGGGGACGCCTGGGCCCGGGGAGGGTCCTGCAGGGGCCAAGGCCACTGAGCTGGGCACCTCGGCCCTGTGCAAACTGCACTCCAGGCTCAGCCTCGGCCAGCTGCCCGGGGCGGGGTGTGGAGCCAACTGCAGAGCTTCCAAATCAGATGAGAGAAGGCAACGGTTGGTTTTCGAATAGAAACCAACGTCTTTGTTCGGAACTCCCTGATCTCAAGTTCCTTTCAAGAAAATGTGCTCCTTGGGGCCCTGCCGACCTCACTCATTAGGGCACAAGGGAGGCTGCTTGGGAGCAGTTATATGTCTAGCTGGTCCCCTGTCCTCACCTGGTTCAGGGCCGACCTCAGGGCTCCCAGAGTGAAGATCCTACCCTGGGGGAGGCCTGGGGAGAGGGCTGCAGAGAGGAGGCCGGGGGGGGGGCAGGGTCCTGGGTCCCCCAAGGTCAGTCTGGAGCTGACCTTCAGAACTGGGGCTCCTCCCGGGAGGGTGGGGAGAGTGAGGGCGCCTGGGGGGCTCAGTTGATCAAGCGTCTGACTCTTGATTTTAGCTCAGGTCATGATCCCAGGGCCGTAGGATCTCGAGCCCCAAGTTGGGCTCCACACTGAGCATGGAGCCTGCTTGGGATTCTCTCTCTCTCTCTCTCTCTCTCTCTCTCTCTCTCTCTCTCTCTGTCTCTCTGCCCCCCTCGCTCTCTCTCTGCCCCCCTCGCTCTCTCTCTCTCTCTCTGTCTCTCTGCCCCCCTCGCTCTCTCTCTGCCCCCCTCTCTCGCTCTCTCTCTCTCTGTCTGAAAAGAAGAAGAAAGAAAGCGGCTCTTCTGGACCCCATCAGCACTGTATGTCCCAGGCTGGACCCTGGCTCCACAGCACTCCTGGGCAGGCCCGGCTCCTGTGGTGTGGTCTTCAGCTCTGCCCACTGACTGAGCTCAGACGTGCTGAGCCCCAGGGAGGACGGGGTGGCTCTCCAGGGCAGCAGTGTCTGCGGCAAGGGGCGTCCGGTGCCCACTGCTGCCCCCACCCGCAGGTGCCAGCCCAGCCCTGCCCTGCCCTGCCCTGATGGGGCTGACCTGGAAGCCGCGGGTTCTCACGGCACTGCTCGGGGCGGCAGTGGCCTCAGGCCTCACCACGCTCATTCTCATCCTGGTGGAGGCCACTGATGTCCTCCTGCCCACAGACACCAAGGTAGGCCCCCAGACCCCAAGCAGCGGGGAGGTTGGGCTGGGCTGGGCTGGGCTGGGCGCTGGCCCCACGCCCTCCTGACTTTGTTGTCACTCTCAGTTTGGGATTGTGTTTGACGCGGGGTCCTCCCACACGTCCCTCTTTGTGTACCGGTGGCCAGCAGACAAGGAGAACGACACGGGCGTGGTCAGCCAGGCCCTGGTCTGCCAGGCGAAAGGTCAGTAGGCAGCTCTGGGGACAGAGCGGGTGTGCACGGCTGTCAGCTGCTGTCTGGGAGGGATTCCCGGCGAGGCGGAGGGTTGGGAGGTGGTACAGGCCGGAGCCAGCTGAGCCACATTTACATCCTTTAGCAAATCAGCAGATCAACCTACAGGAAAAGTGGCTCAGAGAGGTTGAGTGAATTACCCAAGTGGCACAGATGGTCAGTGCGGAACTGGACCAGAACCTACATGTGCCTGCACAGAAGTGGTACAGTGCCTGCCCGGTCCTTCCTGCCTCTTCCAGCTTCTGGAGGCTCCTGGGCTGTGGCCACATCATTCCAACCTCTCCCCCCAACCTCACGTGGCCTTCCTCCTCATGTGCCTTGACCTTCCCTCTCCTCTCTCTTAGAAGGAAATGGGTCATCAGGGGTCGCCTGGGTGGCTCAGTCGGGTAAGCGTCCGACTTCAGCTCAGGCCACGATCTCCCGGTTCATGAGTTCAAGCCCTGCGTCGGGCTCTGTGCTGACAGCTCAGAGCCTGGAGCCTGATTCTGTGTCTCCCTCTCTCTGTCCCTCCCCTGCCTGTGCTCTGTCTCTCTCTCTCTCTCTCTCTCTCAAAAAATAAAACGTTAAAATTTTTTTTTAAATTAGAGGATATGGGTCATCGGATTTAGGGCCCACTCAGGGAATCCAGAATGATCCCATCTTAAAACCCTTAACTTAATTACATCTGCAAAGATCCTTTTCCAAATAAAATCCCACTCAAAGATCTCAGTGGTTAGGACATGGGCATACCTTTTGGGGGCAGTGGGGGGCGGAGACACCGTTCAACTCCCCACAGGCCCTTCCGGCCCAGCCCAGCCTTCAGGCCTGGAGCCTCGTCCTGGGGTGCTGTGTTTCAGGGCCCGGAATCTCCTCCTATGCCTCCAATCCTGCACAAGCCGGTGAGAGCCTGCAGGGCTGCCTGGAGGAAGCGCTGGCGCTGATCCCAGAGGCACAGCAGCGGAAGACGCCCCTGTTCCTGGGGGCCACGGCTGGCATGAGGCTACTCAGGTGAGCTGGGCTGACTCAGGGCCTGTGGCACATCCGTGAGGAACAGCTCCGAGAGCCGTGGTGGTGTCAATGCCTTGGGCCAGCGGGCGGAGTGGAGTGGGTGTGGGTCTCCTGCCAGCTCGGGCTGCTGGTCTTTTCTGTCCAGCCAGAAGAATAGCTCTCAGGCAAGAGACATCTTCGAGGCGGTCACCCAGGTCCTGAGCAAGTCCCCCCTGGACTTCTGGGGTGCTGAGCTTCTGGCCGGGCAGGACGAGGGTGCTTTAGGTTGGATCACCATTAACTACGTCCTGGGCATGCTGGTCAAGGTGCTGTGTGCAGCCCGAGGGTGGGGGTTGGATGACCAGGGGCGGCGGGTCAATGCGGCTGGTCCCAGGACTCAGTGCCCCCTGTCTGTGCTCAGTACTCCTTCTCTGGAGAATGGATCCAGCCTCTGGAGGGGACACTGGTGGGAGCCCTGGACATGGGTGGAGCCTCCACCCAGATCACCTTTGTGCCTGGAGGCCCCATACTGGACAAGAGCACCCAGACCACCTTCCGCCTCTACGGATCTGAGCACAGTGTCTACACCCACAGCTACCTCTGCTTCGGGCGGGACCAGATGCTGAGCAGGCTTCTGGCACAGCTGGTGCAGGTCGGCTGGGCCACAGAGGAGGGGGCGGCGAGCTGGGGCGGCCTGTGGCCCTGGGCTGGGCTCAAGGCCACCTCCCTGCCCTCCCGCAGAGCAGCTCCGGCCCCCTGGTCCGCCACCCATGCTACCACAGCGGCTACTGGGCCACGCTGTCCCCGGCCGCCCTCTACGAGTCCCCCTGTGTGCACACAGCAGCCCCTCCGGAGCTGGCCGGGAACCTCACTGTGGAAGGGACAGGGAACCCCGGGGCTTGTATCTCAGCCCTCCGGGGCCTCTTCAACTTCTCCAGCTGCCAGGGCCGAGGACACTGTGCCTTCAATGGGGTCTACCAGCCCCCTGTGCGGGGCCAGTTCTATGTGAGCTCCCTACCTGTCCTCCCCAGGGTCTCAGCCTCCCTGTCCTCCCCTGTCCTCCCCAGGGTCTCAGCCTCCTTCCACGGCCCCGGGCCCCAGGGGTCTGACCCCAGGTGGGCCCAGGATGAGCCCTGCACAGGCGGGCTCTTGGGAGCTCTGGGGCCCCGCATGGGGGCAGGTGGGGACTTTGCCTGGTTTGTCCAGGGCTCTTCTGACCCAGGCCCACCGGGCATCACCCCAGTGCCCAGGGAAGACACACAGCTCATCACCCCCCTCTGCCCCCAGGCCTTCTCGAACTTCTACTACACCTTCCACTTCCTGAATCTCACCTCCAAGCAGCCACTGGCCACTGTCAACGCCACCATCTGGGAGTTCTGCCAGAGGCCCTGGAAGCAGGTGGGTGGATCCCAGGGCCGCCCTGGGTCTCCGAGCTGCAGCTGTCACAGGCACAGACCTCAGCGGGCAGGGACTTGGTGGGACCCTGTCCCTGGGAGGCTGGGAGCGGGGACGCCAACTGGCTCCTCACCTCCCGGGCCCCCAGGTGGAGGCCAGCTCGCCCGGACAGGACCGCTGGCTTCGTGACTACTGTACCTCGGGGCTGTATATTCTCACGCTGCTGCTTGAGGGCTACGGGTTCAGTGAGGAGACTTGGCCTGGCATCGAGTTCCGCAAGCAGGTGACCACCTGGCCCAGGGCGAGGGTGGGCCAGGGGCTCCAGGGCAGCCGCCCACGGCACTGAGCAGCCCGTGTGTCTCACAGGCTGGTGGCACGGAGATGGGCTGGACGCTGGGCTACATGCTGAACCTGACCAGCATGATCCCGGCCGAGGTGCCTGCCCAGTGGCGGGCACAGAGCTATGGCATCTGGGCGGCCGGGGTCGTCTTTGCCGTGCTGACTCTCGCGGTTACTCTGGGGGCTGTGGCAGGCCAGCTCCTCTGGCCCCAGGGCTAAGCTGGGCGGCCGCCTGATGGCGGAAGGCACGGGCTCAGCTCCCACGGTCTGAGCTGGTCAGAGCCTCCCTGATCTCCTGACCCCTGCCGGGTCCCCTTGCCTGTGGGCTCTGGCCCCACGGTCAGATGGCCCCCGTGGATGCAGGAGGTATTGTGGCCTCCCCAGGGGGGCAGGTGATAAATGCCAGGCCACGGGGGCCCTGCAGCATTCCAAGGCTCTGTGACCTTCAGTGTTAGCGGGACATGGGGCCCAGTCAAGCCCAGACGTGGGAGTGACTGCTGAAGAAGGGGTCGGCTCCCTGGGAGAGGCTGGCAGGGCTTCAGGAGGTTGGCGGAGGGGCCCGGCCTGAACGGGGGTATCACTCAGCCTGAGGGGAGGTATCCAGGCTCCTAGGCTTCTCTGGGAGCAGCCCCATCCCCCATCCTCAAAGCCTCCATCGGGCCCTCACAGCGGACAAGCCAAGAACACAGACCACACCTTAGTGGGGGGAAGATTGCTTTATTAAAACTGTTCTTGCCACGGGACTTTCTAGGGCTGATTTCCTCACTGGGCTTGGGGTATGTGGGGCTCCAGGTGGGGGTGTTGGGCTCCTCACATGTACTGTCCAGCTGGGACCACGAAGCACTTGGGGAAAATGCCGATGCGGCCATCACAGTGGCCCTCCAACCAGGCCGGGTCCACTGCACGCGAGGGGATGTCAGTGTTCCTTAGGGCACATCAGATAGTATCTGCTCACAGAAACCCCTTTGGCCCCAGCGCCCCACTGACCTTCACACAGGACGTCCACGATGTCCCCCGGCTGTAAGTCCAGGTCCTCAGGCCCCTGGGCAGAGTAGCTGTGCCGGGCCACCACCTGGTAGAGGACAGGCCGGCCGCCCGCTCCCTGTGGCAGGGGAGGGCTCCAGGGTGGGCCGGCTGCAGAAGGGCCCCAGGGCCTCCCCCGCCCCACATGAACCGGGACCCACACCGGGCTCTCCTGGGGCTCACCCGGCACTGGAGCCGCAGGACCCCAGGGCTGGCCGCCTTGTCCCGCCAGGCCCTCTGTAGCACCTCCTCCCTAGCAAGGGGGACCCAGCGCCCCTCGTTGCTGGGGTCTTGGTAACTGCAGAGAAACTCCTCCAAGTGAGCGGCGGGGGGGGGGGACGGGGGGGGGTCTCTGCCAGGGCACAGATGTACCAGCCCCTCTTCCATCCCCTGCCCTGGGGCTTCTGCCCTGGGCCAGGCTCAGAGACCTCAGGTCCCACCTCTGACTGGCTCACCTGAGCTGCCCATGCTGGGCCTGGTGGGGGAGGGCCTGGCTCAGCAGGGTCCGCAAGCTGGACAGGTCAGCTCCTCTTGGGACCTTCAGGGCCAGTGTGAAGGCACACTGCACTATGAGGGTCACCAAGGACTCAGGGTCCCCCACGGCCACTCCCTGGGACAAGGCAGAAAGGCAGTGGTCAGCTTGTAAAGCCCCAAATCTCCATGCACAAAGCCCAACTGGGGTGGCCTTCGAGCTGGGGCTGAGGGTGGGGACAAAGACGGTGGCAGGGGGCCGGGGCTACAGGCCTGTAAGTTGCTCATCAGCTGGGGTCCCCAGGGCCATTTGAAGGGATGGGGCCTAGCCTCAGGGCCCCAAACACCAGAAGAGTGGGGGTGACACCAAGGCTCTTACCCCAGCATGAGAGGAGTCTTCAGAAGGGCCGGGGTCTGGCTCCCCTGCCACCCGCAGCCCTGTGGAGGTTGACAGAGCAGGTTCTCAGGTGGAATATTTTGGAGCAGAGGACCTGCCTGGACCACACGCCCACTGGGAAGCACAGGTAGCCAATCTCCTCCTTAGGGGACAAAGAGGCTGCTCCCCACACCCCCAGATGCCTGCCCCCTTCCCCCAGTATCCCTGCCCACCGCCTGCAGCTCAGGAGCCCTTACCTGGAGGAACCTGTTTGCCAACTTGTTCCACACTGGGCCTCTGCAGGGAAAGCCACAGGCTTGGAGCAGGGGCCAGGGATGGGGGCCCTGGGGGTGGGGCAGTGTCCCTGGCTTATGGAAGCAGGTCCAGTGGTGAGGCGTAGGGCCTGTGAACCAGCTGACCACCAGCAAGCCAGAAATGCAACCCGTGTTGGGGTGCGTTCAGGGCAGGCACCGGGTCCCCACAGTCCTAGCGACCACAGGCAGGCTGCCTTACATCAGTGCGGATGAAGCTGTCATCCCGGGTGGTCCCGGGTGGAGCCTGAGGACCCAGGCCAGGGACCAGCTGGACCTCACCCTATGCTGGATGTGCTGCAGGGGCAGCAGGGCACCCCAGAGAGGCCCCGGGGTCCAGGCCATCCTGGCTTCGTTCTGACTTCAGGTGAGGGTCTGGAAGTTCATTGGTAAAGGAAGCATTTGGACTTCAGCCTATTTACCAGCTGGTTAACGCACTTCAGAAGCTATTCGCTATTGTGCCAGGAGGGTCGAGGGCCTAAAACCCCTGAGTACCATGAACTTAGTAAATGCAGCTTTAACCGCATGCAGGAAGTTAATAAAGCACAGCTGTGACAGAGAATAACCGCTAAGGGCACAGGTCCGTTCAACTTGAGTTAGCTGAGCACCAGGGAAAAGAAAGGGAAGTGACCGCATATTCCCTCATGAAGTCCTTTGATAAAATGCCTGTTCAGTTCAACCGCCTGCTCTGTGCGTGGAGGCCCCTCTCCTGGTGCTGGTGCGGGAGGGGGTCAGCCACGTCCCTCCTGGCTGCACCTGCCTGGGAGAAGCCGGTGTCCAGGAAGGAGGGCTGGGGTGGCAGGGGCCACGGCTGGATGGAGCAAGACCCAAGACCCAGATGCACAGGCTGCAGGCCAGGCCCCCCAAGGCCTACGGCCGGGTGAGGACAGCCATCAGCAGGCCCCCCCGACCCCGGTGTCTGGCTCCGGCCCTGTCTCTGACCCGACAGAGAAAGCCAAGGCTCTGTCCCCCAGCAGGGCACGAGGTCGCCCCCCCGAGACCCGCAGAGCGCCTGGCTGTGGCTGCTATTCCCCATCTCGGGGTCACCCACCTGTTCATCGGAGAGGACGGGCGCATGGTGGTCAGCCTGCCCCGCCTGCCCGGGGCCGACCTGTGTCTCTGTCTCGGGGGGCCTCCTGGGACCACAGGCGGTGCGGGTTTTCCAGGCCCCGGTGACTGCAGCCCTAGGGGAAGGGGGGGGGGCCCTGACCTCAGGACTTCCTCCCGGACAACCTGAGGAGGGTCTGGAGCGTGGAGATGAGGGTTAAGTCCGAGCAGGGCCCCAGGGCATGGGGCTGGCTCTAGTCGTGCAACCTTGAGCACCAGCCCCTCTCCCGAGTGGGGACAGCCCCATCCGTGAGGCTCCAGTCTGGCAATGCCGGAAGTGTAATCACGCCAGCCTGCAGTCCCGCCAGCACCCTCCCTGGGCACCTTGGCTCTGAGCTTTTGCGCTGCTTGGAGTCATCATGACCGCAGTCTCAACTCCCCTCTGGTGCCCGCCAGGGCCAGAGTGACGGCTCTATGAGAGGGGGGCACCCCTCCCCTGGCATCAGGGGCTCCGGCCACATCCACTCTGGAAAGGGGGTGTGACAGTCCTGGCCCCTGGCCAGGTCTGCACGGGGGCTCCGGCCTCACACCAGGGCCTCTGCCCCAACAGGAGGGACGCTCCTTCCTACCGTGGGGCGGCTCCAGGCCTGGCTCTGCCATCTGCACCCTGAACCTGTGGGCACAGAATGCCATCCTCTCTCAGGATGCAGACCCCGGTGGGTGAGTTCGGGGCGGGGAGGCCGAGCAATGCTCCTCCCCACCCCCCCAAGCAAGACTGCATGATTTTTATAGACTCTCGCACAGAATAGGCCTGCTACTCCCGATTCCAGATCAGTGGAACACTGGGGACGGTCCAGAGCATTTTCCTCCCGTAACAGTAAAAAGGTGCGAAGGGCTCAGGCCTGCAAACTGACAGAGAAAGCCGGGCTGGCTGGCAGGCCACCACCCACCTGGGGCTGCTGAGGCTGGATGTCCTCCTGCCGGTCGGCAGGGAAGGCAGAGGATACCACCTGGTAAGGGACAGCAGGGGGACAGCAGGGGGACAGCCGGGTCAGCAGGCACCAGCCCCAACCCCCAGGGGGCTCTGTGACGTTGGCTCCCAGCCCTTGCCACCCACCGCACCCCCCTGAGTCTCCCATCTGCTGGGCAGGGGCCTGACCCAAGCTGCCAGACTGCCACCATGGGGGCTGGGAAGGTAGGAAGAATACGTCTGATAAAGGAAGACATCTGTGCTGAGAGTTTCAACTTGTTTTTAGTACAATTTTTGAAATATTTTTGTTTCTTAGAGGTCTTATACTGTGATAAGCAGACTCTAAACTGATCAACGCAGCTCAGAACCGCCTGACCCCCACCAGCAGATGTTTGCGAACGTGAGGTGTCTGTGGCAGGTGACCTCGCCAGCACTTTTAACATGGTCACATGCAGCACGCTGGCCCTTGGTGACCTCGGCCCTTGGGGTGCCGGGGCTAACCCAAGGGCCACCAGCTTGAAGTCAATGTGAATTTTCCTTGTGCGCACAGGAGTTATTTCCCTGTGTTCCCCAGTGTTCTGTGATTCTGGTGGTGCTGCCCGGCCCTGACCAAGGGGTAGGCATGAAGTGGCCCGGGCCAGCCTACCTCGGGCCTCCCTGAGATCTCACTGTCCGGGGCAGAGATGCAGGCAGACAGAGCCAAGGAGATTCTGAGGCCAGAAAAGCATGGCTGAAGTGGAGGCAGGCAGGGAGCCTCGGGGGTCCCCATCAAAAAGGCATGAGCTCCCTCCTCTGCAGCCAACTTCTGGTGGCCTCTGTGTCCTGGTTCCAAGAGCCCGGGATCTGTAAACTCCACCTGGAGGCACTGCTTCTGACCTAGGAAGCTCCCGTATGTCTCCAGCTTGGGGGCGGCCGGTCCCTCCCCAGCTTGCTGGCTGCTGCTGGCCCCTGAGCACCTGGGCTGGGAACCGAGACGCTGCCCCCTTACCTTGGCCTTGCCCAGGAAATCCACTGGTTCCAGGAGCTCCAGGTGCCACCTATGGGGCCGGAAGACCTCACCCCTGGGGCCCTGCCGAGGCTGCAGGTGCACCTGTTTCTGGAGGGGGCCCGGCCAACGAAGACCTGAGCATCTGACCAGGGCGGTGGTCTCAGGGGGCCCCTCCACCCACTTGTCACAGACTACGGGAAGTCCTTCCCCAGCCCCCACACCTGGGTACATGGGCCCCCTCCCTCTAGAAAGTCTTAGGGGGCCTGTATAGATACGAGCCCTGCACGGTGGGCTATGGGACCAACAACCCCAAGGGGTGGGGACGACCTGCTTTCCTCCCTGCCCCCCCCTCACCTGCACTTGGTCCAGGGCAGTGCACAGGTGGTCTCGGGCCCCTTCTGACCCCTTGGAGAGGGCTTCCTCTAGGCTGCGGGTGGCCTCAGCCCAGAGACCCAGGCGGCACTGTGCGGCCCCCAAGTTGAAGAGCACCTGGGAGCCAGGGGACAGCCCACTCCCTCCCTTAGTCCCCTCCGGCCTTTGGGTCTCAACCCCCCCCTCCCCCGCCTCGCCCCGCCTTTGCCCCAGATTCTACCCCGGTGCGTGCCCCCAGTCCCACCCCCGACCTTTCTCCTGGCCTCGCCCTCAGTGCCACTATGTAGCTCCAGCTCCAGTCTCATGGTCCCCTCCCAGGTCTCACTCCTAGATCAGACCTTCTGGCCCGGATTCCGGACCTCCCCGCCCTTCCCCCCACCCCCTCCCGTTCTGGCCTGGGCTCCCAGTCCCACCCCCAGCCTCTCTCCTGGCCTCACCTCCAGTTCCCTTCCGGCGCCTCTCCCGGCCCCACCCCAGCCCCTCCCCTGGCTCCACCCCCGGCCCCCTGCCCGGCCCCCAGCCCGTCCCCCAACCCCTCTCCCGGACCCACTCCCAGCCCCTCCGCTGACCCCGCCCCACCCCAGCCCCTCCCACAACCCCACCCCTGGCGCGAGCCACGACAGCGAGGGCTCTTCTGGCCCAGGAGCCTGGCTCAGGGCTAGGCAGCCGGTCCGTGGCGGCGCCAGTGCGGGGCTCTGCCGGGCAGGCCTCACTCTCCAGACCCCCCCATCCGGAGCGGTTCATCGCTCTGGCGCTTCTCTGCTCCAAAAATCAGGGGCGGATTTCTGGGCGCGGGAAGCATCCTCTCTGCCTGCCTCACCCCCATTCTGCATCTGGCCAAACCCCTTTTGCGGCCCCTTCGTCTGTGTGCTGCCCTGTCAGTGCATGAGTCTGGGGTGCCGTCCAAGGAACCCATTTCTCTGTCCTGTCCCCGTCCCCACTCCCGTGTCACAAGATGTTTGACAGACAGTTTGGGTTGGGTTAAGGCTGCCGCGGCCGGACATACCGAGGGCAGAAGCAAAGTTGCCTGGTGCTCCTGGAAGCTGACCTCCCCACTGAGCCCCTGCTGCTGCCACCGAGGCAGCAAGTGCCACCCAACTTGGCCCAACGTCAAGAGAAACCAACACACTCCCTCCGCTCGGCCCTCTGTCCCCGTGGCCTGCCAGGTGACACCACACCCCCAAAGCCAGCTGGCCGCCCTCTGGAGACTCCTGTTACGAGGCCAGGTGGGGGTCACTGCCAGGCCATTCCTCCCCGCGCTCCCCACCGCCCTGCACTGTTCAGTGCCCTGGGCCAGGGGACCCCACCTGGAGGGGCTTTCCCACGACTTGTTCCTTGCAACACCGCTTGCTGGGGGAAGGCTGCAAGGCAGCCAGTTTCCGGGAGCACTGCGGTGTCCTCTCCACTCCCCTTCCTTGGTGTCAGCCACAGAGAGCCAAGCTGTGCTGCTTCCTGACCCCACCTGCCTTTCACCTGTCTGCTCTCTGCCCCTCCCCTGCCCTTCTCCTGGGCAAAGCACTCCTGGTGGCCTCTAACTTCTTCTACCCTCCCGCTTCCTCAGGATGAAAGAGTGGCCAGAGGGAGCCTCGGTCAACACGGCCCCACCTGTGACAGTGAGAAGAGGACGGAACCCAGAGGACGGGGCCTGAGGAACCACCCGGGCCACCCGCAGACAGCACCCCCAGAGCCCCAGCGGGCCACACTTCCCGGTGCAAGCTCACCTCCCAGGCATGCAGCTTGAACCGCAGGCCCAGCTGTGTATAGTCAATGGCGGTGTTATCCCTCAGCTGTGCCAGGGCCAGACGGAAGTCACACAGGGCCTCCTGGAACCTGTGGGCAGTGGGGGAGCCAGCATCGAGGGGGACCTCAGTTGCTGCAGGGAAAGGGGCCAAGCCCTGCCCCAGCCTCCCCACCACCCCAGCTCCAGGGACACCTGCTAGGGGGCAGTGGTGGTCACCCAGGTCTCAGCACATGGTGGGCCCTCAAGTCCCCACACACGGGTCATGGACAGACTGGCTGTGAGGGGCATGGGGGCACCACATCCGGGGTGTGAGGTGATGCCAGCTCTGATCCAGTCCTGATTCCTGGGGACCTCACTCACTCTGCCGCCTAGAGCCCCTGTCTGTACCCCAGACCCTCTTCCACATTTCCCTCCTGCTTCATAGGAACCCCCAACCCTGTGGGCCTCCTGCCGCAGAGACCGGCTGGACACTCCTTGGCCTCCACTAGAATCCCCATCTCCTCCAAGGAGGCTCCTGGGCCCGTGAGAGGAGGAGGTTGTCCCCAGAGCCTGCCTGCCTGGCATGGGGCCTGCCTGCGGTGGGGCTTGTCCTGGGGCTAGGTGGGGTAGGGGGAAGCCGGGCCTGTCCTGCAGAATGTTTCCTCCTCTGGGAAGGACCACAGTGCAAAGAGCCCAGGTGAGCATTGAGGACCCCAACCCCCTCCCTGCCCTGGGACACACCATTCCTGCAGCCCTGTTCTAAGTTTCCTCATCTGCAGAATGGGCGTAATCACGCCATCCCTGCTGCAGCAAAGATGTGGTGAGGAACAAAGGAAGAGGTGCCCGCGAAAGCGCCCTGTGAACCTCAGCACAGAGACAGGGCTCACCGTGTGGCTGTTCCCTGTGTCCCCCTCCGGCGTGACCAGTGTCCTCCTCCAGGCTTCCCTGAAGCTATGGAGGAGGGGGTGGGCAAGAGAAGGTGCCCCATGGGGAGAGAGGAGGCGGGGAGCACAAGACTGGACTTTGCAGAGACAAAGGGCCCTCAGAGAAGAAACGAGACACCTCTGTGCTCACCTCTCCAGCTGGAAGCTGGCCACTCCTCGCTGGAAGAAGCCCACAGCCATGCAAGTGTCCTTGGTCACTGCTTGGTCAAATGCCTGAGGACAGAAATGCCCACAGATCACCAAGGTCTGCAATTCCATCACCCCTGTGTCACAGATACAGCCCAGACAGATGACCAGCGACGGGGGCCAAGGAATTTCACTGGGCCCCACAACAGCCTGCATGCAGGGCATCACCACTCAGTTTCCCTCAGTGGCACAACCTAAACCAGCCTGAGCTCCCAAGGAGCAGAGAACACAGCCACAGTCCAGTCTGTTTACCGTAATGACAAGGGGGTACAAAAAAAGGAAACACTGTGGCACACTAATGATGGTTACCTCTGGGGGATGCAGTGATGCAAGATTTTTGTCTTTTTAAAATCCTATGTGGGGAGGGGCGCCTGGGTGCCTCAGTCGGTCAAGCGTCCGACTTCGGCTCAGGTCATGATCTCACGGTTTGTGAGTTCGAGCCCCGTGTCGGGCTCTGTGCTGACAGCTCAGAGCCCGGAGCCTGCTTCGGATTCTGTGTCTCCCTCTCTCTCTGACCCTCCCCCATCCATGCTCTGTCTTTCTCTGTCTCAAAAATAAACATTAAAAAAAACCTTAAATCCTATGTGGGGAATAAACTTCAGAATTCCCTGAGCCTGCAGGACGGGTTAACAAGGCGTGAAAAACTAGAAAGCCACAGGATGTGCGCACCCAAGTTTGGGTAAAGGAGATTAGGCAAAGTGCGACAAAGGTCCCAGTATAGGACAAAGGCACAGGAAGAGGGACTCTCGGGATGAAAACGTCCAAGGTGAGGTGAACAACATTAGGTATCCAGGGCGGAAAAGCCCCCCAACTTAGTTTAATAGCAGAAAGCTGCTTTCACAGGAAGGAAGGACCAAATTAGGTAAACAGGTAAATAGGGATATAGTCGCTGCGGGTGAAGTTGCCCAGACCAGAGCTAATTAGCAAAAGAAAGGTGCCTTGTTGACCCAGAGGTAGCCTGCTCAGTCTTTCTGGTCCCCTAGGCGAGTTTAGGTAAACAAGTCAAGTCTGCTGTAAACAACCTTTCGCTAGGAGCCAGGATTTTGTTTTGTGTTAACCCAAACCCCTAACCCCGAATATCTTCAAGACCCCCTTTCCCTCACGTCCACGAGTTAATGTTCGCAGTTTCATTGTCCCTTTGTGCACGTCCATCACCTAGTTGGCAAGCCTTCGGATCCTAATAAAAACGGAGCAAGGACCCTTACTCGGGGCTCTTGTCTTCTCCCGGACATTAGTCGTCTCCCGCTTTGAATCCTGGGTCTGCTTTCTTGCTGGACAAGAACTCCAGACCCAGAGTCCATGACAACCCTATTTCTGATAGTTCTCATGAAAGGACACACTCTTTATCTATTGGAATCAGAAAGAACAAAAGTTTCAGTGTGTGTGTAAAGCACAGCTCTTCCCTACACCTCACTCAGAAATGACGTTGTCTGTTCCTAACGAGGACAGTGGCTATCAGTTAGACACAGGCAATCAGTCGGAGGGGCTTCACGCTCTTACAATCTGGCCAAATGGGGGGCTTGTGCAGCCCCGGGTTTGACCTAAGGTTGAAGGGATGCACGGAGGCCCTGATGCGGGGGGCGCTCAGTGCCAGAGAGGTCCATTTGTTTGCCACCCTGCCAGGAACAGCAACCAAATCAGGCTCACACAGGTTCCTATCAACAGACCACAGTCCTCTCTACACCCCTCCTCACCTGCCCTGCTCCCCAGAGACACTTGTATTCATTGCAGCAATTCCGTCTGCTTTCAAAAATCTCCACGTTTCCAATTAAAGTGCCCATGCTTTAATTACTGAATTTTATTGTCTTTCCACAGTCCTCCCTCTCCTATTGGGTAGAGGATTTAATACCGTATTCTTCTGCTCACCACCTCTGGCCTCTCTGTCTGGTTAAATCACAGTTTATAAGTAAGTGATAACTGGATTGGCCTCACACCTACCATTCGCTGTTGAACTACCTGCTGTCAGCGATTGTGTTCCTGTTCTTAGGTGACATTTTAGAACTGAAATTGTTCCTGAGAATTGTAGATTTGTATGCAGATGCAAGGAATGACAGAGGAGATCCCTTGTAAGATTTGCCCAGTTCTGCCCGCCCCCGCCCAACTCCTGTGGTGAATTTTATAAGATATTGACATGGGCACTCTCCTACAATACCTAATTCTCTTTTCATTTGTGTCATTTTCCAGGTAACTGTCACTGATGGTCTCCACAACTGTGGGATCCTGTTTCTTTTTACTGGGGAGATTTGGGGACCAGAACAATGAGTAGAGTGCTGCTGGATTTTTGCGGAACATGAATCACTTTAAAGAACACAAAGCATTTAAAAGGCGGCGAGTGGCTCGGTGCTGCCCCCTCCGCAGAGGCAGGTATGTGTGTGTGCCCGTGTGCACTTTTGAGTCTTGCTTCTGTTTTGGGGGACATATTGGGAAACAGAAGTACTCAGATCAGACGAGACAGACCTCATCTCCTTGCCAGGCATCTGATGAAGTCCCCTGCTCTAAGCTCTACACCTCGGGAAGCAGGCAAGTCCCCTCCAAGCAAGATCTGGCCTCGAGCCTACTTCCGTATATGTTAGACCGTGAGCACCTGAACCACTAGCAAGAGCCCCGGCCTTTCTCCTTGACTGGGGAGTGTGGCACGTGGTCATCACCTAGTGGAGGTGGTGAGGGAGCCCAGCACCTCCATCGTGGCCTAGACTCGGTTCTGGTGGGATCCCCGGATCACACAGTTCCCACCTGTTTCAGGTGTTCATTGAGGCGGAACCCTGGGGGGACATCCCCAGGTGACTTTCAGGAAGAAGGGCGGGGGGGGGGACCCCGGGCTCATCCCTGTAGCTGGGTCTTTATCGCACCGCTCCTTGACCCGGAGCAAGGTAAGTAAGGTTCCCCAGGGCCAGAGAACAGCCTCCCCAAGAGGTGGGGTCTCCGCGACCAACCCTGGGGGCGCCCGGCTGTCAGGCCCCCGGCTCACCCGCAGCGCGGCCTCCGGGTTCCCGGCCAACAGGTGCACGCAGCCCACGTTGAAGCACATCCTGGCGGACGGCTCCGGGTAGCCCGAGAAGAGGCGCAGGGCACAGTCCCAGTCCCCGCGCGCTACAGCCTGCGCGCCCCGGTCCCATTCCCGCAGCAGGTCCCCCAGAGAGGGCATGGCGGCGTGGACACCCGCGGAACCGTGCGGCGGAAGTCCGCGCTTCCGGGCGGGAGCGCGGCGGGCGCGGCCGGCGGCGGCGGTGGGGGTCCCGCGAGGGGTCCGGCGGGACGACTGCGGGCCGAGGGCCGCGAGGCAGGGCCTTCAGGGTCGGGAGACTAGCGTGGGGATGTGGGGCCCCCACTCCGAGGCCGGCAGGGTATCCGGGCGGGACGCGGCTCTGGGAGCGCGCGGAGTCCACGAGCCGCGGGTGCGCCACGTCTCCGGCTGCCCAGAGCGCCCTCTCGCGGCAGAGCGACCCCGCCCCTCCCGGAGCCAGCCCCGCCCCTCCCCACGGCCCCGCCCCCGCAGGGACCGCCCCTCCGCATCCGGCCCCGCCCCCCGCTTATGCCGCGCCCCTCCGGACTTCCGTCCGGGGCTCCCCGAGTTCGCTCTCCCCAGCCCGCGGCGCCTCCGGCAGTGTGGGTCTCGGTGCGCCGGGGAAAGCCGTCCGGGCCTGCCGCTACCGCCGCGGCCGGGCCAGGGTTCCGGGCGGACCCCGCGGGCTCAGGTGAGAGGCCGCCGGGGCGCGGGCCGAGGTGGGGCGGTCTCGGGGTCTGCAGGGGCGCGGGGAGGCAGGGCAGGGCCGAGCGGGGCTGTGGCCGAGCCGGCGGCCTGGCCGGCCCTGAAGGTGGTGGGGGTGGGCCCTCCACTGCGGCCCCTGCCCCGCCAGCCCGCGGACCGAGTCTGCGAGGAGCGAAGGCGTCGTCGTTCCGGCTCCGCTGGGAGGGGAGAGCCGCGGGGGCCGGGCCGGGGGCGGGCCACGGTGGTCTGGGGTCTCACACGGCGGCGGCCCGCGCTCACCCTCGCTCAACTTCGCGGGGAAACTCGGGGGGAGGCCCCGAGTCTCATTCGTGGAAAACCAGGTCGTGGTGAGGTGCCAGTGGCTCTTCTGGGGCCCGTCGGTCCTGTGCTCCCTGTCCCTGGCCCAGACGGAGGCTCAGAGGGCAGGACTAACCCAGCCCAACCCACCCCTGTGGCAGGCGGAGCCCCTGCCCTGTGCCCTGCACAACCTCATTCACTAGAAAGTGGAGGCCCTCCGGGGCCAGGAGCCTCTCCCTGCAGGGGTCCCAGCCTCTCGGGGGCACACGTCCCTACCGCCACTCCCATACAGGTCTTACCTGCTGTCACATCCTTCACACCTGTGTTAGAGAAACAACCAACAGGTGTACAGAGAGATGGATTGACTTTAAGCAGCTGTGGGGGCTGGAAAATCCAAAATCTGCGGGAGAGCCAGGGAAGAACTCAGGGTTCAACTTGAGTCTGGGGGCAGAGTTCACTGTGTTCTCTTAAGGCCTTCCCCTGACTGGATGAGGCCTACCCACGTTAGGGAGGGTCATCTGCTTTAGGACAAGTCTACTGTTGCACATGTTAATTTCATGTAAGAAATGCTTTCACAGCAACCTGTGACTGTGTCTGACCAAACATGTGGACACCACGGCTTTGCCAGGGTGACACAAAATGAGCCATCACAACACCCAACCCCAGAAATGCTCCCATAGACAGGCTCTGTCCTTTCATGCACATAAGAGAACACCCTGGCCCCCACGGTCCAGGGGAGGCTCGGGTCCTGGATGGCTGTCAGAACTCAGAACTCAGCTGTAACTCAGGGACCTGACTTGCCTTCCATGTTGGCCATCCTCTCTCCCCTGTCGGGCCTGTGGGTCCTGTGACCTGGGAGCCACTCTGCTCTGTTATGGCTGAGTCTCCTCCCTGGGTGATCCTGGTCCAGCTCTCTGACCCTATAGACTTCTTTACCTGAGGAACGGGAGCGCTGAGTCCTGGCCTGGCAGAGCGCTGTGACGACTCACAGACATCGCCTGTGATGTGCTTGGAAGGGCACCTGTGCCCCCGAGGACCTGCTTCCTCCCCAGTGGGGGCTGAGGCTCCCCGTCCTGCTGGCCTGGCGGTGGGCGGCAGCACTGGTTCCCTTTCCCACCGTGCTGCCCCCACACCGGCTCTGGGTGGCCTTCCTGCAGACCTGTCAGGGTCACTAGTAACCTCCTCCCTGGGCATGGCTCATCCTCCCCACTCATTGCCTGGCCTCAGGGACATGACCCCCCCCCCAGTCCTCCAAGCCCCCCGGCTGCCCCTCCTGCCTCCCCTGGGCTCTGGCCTGGCCTTTCTGTGCCCTCGCTCCCCAGTGGTCCCACTGTTTGAATTGCCTTTGGGCACCTGCCGCATCGCTCTTTTGTTGACTTCTCTATTTCCGTAATAAAAAGATGAAAAAAGTCCCATCCCTGTGCCTGTCACCATACCCTAACATTCACCGCAGCTCTGTTCACGAAGCCCCAAACTGGAAACAACCTAGCTGTCCTCCAGTGGGCGAACGGTTAGGCAGACTCGCACCCACACGTGGACGAGGGATGGGCCGTGGGCACACACAGCTTGCTGGGAAGGAGGCTCAGGGGCATGCTGAGTGGGCAGAGATCGCATACTTTGATTCCATTTGTATACATTTCTAGAGGTGACAAATGATATAAGCGGAGAGATTAGTGGTTGCTTGGGGCCGCTAACAGATTAATGGCGTGGGGGTGGCTATAAAGGGGCAACCCTGGGGGGTCCTGTGGGGTGGAACGTTCTATATCTTGACTGAGTCGGTGTCAGTCCCTCATTATGATTTTGACTGTGGTAACGTCTTGAGAACTGGATAAAGGGTATATGAGACGTCTCTTTCTCTCAGAACTGCGTGTGTATCTCAAAATAAATTCTTAATTTAAAACCATTTTTAAAGAAGGATTCAATCACAGGTTTTTCTGTTTTACAGATGCCCTGAAAGTTGGAGTGATTACTGAGCCTAAGATTCTTCCAGCTCTGAAATTCAGCTGCTGACATGTTGTTTCGAAAACTTACATCTGCTAAAATCTGTTCCAAGTAGGTGCTTCAGCGTTTGGAGTGGCCGCGGCCTGAGGACAGGTCTGAAGCTGGCCTCTGCAGGGAGCCCTGGCACCCTCCCCAGACGTGCAGTGGCTGTGGCATCAGAGGGGAGGCCGCCCAGGCTTCTGCCGCCACCAGCTGCCTCCCTGTCAGCTTTATGGGCAGACCCGCTAAGGTTGTGTGGATCACACAGTTCCTGCCTCAGTAGAAGAGTCCAGAAAAGGGAACCATTTCCTCAGGTAAGCGCATGACTCAGATAGAGGTCGGCATGGTGCTGGAACTTATTTGCAGAGGAGGGCAGTGCTTCTCTGTGGTTAATTCTGGAGCACGAATGTCCAAGAAACGGGCAGGAATTGGTTTTAGCCCAATACAAAGAAGTCGGGTTTGTTTGTTTTTTTCCTTTGAAAACTGGGCACTTTCCAAGACAAAATGAAATAAAAATAAGATTTTTCCCTCAGGAAATAAAAATAGTCTTGGTGTGATTGAAATGCGTGGTGTTAGAGATCAGCTTCCTGAGACCCGGCCCTTCCTGGGGTCAGCGAGGAGGCACCCGCCGCAGGGCACCGCGTCTCTCAAAGCCACCAGTTCCGCCAAGGACCTCGCCCTCCACCACCCAGGAAACGTTGAAGGAAGACCAGAGGGACGAGGAAGGCAGAGCTCAGGCCGCTGCGGGGTGCTCTTCTTGGTGGCCGAGACCGCCTGTGTGACAGGGAAGCCGTGCCCGCAGGAAGCGCCTCAAGACTCCTCTCCTTTAAGGTGCACGGTTGAGACTGTAGAACAGGGAACGTGTCAGCGCTCCTGCAGGACTCCATGCTGGGCAGACCCTCATCCTCTGGGCGATGGGAGTCCTGGGCCGGCAGCACCGACGCGCCCTCACGCGCCCCTCTACTCACAGGCCGAAGCCAGTGCCGGTTTCTCGCCTTGTGGTTTCAAACGCAGAACGAGCCGCCACCGGTCTCTGAGCCAGTTTCTGCACGCGGCCCTTCACGGTGGGTGTCTGGGCCAGGCCACATGTGAGACCGTCTCGCAGCTGTGGGGGACCCTGTGCCATGGCCACCGCAAGGCATGGCCCGCTGTCTGCGGGGGAAGCGAGAAAGGGGCAAGGCTCAGAGCCCTCGGGCCGACTGACACTGTCACGTTACGCCCCGTGACTCTGATAGAACAGCCTGTGAGGAAGGAAAGAGCTTGTGGTGCAGGAAGTAGGTGCATGACCTAGTGGATGACACCTTGAGACATGCAGGGCTGAATCTCAAGTCCAAGGATGAGGGGCCGGTCTGAGGAGGTCCCAGAGAGCGGTGACGGCCGTTTGCAGAGGAGGGAGCCAGGCCAGCACAGCAGCTCTGGAGGTTGGAAGGAAGCAGAATATCTGTGAGCCGTTCGGAGGAAAAGGCAAATCCAAGTAGCCCGTATTTAGTCAAAAGGAAGGAAATCATGCCCAAAAAAGTAAAAAGCAAAGGGAAGAAACCAAGAGGAAGAAGAGGGAGTTAATTAAGAGAAAAGCTTAATTAATTAACTAATTAATTAAATCAGAAAGTATAAAATTCGTAAGATGGGGCGCCCGGCTGGCCCAAGCATGCGACGCTGCATCTCAGGGTCGTGAGTTGGAGCCATGTGTTGGGTATAGAGATTACTTAAAAATAAAGTAAATTGAAAAAAAATAAAGTCAGTGTCTCAATTAAAACAATAAAATCAGAAAGACCAAACACCAGTTCTTGAAAAACAAACAATGAAATAAACTCCTGACGAGATAGAGGGAAACCAGTGAAGTGAGACAACACTCACGCTTAATGAGAAGCGCAGATGTTCTGCGTCCACACTGGCACCACGGTCGTAAATGGGAAAACCTCAAGAAATCGATGCCTTATGCAAACACACCTGAGAAGAAACAGAAAATTGGAGCAGGTGGTGAGCAGCAGGGACGCAGCGGGCTGCAAAGTCCCCGCCATGTGGGCACCGGGCTGGCAGCTTCCTGCCACGCACGGGTGTGTGCTCCCAGCCTGCGTGAGCCCCCGGCCCCAGCTGGGCCTTGAGACAGTGCAGCCCCTGCCTTGTTCCAGCTGTGACCGCCAGGGACCCTCACACAGGGCCACTGGGCCAGGCTGCTTCAAGTGCCTGACCCCTGGTGACCAGGGCAGGATGTTTTTTCTGTTCTGAGCCACTGAGTTTGGGGCCGTCTGTTTGCCAGCAGCAGGTAACCGGTGGTGAGGGCTTAAAGCCATCCAGCAGAGCGAGGGCCATGGGAAGTGTCCATGTGGGAAGTGACCACCGCCCCTGCGGCCTGTCGGGGGGCTCATGGAGGAGTGAACGGTGGCCCCGTCTCCTTTCTGCAGCTAAGATTCCTTTATAGTTTATTTTAACTTTTAAGATACCATTTGTGGTTTTCTTTTCTTTGTGAATATAAAGTGGAGTGTGTTCATGGTAGAATATTTAGCAAGTACAAAAAAGTTAAAATAGAAAATACAGTAAAACCTTGGATTGTAACTTGTTCTGCGAGTGTTCCACAAGATGAGCAAACATTTCTAATAAATTTTAACTTGATAAACGAGCCATGTCTTGCAATACAGGTAGTACAGAATGCCGAACGTCACGTGATCACAACTGAGCCAATGGTTCTTCTCTCTCTCTCTCTCTCTCTCTCTCTCTCTCTCTCTCTCTGTGGGATTGTGGGTGATCGTCTTCCATGCTTGGATGTTTGGTCTCAGGCTGTGGTGTTTGGCAGATATCCGTGATTTTTCAGAATGTTACAAGGTGCCCTCAGCTGGCACTGGTGTATTTTTGTCACTTCAAAGCACCAATGGACAGCCCTTTGCTTTTCCAGACAAGAGTAAGCTTAGGAATGCTTTGCTTCATTCTAGGTCAGGCTGCCTGCAGATAGAGACCCTTTCCTCTGCTGCCTTATTGCCGGTTCCATTAAATACAGTCTATGACAAGAGTTTGTTAATACTGTGCTGTAATCAGCATCTGTGTGAACGTTTGCAATGGCCCCCATGCAGAGAAAGGTTGAAAAGAAAGGCAGGAAGAAGGAGATGATCACGGTGGAAGTCAAGAAGGAAATCGTCGAGAAGTACGAACGAGGGATGCGAGTGGCCGAAATTGCAAGATTTTATAAGAAGTCTACGTCAACCATTTGCACAATATTAAAGAAGAAAGAAGAAATAAGGGGGCTAGATGCAGCGAAAGGAGTCACGAGAATATCAAAGCAACGGCCACGTGTTCTGGAAGATGTAGAGAAGTTGCTTCTGGTTTGGATAAATGAGAAACGGCTGGCAGGTGACACCGTGACCGAGAACTTTATCTGCGAGAAGGCAAAGGCCTTGTACACTGACCTCGTAAGTAAACTGCCAGGTACGTCAACAGAAAACGAAGAAGGCTTCAAAGCAAGCAGGGGATGGTTTGATAACTTTAAGAGGAGAAGTGGCATCCGGAGTGTTGTGAGGCACAGAGAGGCTGCGAGTTCGGACGCTAAGGCAGCCGAGGTGTTTGCTACCGAGTTCCAGAAGCTCATGGCTTCCGAGTGTTACCTGCCGGAGCAAGTTTTTAACTGCGATGAGACGGGGCTTTTTTGGAAAGAGATGCCAAAGAGGACGCACGTTACGGAAGAAGAGAGTGCAGTGCCTGGTCACAGGCCCGTGAAAGACCGTCTCACCCTCTTGTTTTGCGCTAACGCGAGTGGGGATTTCAAAGTCAAGCCCCTGCTCGTGTATCATTCCGAGAACCCACGAGCCTTCAGGAAATGCAGGGTGCAGAAGAGCCAGTTAAACGTCATGTGGAGGTCCAACAGCAAGGCTTGGGTCACTCGTATCTTGTTTGTCGAGTGGGTCAACGAGGCCTTCGGTCCTGCAGTGAAGAAATACCTTTTAGAGAAGAATCTGCCGCTCAGAGCCTTGCTGGTGATGGATGATGCCCCTGCTCATCCTCCAGGCTTTGAGGACGACCTGCTGGAGGAATTCGAGTTCATTAAGGTCAAGTTCCTTCCTCCCAACACGACTCCAGTCCTCCAGCCCATGGATCAGCAGGTCATTTCAAACTTTAAACAGCTTTACACCAAAGCACTATTTCAGCAATGCTTTGAGGTGACCAAAGGAACAAACCTTACCCTCCGAGAGTTTTGGAAAAATCATTTCCACATCGTGAACTGCCTCCAGATCATTGATAAAGCCTGGGATGGGGTCACCAAGAGAACCCTCAATTCTGCTTGGAGAAAACTGTGGCCCGATTGTGTTCTTGGACCTGACTTAGAGGGGCTTGCTCATGAACAGCAGCCGCCAGTTGTCGGTGAAACGGTGTCCTTGGGGAAGACCAGGGGACTGGAGGTGAGTGAGGACGACAGTCAGGAGCTGGTGGAGGAGCATGGCCAGGAGCCGACCACCGACGAACTGATGGGTCTGCATCGCGAGCAGCAGCAAGAGGTTATGGGGGAGATCTCGTCTGCAGGGGAGAAAAAGGCCGAGGAATCCCTCACTTCAAGTGAGATTAGGAAGATGTGTGAAATGTGGGAAACAGTGCAGAAGTTTGTAGAAAAGCACCACCCGAATAAGGCTGTAGCAGTGCGAGCGATGAATCTGTTTAATGACAATGCGATGTCCCATTTCCGTGAAATCCTCAAACGGAGGCAAAAGCAAGTGTCATTGGATAGGTTCCCTGTTAAAGTTGCACGAAAACAAAGAGATTCCACGGAGCCAATAGACAGCAGTGATTCCGTTAGTGATGGTGAAAGTCGTCCTACCCAATAACCCTCCTCTCTCTTGTCTCCCTCACACCAGCCACGAAGGTTTTCAAAGGTCAGTGCAGGTTAATTTGTTGATTTTCCTTTATATTTTGTATTTTCTTTATTGTTTTGTATTATATTTCATACAAACACTTTTGAGTGGTGGAATGAATCATTATCTCTTATGGGGAAATTCACTTTGATATACAAGTGCTTTGGATCACAAGCATGTTTCCGGAACAAATTATGCTCGCAAACCAAGGCGTTCCTGTACAGAGAACTGGCAGGCGCACCCCCCCGCCCCCCCCGCCAGGGCCCACATGTCCTTCGTGTCCGTGCCGTGTCCCGGGCTGACACCGCCGGCTGTCCTGCGGCACACGCCGTAACATTGCTGCTCTCGGTTAGGTTCAACGCTAGGGCACATTGTGAGGACTTTGTTTCCCGTGACATTAGATGTTTTTGTAACATGCCTTTTTTAAGTAGCCATTCATCATTCATAGGACTTCTACCCTGTTGTTGGATATTAGGAGGCCCTCACGAGAGCAGGTGTGGAGCTGGAAAGCCCAGCTGAACTCTGGGGCCAGTGATTTCTGCCCCCTGCCCCCGGGCCATGCCGCAGCCTGCGCCCCATGGGAAAGGGTCCCCGAAGAGCCTCCTCTCGTGAGGGCCCCCAGCCAGGACTCTGGAGGAGCCGGTTCCTCCCTGAGCTGCAAATGCAGGCCTAGACCCCGCTCCGTCTTGACAATGTGCACATGGTCGTGAGTGTGCGGAAGGGCGCCGCTCCAGCCCAGAATCAGCACCCGCCACGGCGGCGGCCAGAGAGGCACACAACAGCAGTTCTACCTGTACCCCTCGCGGTATCTCTGAAAAGTTACCTTCTTGTATTTCAAGTTGGCAGTCTTAATTTTTAAAGAAAGGAACGGCCTGAAGTTAAACCAGTAAGTTAAACGTCGCTCCCACGGATACGGACAAAATAAAAGAGACACCAACAAACGTTGGCAAGGATGTGCGGAAATTGGGCCCCTCGTGCGCTGTGGTGGGAAGCAGTCCGGCCGCCTCTCAGCCAGCGAACCAGCTCCGCTCAGCCCGGCAACTGTACTCTCAGAGAAATGACGGCACACCTCCACGTACAGCATCCGTGCACAAACGTCCACGGCAGCCACAAGGTGGAAACAACCCAGATGCCCGTCCACAGAGGAGTGTGGTCCGGCTGTACCGTGGAATATTATTCAGCCGTGAAAAGGAGTAAGTACCAGCAGTGCTACAACGTGAATGAGCCTTGAGAGCAGCGTGCTGGGTTGCAGGACCCAGAGGCCAAAGGCCGCGTATCATATGACCCCTTTTCCTTGAGTGTCTAAAACAGGCAAATCCCAGGAGACGGAAAGTGGATTTGTGGTTGCCACCGAGAGGGCCGATGGGGAGCGACTGCTAATGGGTGGTCTTTCTGGGGTGATGGAAACGTACTGCCATTAGGTAGCAGCGATGTTTTCTCCTACCTAAATATACCAAAACACCGAGTTGTGCACTTTAAAGGGGTAGATTTCATAGTATGTGTATCATATAAATAAAACTTTTTAAAAATCACTGAGCTGTGTGCCCGGACATTTGATTCAGTTGAAAACGAATTGAAATGGCTTTCAAATTAGCATTCTCCTTTAACAAAACAGACCTGAGTGGCCCCTGTTTTCAGGGTCCAGGCTGGACGCCCAAACATGTCTGGGGTGGCGACCCCAGCTCCACTGGCATTTGGAATTTGGGGACGGCAGGCTGAATCCCGATGCTGTTGTGCAGAGTGGTGCCTTTGGGCCCGGTGCCCATCTCTGCGGAGGCGGCCAGGCACCTCCAGGTCCCCTGTTGTCTGGCCGGCTGCTTACCCAACAAAGACCCAGCAGAAATGTGTGAATCACACACGTGCTTTTAAATTTTCTGGTCCAGGGAGCCTGGCTGGCTCAGTTGGTAGAGCATGAGTTTCTTGATCTCAGGGTTGTGAGTTCAAGCTCCACGTTGGGCATAGAGCTTCTGTTAAAAAACATAAAAAAAAGTGGGGGATGGAGTTAATTTTTCTGAATGTTTATTTTTGAGAGAGAGAGTGCAGGTGCAGGAGAGGCAGAGAAAGGGGGTGGGACAGAGGCTCTGAAGTGGGCTCTGCACTGACGTGGGACTTGAACCCATGAACTGTGAGGTCATGACCTGAGCTGAAGGCAGGCGCTTAGCCGACTGAGCCACCCAGGTGCCCCAGGAGAGGAAATTAATTTTCATTTCCTAAGTCCAGTGTTCCCTGAGTATCACCGTTCCCACCTGTAATCGATATAAAAGATCAGTACAGAGACATTTGATGCCTTACGCCAGGTACATTTTGCACTGAAAAGTAGGGCGCACTGAAAAGTGTGTCGACCTGCTGGATGGTGGGGGGTGGGGGTGGGGGGCGGGGCAGGGCTGGGAGGAGACAGGGACTCCAGGCCTCAGGGGCCTCCCCCATGAGGCCTACGGCTTCGGGGGCTCCAGGGCTGGTGCCAGCTGATGACCCTCTGACGGCCCCTCGGCATTCCTGCCGCATGTCTTATGGGTAATACGGGCGGGGGCTGCCACCCATAGGGCCTGGGAAGGCTGGGTGCCGTGTGGGGGGCTGGGCACCGTGTAGGGGGCGCCAGGAGGAGTCCAGGGCTCTGGCACCCCCGGCAGTGAGGCTGCCTCGGGCAGTGGAGCCTGGGAGCTGGCAGCTCCGTTGTCACCCCCTCCTCGGCCTCGGCCACCCCTGTGATAAAGGGCACAGGACTCACCTGGAGAGGGGGCCACACAGGGGTGCCGCCTGTTTGCAGAAAGCATTATAGGAAAGCGGTGAAGGGACCATGACTTGGCGTTCACACGAGAGTGCTTTGGTGACATCTAAAGTCACTTCAGTGACCACAGTGTGGAGAGAATCGTGCTCTGTGGCCGCAGGAAGCCCCCTGGCCTTGTTCTCCTGGGACGGAGGGACAGACAGGCAGAAGGCTCAAGCCAGTAGCCAGCCGCCTTGGACTCTCAGCCAGCCACGTAGGTCCTTCCGGATTCTTTTAACTTCTGACCTTTTCCTTTACTTCCCACCTTTCTGGGAGGCTTGGAGGGCAGCTTTAGGTCAGGACACACCGTGAAGTGTCTGCTCCATGCTGTCCTGTCCTGGCCAGGAGCCTGGCCCTCTGGGCTTCCGGCCAGGTCTCAGGCTTTGCTGCCGTGCTCCTCCCACGCATGTGGCCTCTATGCAGAGAGACCACCGGCCGGAAGAATGTGCCTCCCGGCCCGTCTCAGAGCAAGCCAGGGCCCCGCGCTGCTCTCCCTCCTGTAGAGGTGACGAGACAGCCAGGTCACAGCCGGGGCTGTGCGTGTGTCAGCCGCACTCGCTCTGTGGTTCCCATGCCCTCACTTGCCCCGGGCTGCCCACTTCACCGTGCGGCTGGGCCGGGACCCCAGCCTGAACCGTGCAGGATGCCAGCGGGCTCCGCCTGGAGGAGACAACGCTGCTGGGAGGGTGGCTGGGGCGTGGCCGAGGGGCAGGGTTTCGGGAGGCCTTGGGGCCTGCTCGGTCAGTGCGCCCTGGAGCATCGGGAACCTGCAGCAAACACTGGACATGGCTTGTGTCGACCCCGATAATTAGACGGCCAGTTGTTCTGCCAGCAAAACGGGCTCACGCGGGAAAGGCAGAGGCTTTGCGATCCGGGACGAGCAAGTCTGGAGAACAAAGGAGAGGAAGGTTACTTTACAGAGAAAAAGGAGACGGTTGTGAGGCACTGCTTGGAAGGGAAACCGCTTGGAGGAAGGGAGGGCTCAGGGTGCCGGCAGCTTCTCCTTGGCCGAGTCCTTCCTGCCGAGGGGTGAACGAAGCCCCAGCTAAAGTAGTGTGCACGCACGCACAGGTGCCTCTCTCGCTGCTGGGTGTGCGGCTGGCGCAGAACGCTAGGGCTGAGGGCTCCCCCTGCTGGCCGTCTGGCTCCACGTAAAAGGGTGGTTCCTTCATTCGGCTTCACGTCTGCGGGGCCTGGCGGGCCTGTGCGGCTGTCAGGTAGGCTCTCCTGGGCCAGCTGTCCAGAGGAGGCCACCTGGCCCGCGCCCTCCTGCTGCCGGGCTTGCCGCTGGGCCAGGGGCTTCCCGCTCAGGTGTGGAGCAGGGGCCAGGGAGCGGGGCCTCTGGAGTGAGTGGGTTCTTTGAGGCAGATGTTTTGTTGCGCTGCAGGGTAGCCAGCAAGAACCTGGCTCAGGTTAGCCGCCTTTCAGAAAAATACATGGTGCTTAAATGAGTTGCACATTTTGACCGTTCATTTTAAACAGAAGTTCTCAAACTGCCAGGAGCCGCTCACCCCAGTGGGCTCCTGGAAGGCCGTCCGTGGGAAGGCCTGCTGGCTGTGGTGTGGGTTGCAAACCCAGAACCACATTTCCAGCTAAAGATGATTTGGACTCCAGATTTTTTCATTTTCCCTTTAAAATGAGGTCAATTAGAAAAGTCTGTCGTGGGGTGAACTTGAACTTGCTCTCTGCCAGCTGTTTTCATTCTCAGAAGCACATGGGTTCCAGTGTGTTGCTGTACTTCGTCCAGGGCTCGGGAACAGAACAAAGGTTGTGTAGTGAGAGCCGAGCGGAGTTTCTGTGGCCTCGGTCCTTTCTCCAGGAGGAGGGGGTGGGTCCGTCTACCTGTCCTGGGACTGGCCTGTGAACGGAGCCCACTGCCAGCCTCTGGGTGGCCAGACGCTGGGTGCTATGCTACTTAGAGAAAAGGGGAAGAGAGCCTGTGCAAATCTTGGGAGTCGTAGGGGTTTCTCCACTAGAAAAAGGCCCCTCCCTCAAAAGGGCCCTTTGGTCATCTGCCTCCTTCCTGGGCTGACCGGCGAAGCGGGTGGCTGCGGTGCAAAGGAGGTCGTCGGGGTCATGGCAGTTTGTGCTGTATGCGGCGTGGAAAGAGCCTGACCACAAGGCATGGATGGACCACACTTGGTCTGCAGGGCAGGCTTCCTCCTCTGGTGACCTGACTTGAAGGGGTCAGAGGAACCTTTGCCCTGCACCGATGCTAGTCTTTATTATAATTCTGATTGGACTGGGGCTCCACCTTTTTTTAAATTTATTTGAGAGGTGGAGGGGGGGATGAGTTGGGGAGGGGCGGAGAGGGAGAGAGAGAGAATCCCGAGCAGGCTCCACGCGTTGAGCGCAGAGCCCAGTGTGGGGCTGGATCCCACGTCCCTGGGGTCATGACCTGAGCTGAAATCAAGAGTGGGATGCTCAACTGACTCAGACCCCCAGGAGCCCCAGCTCTACCTTTTTAAAGAGGAGCCCCTCAGACCATACAAGGGTGGGGATAGCCAAAGAGAGGGGGTGGCCTGGGGGCCTGGCTGTGCCTGAAGGAGGGCTTCAGACAGGACGCGTGGCAAGCCCTCGGCCTCCCTCTGAGACCCTTCTAGCAGCTGTCAGAGTGGCCTGCAGTTCAGAGGGCAGCACAGGGCACCTGCCTGCAGTCGACCCAGAGACAGAGGCCAGGGGGAGGAGCCACCATTTGGGGTTTATTTAAACCACCCACATGGCTCTCGGTCATGCAGGTGGTGGGTGCTTGGCCCTGTGTTTTTGGATGGTGGACAAAAGGGTGCTGAGCCAGAACTCTGTACCCTGGGGGGAACTCCCGCCCCCCACATCATGCTCTTTGCTCCTCCCCACCCCCATCGTTGTGTCCAGGAAATGCAGGCACAGGATGTGGCCCCAGGGGCTCACACTGCCCTTGGGGGTTTGCTGCTTGCTTGGGTGGGGCGTGGTGTGGAAGGACCCTGCCTAAGAGGCCCTTCTGCACATGTGCTACACATGCCATGAAGTGTCAAGGGCTCTAGAAACGTTAAACAATGGTGTTGACACCATGGAGAAGCCAGGCCAGGGCCTTGGCCTTGCTGAGGCCTGGAGGCTGCTCCAAGTCAGCCCAGGGAGGAACCAGGGTTGAAGGACTGAACAGAGGAAGAAATGGGCGGGGCTCCTGGTGCCTCCTCAGGGAGGGGCCCACAGGACCTGGACGGTCTCCAGCTTCCCCTCATGGGGGCCCGTCTGCTGGGCCCAAGAGTTCTCCTCCCTCTTGAGGCCACAGGGGCCTGAGAGGTCTCCTTGGCACAGCCCACGAGGGCACTTGTGGCACCGGACTGCCCCCTCAGCACCCAGCTTTGTGGGGACTCCCAGGAAAGGGACAGCAGTAAACAGACAGGTGGATCGGCGGGAGACTGTGACCCGGCAGGTGTCACGGGGGAAAGACCGTGAGGGACGAAGGTGGCACATTGGCTACATGTGAGACGAGCAGACAAACGAGGAGAGCCCCCAGCTCCTGCTGCTCCTTCCAGCGGAGAGCCTGGCCATGGGCCTGGAGGAGCACCTGTGCGTGTGCCCCATGGGGCCTGGCCAGTGTGCAGGGGTGCAGGTGCAGGGGTGGCCGAGACCCCCAAAGAGGGTGTGCTGTGGGAACGAGTCTCTGTCCCCCTGACTTGCTTGCTGTGGTGCAGGAGGAAGGAGGCCTCCAGGCAGCAGGTCTGGCGGGGCGGGGTGGGTCTGGGGGCGGGGTCAGGGGCAAGGCCAGGTGTGGGAAGGGGGGGTTGGGGTGCAGGGCTGGGGGAGGGCCGAGGGCCAGGGTCAGGCAGGTGTGTGAGGTGGGTCAGGGTGGTCTGGGGTGTGGGCGGGGTCTGGCATGGTGTGGGCCACGGTCAAGGTGGGGCAGGGGCAGGGGTAGGCCGCCGTCTGGGAGATGCTTTGGTCTTGCAGGCCGGAGCGGAGCCCTCGGGATCTTCTGGTTTGGCACATTTGGCGTTTATTGTGGACTTGAGCTACCTTAACGTGATTTCGGAACAAGATCCAGGAGGAAACCCACAACAGAGAGAAATTATGATTGTGCTATGTTAAAGTGAGAGCTGTCCCTAAAGCGTCTTCCTGCTCAGAGTCCTTCTGTTTCTTGAGTTAGGTAGGAGACAGGATGGTTTATTGTGAGGAGAAGGAGGGGCCCTGGGGCGTGGGAGCCTGTGCCTGGAGCGTGCTGTACCCAGCGTGTGCAATGCGCGTGGCAGGGGTGGCGAGTCGGGGGCGCAGTAACTCGGCACAACCCCGACCTGCAGGAAGGCGCCTGTCCCTCCTTGTCACCGCACGAGGGCCCATCCTGCACCCAGCACCAGGAGGGGAGGAGGGCTGCCGCACGCGGCGGGAGCGCTGACCCTGACCACGTGTCTCGGCAGGGAGGCTGGCACCCGGAGCGCCGGGGCAACGGCCAGGAGGTGAACAGCACACGACTGTAGCTTTTAATAGCTTTCCTTTGCATTAATTTTTCAAAATTTGCAAGCTTATTTCATTTTCCAAATACTCTGCTAATACGCATAATTGCTTTATAAATAGTAAAAAGCCAGTTAAAAACAAATAAAAGTGAACAGTGGTGCAGGGAAAGAGCTGGAAGAAAACCCAGGTTTAGTCCCAGATGACCCCCTTTTTCTCACACGCAAATGAACGGCAATCCCCCTGGCTCTGGTGGAGGGTCAGACCGGATGTGGTCCCTTAGTGTCCGAGGGTGCTCTGACCGGTTCGGAACCAAACGTGGGGAAGCATCAGGGGTGTCTAGCCCCCCTGTTACGGTTGAGTTGTGTCCCCCTAAAAATTCATATGCTGAAGTGCTAAACCCCAGCACCTCAGGACGTGATCGTGTTTGGAGACAGCATCTTGACAGAGCTGATTAAGATGAAATGAAGTCATTAGGGTGGGCCCTCATCCACTCTGAGTGGTGTCCTTGTGGGAAGAGATCAGGACACAGACATGCACAGAAGGAAGACACCGGGGGAAGACGACCGCGTTCACACCCAGGAGAGAGGCCTCGACACCTTGATATCTGGTTTCCCTTTTCCAGAACTGAGAGAGATTAGATTTCTGTGGTTTAAGCCATACATTTGTGGCGCTTTGCTTTGGCCACCCTAGGAAAGGCATCCCCCCACCCCTGGAGGCCAGTCTGTGGGCCAGTCTGTGGGGTGGGGTTGTAAGCTCGCCGTGAGGACCACCCCCTCCTGTAGTCCCGTCTCTCCCTTTCTTTCCTGGTGAGAAGCCCAGGCCGGGCATCCATTCATCTGAGCTGTGGTAGGAGATGTGCACACCTCTGGGGCGGGTGTTCCAAGAAGAGAACCGTGCAGGCCGACATCATTTATGGACTTGGGTGCGACAACACTTAGGAGAGTAGTGAGACATACGGCAGCACTGTGAACAGAGCAGGAGCTGGGTTTATAGCAGAGACGCCTGCCTGCAGGCCAAGAGCCACAGAGACTGGGTGGTGGCTGCCTACCCCAGCCTCTTTTGAGGCCCATTAAAATGATGGTAAAGGCATTTTAAAAGGACAGTTTTGCCTTTTTACTAAAGGCAAAAGTGCTTAACGGAAAAGACAAGGGGAGGAGATGGAAAGCAGGGTGACTAACAGCCTGAGAAAGCTGGAGCCTGAGGCAGAGGGGTGGCCCCGTCCTGGCCCGAGCCCAGGGAGGCTCCAGACTGGAACCAGGGTCTTGGGGGTGTTTTCAAGCGGAGGGGTCAGACCCTGACCTCGGGGACCTGGGCTGTGGCAGCTGAGTGCCCATCTGCAGGTGAGGAGGGAGCATTCCCTCCTGACAGACCGGCTAAGGCGAGAGACCTCTGGGCACTGGTCTCCCAGGCCCCCAATGTACCCGCACCGAGGACTGGCTTCTGCTCAGCCCCCGGGCAGCTGTTCAGTGCCTCACTCTTGAATATGAGCAGTGGTCTCCAGACGCTTGAGAAAAGCTTCTGAGAGGAAAGACAGTCACTGTGTAAGCAGGAAAAAGGGCGTCGATACAGAAGAATGTGTATGAAAACAAAGACTGAGTCATGAGGTCCTCTGGGGTAAGAGGAGAAAGAGTTCTTGATTAATGAAATTTTGATAGCGGAAATGAATAATGCAACGAGCATTTTAAAAAATAAAGTTCAGGAAACCTTCCCCAAAGGCACAGAAGAGGAGAGATAAGAAAAATAGAGGTTCTTCCAGGAAGCTCAGTATCTAAGAGCACTTCCGGGACAGGACGGAGGACAGGGAGGCCAGGACATTGTCAAGGAAAAATAAAAGACATGTCCCAGAACTGAGGGACATAAGCGTACCCGATGGACTCCACCCCATCCATCCTGCTGAGACCCTGGATGCTTGAAGGGAGGGTGCCTCGGGAGGAGGAGACAAGCGTCCTGCATGCAGTGGGGAGTCAGGTGGCTGCAGACCTCTTGGCACCGGCACTGGGAGTTAGAAGGCAGTGGAGGGCCATCGCCATCACCTGCCGCCCACACACAGCCAGACTTCCAGCCAGGAGCAAGGGCCCAGGGAAAACTCTTGCCGACAACCAAAGCCTTGTTAAATGTGCTTCTTTGTGATTGTTCTCAGGAAGATGCTGGAGAATGTGCTCCTCAAAACCAGAGGAAAGCTGGGGAAGGTGAGGACTTGGAAGTCCAGAAACGCAGGAGGCACCGGGAGAGGAAGAGAATGGGAATCTCAGGGTGGAAGCTATGGCACAGGGCTGGAGAGTGGCTGTCCAGACTGAGACAGAGGACAGAGGCTTGAGAAGGGATGTCTTCAAGAACAAGTGACAGACTCCCAGGATTGTTTAAACATGTGGAGAGAGGTGTTGGAATTCTGTCAGAGTCCCATTAATGATGGCAATGTAGAGCATCCAGCAGTGCAATTTGTTCTTTGATCTATTCCCTTTCCCCATTCTTTACGTAGGATGATTTCTAGTGATCTGTCTTCAAATCCCCCGATTCATCTGCCATCTCCAATCCACTGTCAGGCCCAATCAGTGGATTTTTCATTTCAGCTATTATACTTTTTATTGGAGAATTGCCATTTAGTTCCTTTATATAGTTTCAAGTAATTTCCATTTTTCCCTTGTCTGTTTACTCATTATGACCATGTTTTCCTTTAACTTTTTGGACATGTTTTCCATTCATTCTTTGCATACACTTACAACAGTTGTGTTAGTTTTTGATAAATCCAACATCTGAGCCACGTGGAGTTGGTTTCTATTTTTTGAGTTTGTTTTGTTATTGTTGTTTTTTGTAATGTTTTCTCCTTGATTATGAGCCATATTTTCCTGTTTCTGGGTAGATCTTGTGATTCTCATATCATGTACTGAACATTGTGAATGGTGCATCGCAGCAACTCTGGATTCTGTTATCTTCCTCGGAAGAACGTTGACCTTTGTTCTAGTAGGCAGTGAATTTCTAGCTGATTACCTTGAACAGGCGAGCATGGCTTGGCATTTCGTGAGGATGGGTCTTTGTGTTGGTGGGACTCAACCTGCAAAGTGCTCCATTGTGGATTTTACCGGGGCTTGGTTTTGGATTTTGGCAGGGCAGGTCAGGAGTGGGGCTCACTCTAGGCATAGCACCAAGGCCTGGCCTTTCTGGAGTCTTGGCTAGATGCTGCAGTGTTGTCTGGGCTGGAGTCTAATGTGTCTAGCACTGCTTGACTGCTAGTGTCTCTGTTTCAGTCTCAGCCCCAAGGCAACTGTTTCTGGGAGCCGTGGGGATCCTGCATTGCTCGTACACATTCCCGGCTGCTTCAACCGCCCCTCTTGCCGGTGCGCTGCCCCGCAGATGGCCTGCCACCTCCTCCACTTGGTGGAATGCTGTGCTCCCTGGGTTCCAGATCAGTGGTCTTGGCTGGGGGATTGCCCTCGGTGGGAGGCGGTCATCCTGGGGCCCTCCTCGGGCATTGTCCTGCTGTCAGGAAGCACGGTTGTGTGTGGCCTGTTGTCCAGAATCAGCTGCCTCGACTGTGTTGTCCAGTTGATGTTTGCAGTGGGAGGGCTGCGTCAGTGCCAGCCCTCCCACGTGACCAGAGCAGAAGTCTGGAGCAAACTCTGCAAGAAAGGAGAAATAACCGTAGTCCACGTGTGGCTCAGCTGGGGATAGTATTTACATAGTTGTACTCGTGTCTTCTATAAATAGTGAGCCAAAGGAAGACTCTCAGAACCGTTTCAGGAGGTTGTGGGGTATGCAGGCGGTGCTGGGGGACGATAGTGAATTCTTCCCTTGAGGTTGGTCCATCACAGGTAAGACTGAAACTGAAGGAATAACCACATCAACGTATTCTTTAGAAAGATAAATGAAAGTATCCAAGGGCATAGCTAGCAGAGCTCCTCTGGGTAGGAAGTTTGGAGTAGGGAGCACAGTGGGTCTCCTCTCCCGTGCCCGTGTGAGGATTTGGGGTTTACGCGGTAGGCCATGCAGGCGTTACTGTGGTGCAAAGGAACAACCGTGAATGGAGACGAAGTCTTTATAAGGCCTCCTGGGCACAGAGGAGAGGAGGGAGAACAGGCTAATCTCCAGAAACGTGGAGAAGTGCGTCGTGGACGTAACGGCTTGTTGCCGGGCGGCGTCAGTTAGCGGTGCGTGTGCCTGTGTGGGCTGGCTCCCGGGTCCTCGTGGCGAGCCCAACTCTGAGGCCAGCTGGCGGGTGGAGCCGAGGGCGCCTGGGCCCCCGCACCTTGACCACAGAGGCGGGCCCTTGGCGTGCGGTTCTACTTGTCTCTCTCCGCCGATTCCTCACTCCTCAAGCTGCCCGCTTTCTTCCCCAGCGCCGCCTTGAGGATGGACCCGGCAGACCCTCCTGGCGACCCCGCTGCCGGCGACCCCGCCGCTGGAGACACAGACCCCGCTGGCAACTCCACTGGCAGCGAGCGCCGTTGCACAGGTGAGTCTGCGCGCCTACGGCCCTGAGTCCGGCTGGCTGCATTTGGCAGGGCCGGGCGTGGGTGCGCGTGCGGGGTGCGCGTGCAGCGGGGGTGGCGGGGGAGGTCTGTCCGGGTATGGGGTACGTGTGTGCACCAGGTAGGCGCCCTGGGGGAAGGCATCCCGTGCTGTGGCCTTGTGCGAGGCCGCCCCGGGAGCGGGTGCGAGCGTGCAGGCGACACAGCACGGCAGCGCCGCCGTCCTGTCTCGAGGGCTGCAGGTAGGCGCCTCTCTTTGCGCTGGGAAGGGCGCCACCGGCTCTCGAGGATAAGCCACGTGGCCTGGTTGTCCCAGGGCGGGCTGCGTGCTGGCCACCTGCTTGCGGGCTGCCAGGAGGACTGCGGGACTGGACAGACACTCAGGCGTGTGTGGGGGCACTTGGGAAGGACGGCTGTCTCTCTGAGTCCTGGCTCGACACGCACAGTCTCTGGGCTCCACACATGGGCGTCTGATCCGTCTTGCCAAGAAGGAGCGGGGAGGGGACCGGGGCGTGTCTGAAAAGCAGGGGCCCGGGCCAGGCTGCAAGCACAGGAGCCCCAAACCCCGTGGGGTGTTCCTGCCCTGCGCCCAGGGGCGGAAGCGGAAGAGGACAGTGCAGGGCGTTGGCCCCGGGTCCTGACCGGAGATGAGGGGCCTATTTGGGCACGGAAGCTCCTCCGTGGGGAAGGGAGGCATCTTCAGCTTGGTGGCCCTGGATGCGGTCAGCAAAGAGCTGTTTTCTCATTTCCACCCTGAGAGTCCGGCTTGCCTCTTTTGTTCGGGGCAGCCATGGTCTCCAGGTGTTCCCCACGGCAGCCTCCAAACTGGGTCATCAGTTTGGGGGTCACCTCTGCCCATTGAGCCAACCAGAGACAGGAGCGAGGACCCAGGTCCTGGTGGGATAGGGACCCAGGGTCTGGGGGGAGACAGAGACCTGGGGCCTGGGGGACCTGGGGCCTGGGGCAGGGACTCTGGGTCCGGGACAGGGAATCTTCCGGCCCCTCCTTCTCTCAGGGCCTCACCCAGGGGTGGTGTGTCAGGCCCTCCTGTGTCTGCCCATCCCCTTGGGGCGCATGTAGGGTGGGGCCTGCACTGACGGACACCCGGCCATCACACCTGGGCCTCAGTCTGAGGATATGCAGAGCAGCGCCTGCCATCCAGGGTCTTGCAGGCCTCACCCTTGGTCTACTGGAGCTAGCAGAGGGACAGGCCACCCTGAGAACAGACAGCCCCCCTGAATCAGACACAGCTCCCCTCCCCGGATCAGATACACCCCCTCCCAGATCAGACACAGCCCCCCCCCCCATTCAGACAAAATCAAAATGACCTTTCTCTGAGAGCCCAGTGCCAGCATTCCTGGCCTGTGGGATCTGTGAGTGTAAGAAATGACCGGTTTAGGGTAAATTTCTACACAGCCATAAAAAAGGGAACGCCCCTCAAGGACAGGGTTTGCCTTCCTAGCTGTCTTTTCTTCTTAGATGTGCTTTTTAAAAAATTGATTTTCCGCATTTTTTTTTTAATGTTATTTATACTGAGAGAGAGAAAGAGAGAGAGAGCAGGGAAAGGGCAGAGAGAAAATCCCAAGCAGGCTCCGCACTGTCAGCGCAGAGCCCGACGTGGAGCTCGGACGCAGGAACCCTGAGGTCATGACCTGAGCTGAAACCAAGAGTCAGATGTTTAACTCAGGAGCCACCCAGGCACCCAGTTCCACATTGTTTTTACAAGTAGCTGTGCCGTCATTTTAAATCCCTGCTGTTAGTAGGATCTTTTCTTCCAGCAGATTCTCTAATGTGCCCTCGAAGTCCGGTAGTTTCTGTGTGTGGATCACACGCTCACCTGAGTGGACCCATAAGCTGTGTGGTCTTGTCGCAGACAGCGAGAGCCTGCGTCTGTGTGGACGCCCTGGCTCGTCCTGACTTCCACGGCTGTTCGCCGGCCTCGCGCTTAGGGGCCCTGTGCTGAGGACAGGCGAGGTCTGTCTTGGGGGCCCACGGCTTGTTGGAGGCGGCAAGATAACAAGGCCTTCTCGCCCCACTTCCCAGATGGGGACGGCTCCCACCGGAGAGCTCACCCTGCCCGTGGGGTTTGGGTGCCGTTGGGGGCCTCCGAGGGGCTGCCGGGCAGGAGGTGTGGATTTGGGAGCTTTGAGGAATGCCCTTTCTCTTGGCCTGGCGCCTGCCCTCGCGGTGCCCGCTCGGGAGGGGCTGGGCCCACCATCACATCCCAGAGGAGCGTGCAACCTGGGACGGGGGACCGAGAGGGGCAGACAGGTGCACTGGAGAGAGTGGCAGTCCCCAGCTTTGCAGAGGAACCGTGAGCCCCCATCCTGGGAGGTGGGATGTCGCCTGCCGCCAGCACTCACGTGGACATTGCCGCAGAGGGGGCCGGCACCTGCGCCAGGTGGTGTGGTGGGCAGTGAGGGGACGGCTGGCCTCCCAGAGACAGGCCTTTGTGAGGTGCTTCTAGGTCTGCAGATGTGACGGGGCCTGATGCTGTGGCCCTTTCTCAGGGCCGACAGGGTCAGGACAGCCGTCCTGGGGGCGGGGGTGCACACCACGATGACCCGATGGCTTCCAGGCCACCCGAAGAGAGGGCAGGTGTGGTCGGGGTGGCCTGGGCTTGGCGTGGTGGGCACTGGAGCTCTGCAGACCCTGACCCGAGAGCAGTTGTGTATCCAGGTCCCTGACTTCCGAGGAGGACCGAGTGTCCGAGGAGAGGTGGCTTCATGGAGACCGCAGCCCAGCTCAGTCACGCCCAGCTGTGGTTTCTGAACTTCATCTCCCCGACTCCAGCGATAAAAAGCACCCACTTTATTTATTTTATTCCTTAACACCAGCTTCGTGATAGAAAATAGTAGGAGTCTTCCTGGCAGTTGGCATGGCAGCTGAACACGTTTTCTGGAATGCATCTGTTTCTTAAAGCGAAGGCCACTGAGGTAGCTTAGACTCAGTGGCATTTTAGATGAAGCGGCGTCTGTCTGTCCTGTCTGTCCCTGTCCCTGCATCCCTCTTCCTCCTGTCGGCCACCTCACGAGTGGAGGTAGCCGGTAGCTCTTGGTGTCCAGTGGGCACCGGGGAAGCGGGATGGGAGGGGGCAGGGCAGAAGGTGGGCCATCCCGTGCCTCTGCCCGAGCCCCTGGCTGCCTCGTGGCCCCCAGGCACGTGTGTGGGAGGGCTGTGGCCAGGACAGCCAGTGAGGCCCACGTGCCTGGCGGGGAGAAGCAGCCCGGGGTGCAGGGGTGAAGGTCTGGCTCTGGGGATTGAGTGTCTTTTCAGTGTCTTCCCTGCATACAGCCCCCCACCTGCCCCCACCTGCGTGGTCCTGGGATGGGGTCAGGGGCCAGGTATAGGCCGGAGGCCATCTGTCTCGGGTCCCGGATCCAGGCCTGGGGTGGGGAGGTGGAGGTCATGGCAGGCTGTGGGCAGAGGCCCCTCGGCACCAGGCCCCACGTGCCCTCCTAGGCCCCAGCCTCCTGCCTAAATCCCTAGGCCAGGGCAGTGGGGACACAGGCCCCTCCCTGGGTTCTGCAGAGTGACACTGAGCTTGCTTATCTAACCCTTTAGACAGACACCTCCCAAGTCCTCCCTTTCTGTGTCTTTGGATGGGCGTCAGTCTGGGAGCCCCCCGTCAGCCTAGGGGACCTCCCTGACCCCCTGCCTGTATCTTGCCCATAACTCCGCGCCCACCCAGGCCACGCCCTTGCCATGCCTCACCCCACCCAGACCGGCCTCAGGTCCCCTCCAGAGGTCTCCCTGAGGCCACTCTGAGCTGGTGGCCGTGCACGCCTGGCCCTGGCACCGAGGTCACTGTGGAGCACCCATCGAGGCCCAGACCACAGCCGTGAGCATGATCAAATGTGCTCCCTTCCTGGGAGGGACCGATGGTAGCCTCTCAGCCCGTGTGTAGGGTCTAGCTGTGTGGGCCGAGTCGGGGGCCATGTCCAGGGCATAGCTCCCAGTGGGGCCCAGGTCTTAGGTGCTGGGAAAGCAGCTTGGAGCAGGGCTGTGCCCTTAGACAGCCCCCGGTGAGGGCAGGACCAGGCCGGACAGGAGAGCCGTCTTCCGGTTCCTGCAGGGTCCTTCTGATCAGTGGGAATCTTTTATGTGATTGACTTCTTTGGGAGACCTCTCCAGCCCAAGGTCATCAAGATGTTCTCCAGAGGCCCTATTTATCTTTCACGTTCAGATCTACAACTGGGGGATGGATTTTCTGTAGGTGTGAGGCCAGGAGATGCTCCAGGGTCCTCTCAATAGGGTTACCCAGTTCCTGGGGCCACTGTGGTCACACATCGGGTCCCGTGTGTGCCCAGCTCTGACTTGAGGTCTTTACACTGGTCCACACCTGCCCTCTCTGGGCCAGTGCCGCTCGCCTTAGCTAGGGTGCTGCTTGGGGCTGGGTGGGGTCGGAGTCCCGTCTCGCTGTGATTTGGGTGGATGGTTAAGACAGGTGGACACACACACACACACACACACACACACACACACCCAGCCCGCTGTTTGGGCTGGAGCAGAATGGTTAATTGTGGGACAGGTGACAACTTCACATTGTCCATTGTGTGGGATGGCCCTTCTTCAATAGGTCTTTTGATTTTACTTTAATGCTTTATGGCTTTTTCGCATGAATTTCGTTTGTTAGAGTTATCCAAAGAAATCTGAATTTTTTGGGGCGATTGTCACTGTTTCTTTTTTTTTTTTTTAACGTTTATTTATTATTGAGAGAGAGACACAGAGTGTGAGCAGGGGAGGGGTAGGGAGAGGGGGAGACACAGAATCTGAAATAGGCTCCAGGCTCTGAGCTGTCAGCACAGAGCCCGACGCGGGGCCCGAACCCACAAACCCCGAAATCATGACCTGAGCCAAAGTCGGACTTAACCGAGCTTAACTGACTGAGCCACCCAGGAGCACCTTTATTTGAAATTTCTTTTCTTTTTTTTTTTTTAATGTTTATTTATTTTTGAGAGAGAGGCAGAATGTGAGTGGGTTGGGGCAGAGAGAGAGGGAGGCACAGAATCGGAAGCAGGGTCCAGGCTCCAAGCTGTCAGCACAGAGCCCCACGTGGGGCTCAAACTCACAAACCCCGAGATCATGACCCGAGCCGAAGTCGGTCTCCCAACTGACTGAGCCCCCCAGGCGCCCCCGCTGTTTCTGACGCCCATCTCCACTTGCTGGCTTACAGTGGACTTTACTGTGGGCCTGGTGGTGAGGGTCCGTGCAGACACGTGTCCACTGAGGAACCTCTTCAGATTCCTCAGGGCTCTCCACAAAATTATGTTTTCAGTGAGCAGTAGTGTCTTTTCTTGTTGTTGTTTTGCTTTAACTTTTCAAGACTTTATTTTTTCTAGAGCAGTTTTACGGTTACAGCGAAGTCCAGGAGGTTACAGAGATTTCCCATATCCCTGCCCCACACAGCCTCTCGCGTCCCGGCCAGTGTGGTGCCCTCATGAACCCTGCTGACTCGCCGCCATTGCCGAGAGCCCCCGTGGGCACTCGGGCCCTCCTGGCGGTGGTGCTCTGTGGGCTGGGACACGTGCGTGGTGACGCGCGTCCACCGTGACGGCCTCCCGCGGCGTCGCGTCACTGCCCACGTGGCCGTGCCTCTTCCCGAATGTCGCGGGGCTGGGATCCTGCCGCATGTGGCCTGTTCACACGGCCTCCTCCGCTCAGGAGTGTGCGTTTGAGGGCCCTCCGTGTCCTCTCTCGCTTGGCCGCTCATTTCTTCTAGCGCTGAGTCGTATTCCGCTTGTGGACAGACCAGAGTTTGTCAGGGTAGCGTTGACTTTATTGTTTCCTTTCCAAATTCTGTGCCGTCAACTGTTCCTTCGTGTCGTGCTGAGCCGGCAGGGGCCTGCAGGCCGTGCTGAATGGGCAGTGGGTGCCCTCCTGTTGGCCCTGTCGCTGGGGGCCTGCTTTCAGCTTTCAGCATTAAGTTCTATGTTTGCTGAGGGGTTTTGTTTATAAACATCTTTTTTTCTGGGTCATGAAGTTGCCTGTGGTCTAGTTGCAGAGTTGTTTCCTAAATCGTGAATAGAAGTTACTCTTATGAAATGCTTGTTTTACGAAATGTTTCCCCGTGTCCCGTTAACGAGCCACAGTGGTGGACCCTCCATGGGTCGATCAGCCTTGCTTTCTGGAGTGCGCCCAGCGTATCCCTCCTCCCGTGCTGCGCACTGAGTCTAACCACTGTTGCCTTGTCTGGTCCCTGCGTCTGTGTGCTCAGGTGGGCAGCCCTCCAGGGCTGGGCTCAGGTGTCCTCGCCTTTCCTTCCACGTCTGGTCTTCTGCAGGAGCCCGGTGGGTCGCTCTTGTCTCTTTGATTCTTGGGTAGATTTGCGGGTGAGCCACCCATGCTCTTGAGCCCCCTGATTTGACCTATGGAATCTGTTAGTGACCCCCCCTCCACCTCTGAGCCACATGGCCTTGATGGTTCTTGAGGAAAGAACGAGGCGCCCCCTCTGGGCCCTGTGCTCTGCAAGGTTCTGGCGGGGCTAGGGAGGCCAGGGTCAGTGGCAACTGGGTGTCGGCAGCAGAGCTTTTGCACAGAGAAAAAGGGTTTCCGCGGCCTCGTGTGGTGAGGCCGTGGGGAGCCAGGAAGGGCTGAGCAGGGTGGCCCTGCCCTGAGGCCCAGGGCAAGTAGCCGCAGAGGTGGGGAGGGCCCTCCGGAGGCAGCCAGGGGGCGCTGGTGGCTGTGGGTGACTCAGAGGCCGCTTTCTTTCCCAAAGTGGAGAGCAGGCGGCAGCCACCTTCCCAGGCCTTGACCTTAAACCTGGTCTGAGGGCACAGTCCCTTTTCCGGCATGAGGGTAACCCCAACTTCCCCGGGGCCTAGGGTCCCAGTGGGATCCCTGCCCCGGCCAGCAGTCCTGCAGTGGGGCTGGAGACTTGGGCAAGCAAGAGAGGGCCAGGGCTGTGGGTGGGGAGGCTTTGGGGAGCAGCCAGGGGAGGCAGAGGCCGGGACCACTTTAGGGTCTCAGCAGGGGCTGGAGGCCACACTTGGTGGGCAGTGGACAGGCGTGGGCTGTGACATGGCATGGAGGGGTGGGGGCGCGGTGGCCTACCAGGCATGCCCTGATGGTTAGTGCTGTGGGCTTGGCCCTGGGGTCCGATGCCCCTTCCCTGCCCACACAGTGTGGTCAGTCTGAGACCTGCAGCCCACCATTGCTGAAACATGAGGCCTGGGCTGCCCCCAGCTGTGGGCAGAAGCCCATCCCAGTGAGCACTGCAGGATGGCCAGGCTGGCGTCACAGGGAAGGGCAGTGGGGAGCTCTGGCCGGAGTCCACGGGCACTGGCTGGCATCTGCGGGAAGCCCCCAGGCGTTGATCAAAGGTCGGGGGGGGGGGTGTTGGTGGACTCTGCACAGCCCTTGTCTCGTCCCCCCAGGCCAGGACCCACTCCTGTTCCAGCAGGCCCTGCAGACACTGTGGTCCACGCGAGAGCTGCGGCAGGTGAGTGAGCATGGGGGTTGCGGGCCCTCCACTGGCCTCAGTGGGCCGCCCTGTCCGGATGTTCTGGCAGACACGTGGGGGCTGGGGCTTGGGGTGACACCCACTAGACACTGGCAGACACAGACCCCTGGGGCTCAGAGCAGGAGGGAAGGGCCTGCGGCCACCATTCGGCTTCCGCACAGCACAGGGGACCCAGTGGGCCATGACCACCTGTGTGCCGGGTGGGGCCCGGGTACTCACTGGTTCACACTGGCCTCGCCCATGGCCTCCTCTCCCAGGGACAGCCTGTCGTCCAGCAGGAGGCGGTGGGCTTGGCAAGGAGGCTGCTTGGTGGTGGCCTGTGCCTGGAGGGTAGCTTTGTCCCTGGAGTGGGACTGCCTGACCCTCGGGCCTCGTGCCCTGTACTTGGCTCCCCTGGGACAGCAAAAGAGTGAAGTCGCCCTAGTTCCCAGGGAGGACACAGAAGTCACTGCTGTGAAGGCTGGAGGGATGAGGCCCGAGTCTAGTGTCGGTCTTGCCTCCTGCCGCCCAAGGAGGGCCAGGCCTACGGGGGCAGGTGTCCAGAGTAGGCGTGCTGCAGGAAGGGGCCGCAGGCTCGTGCAGGAGCCGTGTCTGTGAGCTGTCCAGGGTTAGGGTGCTCCCGGGCCCGCAGCTTGCTTGGTGATGCGGGGAGGACTTGTCCCTGGCTGATGGGTCAGCCAGACTCCTGGGGCCACCACGTATGTCTGTGTCGGGGGACAGGCCTGGGCTCCTCCACTCCTGAGCCAAGTGCTTAGGCTTCGAGCAGCCAGTTCAAGCTGGACGAATCCGAAGTTCTCGGGCAAGTCAAAAGCTCTCTTCAATTTTGTAACGGTGGCTTCGGGATCAAGACTGAAGCAACATGACCGTGCTGTCTGGTGAACAGATTCTCTAACTCAAGTCGCCCCCGCGTGTCTGGGACGCGTCTCCCCTGGTCACTGTGGCGTTTGTGAGTTTTTGTCTCTGTCTGTTTCTGGTGAACTAACCTCATACAAGGTGTTCCTTCGTTCCTGTCCCTGGAGCGGCTGGCAGAAGACAGGAATTACTTGTTCGTCCAGAGTCTGGGAGAGGGAAGAGTGCAGAGTCCTCCCCAGGGGGTCTTGGGCAGGGGGCGGGGAGGCAGGGGACCCAGGCCTGTTCAGAGTTTCGCTTCTGGTTTATTTCCCCAGGAAGCTTCCGTTTCTTCTGTGTCATCATGGCTGCTGGCCAGGCTTTCCGAGGGGCGCAGTGCAAGCCCCCAGCTCGAGCTGTAGCGCTGCCCCCGGGGCTCCGCTTTCGGTGTCTTCGCTGTGGCCAGCGTGTGGGCGTGGCTGGTGCCGCCGGGCACCACCGCTGGTCGGACACCGTCCTTACTCTCCAGTCCTTCTTTCCCAGGCGCTCGCCCACAGCGGTGCGTTTCCCTCCAAGTTCCCTTGGTCACGAGTTTTGAGGTGGAGAAACCCGTTGTCCCTCTTCCCTGTTTTCTGATTTTCATTATGTTGTCTCATTCGGCCAGCAGGTTACTTGTTTCCAAGCAAACACGGGTGTGTGTTTTACCTTTTGTTACCCGTTTCTGTCTGTGAAGGGTCACGTCCGTGAATTTTCATTTTTGGTGCCAGCGAGGCCTGCTGTGCATGTGCCAGGGAACTGCGTCGGCTCCCAAAGCCCCTGGCTGGAGGGACACGTGCTGTCCCCTGGCTGACCGCAGGGAAGTTTCAGGGTCCCCGACAGAACAGCACAGGGAAACTGGGGGTTGGGCTTGGAGAACCGCGTGAGGGTTTGTGGCACAAAGAGGAAGGGGGCAGGCTGGTGTGGACTGGGGCCTGGGGCGGGGGACGCACAGTGGGGTTGGGATGCCCTCAGAGCCCCCTGAGTTGGGACGGCAGGAGAGATGGCCAGCACAGGAGGGGTGAGCAAACTGGAAGGACGGTACTCCTTGGAGCAGGGCCCCCAGGCAGCAGGCACCTGGGAGCTTGTGAGAAACTCAAGTTCTCGGGCAGCCCTGCCCGTTTGAACAGGTCCGTAGGGGCTCTGGCGCCGCTCCAGCCCCAGGACCATGTGGGCACAGAAGCCGGTGACGACGGGGCACAGGCCCCTGCCGGGTGGCAGCGGTCAGGGGGCAGGAGGGAAGGAGACCCGGGACCCAGGCCGAGGAGGGACCAGCACAGGAGCAGGGCCTTGGGGCCTACGCTTAGATCCTCTAGGACGAGGGGCGGCAGATGGCCCATGGGTGCTGGACCTAGTACCTGCGGGGCACCCTGGAGGCCACAGGGGCCAGAGGGGCGGGAAGGGCTCTCAGACCCCAGCCTGGGGGGTGTCCTCCTGTCCCTGTTCTCAGACCTTTCACTGTGGTGTTGTGGCCGTCACTCACGGTGACTGTTCCCTGTGTGCTTTGTGGGGTTTCACGTGGGCTCATCTTACTGAAGCTTCTTCCCCTGGTGGCGAAGGCCCAAGTATGTCTGCGAAGTAGTTAAGGAGCGGTGGTGTTTTTTCCTGCCAGCTCCTGCCGGGTGTCACCAATGCGGGTCCTTGCGACGTGGAGGCCCATGTGTTGGAGGGGCTTCCTGGGACTCCTGGAGCCCAGGCAGCCCACCGAACCGGGATTGGCCCACCCTTTCCCTGTGGCACCCCGTGGAGGGTGCTGACCGCACAGCCCTGGGCCCTCAGAGGCCTCCTTTCCCACAGACGCCTCTCCTTTCCTGGGCGTCTGCAGAGAGAGACTTGCCTGGCTTCCTGAGTTCACCCAAACGCTTGAGGGGAAAGTCTGCATTTCATTTTTGGTAAGCAAGTCAGATTGCTCAAGTCCTGTGGTCTTAAAATTACATTCAAACCAAGTGGGTGTTTGCTCTAAGTGTCCTGGGGAAGCATCGTCCACGCCGTGGATGCCAGGGCTGTGGCCCACGCCCCGGTTCTGCACCCTGCCTGCTGCCCACTGCTCTGTGGGTGGGCCCCTTGACCTGTGGGCTGTTGGGTGCCGTCTGAGCACAGCAGAGGCACATGTGTGGGAGAAGGCACGCACAGACAACGTGGGTGACTCTCGGAGCTCCAGACATAAGAGGTGCCTCGCAAGGAGAGGGTTCTGGCCCAGCCTGGCCCCGAGATGCTCTCAGGGCAGAAGCGTGGGAAGGGCCGTGGGGCCAACAGCAGAGGGGGTCTGTGCCTCCCTGGTGACTTCCCCTCCACTGTTGCTTAGTCACTGGCAGTGGAGGAGTCTGTGGACCAAGTTTGATCAGCAGAACCCTGGGGAGGTCACTGGGGGCTTCCAGAAGGCCTCCTCTCTCCAGGGGAGATGCCAGAGTGCAGCAAGGAGGTGCCTGGGCCCTCACTGGTGACACAGCATAAATGAGGCCTGTAGCCCCCGGTGGGGCTTGGTACCTGGGCAGGTGAGTGTCACCTCCACAGTGCTCCAGGGCACTTTTCTTTTTCTTTTTTTTTTTTTTTTTTGTTTAAATTTTTTAAACGTTTATTTATTTTTGAGACAGAGAGAGACAGAGCATGAACAGGGGAGGGGCAGAAAGAGAGGGAGACACAGAATCTGAAACAGGCTCCAGGCTCTGAGCTGTCAGCACAGAGCCCGACACGGGGCTCGAACTCACGGACCGTGAGATCATGACCTGAGCTGAAGTCAGACGCTTAACTGACCGAGCCACCCAGGCGCCCCTCCCAGGCACTTTTCACGGGAAGGGACAGAGCCAACTCCCAGACACGGAGGGCAGAGTCCTTGGCCCAGGGTGCCAACAATGGGCAGCGGCCATCGTGGAAGGACATGCCCGCTCACTCCCCTTCGGCTGGCTACCACGAGGTTCCACCACAAAGAGCAGCTGGGTGAGCCCGAAGGAGGGAGCCGGCCCCGACAGTGGACTACGGAGCAACCCTACTGGGAAGGGGTCTGTGAAACCTACCGGGGCTGGGCAGCCACACCTGGCTGGAAGGGTGGTGGTGCCCTTGGAAGAGTCTTCCTTTTCGTGGCGCCTGGTCAGCAGGCACCCAGCTCAGAGCTGGAAGGTCGGGCCTGCGCCTGGTTCCTCCTTCCGGCCCCCTGCCCTGCCCCGGGGCTGGCCGCCGCACACCCTCTGTCCGGCTGGTGGCAAGGGGCCAGGCAGGTAGAGACTGCCCAGCGGAGAAAGGAGACGAGGCGTTTACCTGAGCTCACCTTGCGAGCAGAAGAGCTGACTGGCTGGCGACTGTAAGCCCAGGCCCCGGCCGCACGGCCTCCCTGCTTTGCTCTGGGAGCCTCTCGGAGCTGTTCTTCGGGGGCCCTGAATGGGCACCACACGTGAACAAGTTAGGACCAAAATCCAGGGCCGCATCCTTCTAGATCTTTCCTTCCATGAGCAAGAAAGTGGCGGTGGTTTGGCCTCAGCTGTCTTCTTTCACACGTTCCTGGAGGGTGGGGGACAGTGGCCCCTGCGGGTGCCCCCAGGCTCCTTGAGACGGGCGTGTGGCCCGCGCATCCCAGAGAGTGGCAGTATTTCAGGCTGTCCTCAGGGTGCTCTCTGTGTGCAGGTCTGCAAGGACAGCCGGGGCCTCACCTCCAGGCTGCTTACGAGTAGCCTCAGGTGTCCGGGTGTCTGTTTCCTGAGCTCACGGCCGAGACCCTGACCCTGCAGCTCTGCCTGGAGGGGGGCCCGAGACAGGCCTCTGTAGTTGCAGCAAGTTCTTGACTGCAGGGTGTCTCATGACTGAACGGCCGAGCCAGGCAGAGTGGAGAGCCAGGGCTGGGTGCAGTGTGGCCCTCACCCGACACCCCACTTGCTTAAAAGTCCATCAGGAACCACTGTTCTCCTGAAGACACATTTGGGAGAGAACAGCACATGTGTTCCTGGTGTTTCTCTTTTCAGCTCATACGTGTTTCCAAGCCTTTGGCAGTGCAAGAGGTAGAAAAGTGAATCAAAGACCTTTTCCAGTTTGGCTTTTTCTCTTCTTTCTTCTGTTTCCTGTTGCTTGCTGGCCCCGCCAGGGAGTCACTGTGTCTGAAGGACCGGTGCCAGGTCCTCGGCGTGCCGCACGAGTAGTTGGGGCGAAGCCGAATGAACGGAGCCTCTCAGATGGGTCCCGCCGCCCTTGGCCTGACTCGGGGAACATGCCCTCTGTCTTTACGGGACCGTCGGTGTGGACGGTGGCTGCCACCCAGGGCCAGGGGCATGGCGGGTCAGAACAGGACCCCGAGGATGGGAGGATAGTGCTGACCAGCCCCAGTCCCCACTCTGAGCAGACCACATGCTGGGCCGTGCAGGTGGGGGCAGGGTTTACCAGGAGGATTTGAGCTCAACAAAGAGACAGTGAGGTGCCGTGTCTCCGCAGCTCCGGGAAGAGGCCTGGCGGGGGTTTGCTGCCCTGGATGACCCACTGACCGGACTCCTGGACATGCTGGAAGGCAGCCAGGCCTGGCAGCGGAAGGGCCCCTCCCTGGAGGCCTGGGTAGTCTGTGAGCTGCACCGCTGGCTGCAGGCACGGCCACTCCCTGCGCCGGCCCGGGTGAGCCCTGCCCACGGCCCCACCAGCCTCGCCCCTTCCACCCCCTCCATAGCTCTCGGCCTGGTGGGCTCCATGCCTGCCTGACCTGGCCCGCTGAGCTCGTTCACCCCTGGTGGGCAGGGGCCGCTGCCTTCGGACTGACTGTGCTCCCGGGTCTGTGGGCTTGACTCTCAGCTTCCCCACAGTCACACATCTCCCTCGTCTGTGCTCCTGTCCCCCAGGCCTTGCCTGCCTGGACTGTCCACCGTAGGCACAGGGTTGAGGTGCTGGACTTCTACCCCGGCACCATGCTCCAGCTGCAGCCCCCCACTCCCCGGCTGAGGCTGGCTCTCTGGTCTCCCAGCACAGCTCAAGGCTGCAACAGCTACAGGCCCGTGCAGTCAGGGTCCTCGCCAGGAGCCCCCCTAGTCTCGTGGAGCCACTGGTCAGCATCTTCCAGCTGCAGGACGCAGACCGGAGCCCCCTGCTGACTCACATCCACCAGCTCCACCAGGAGGGCAAGTTCAAAGAAGTGAGTGTGACCCCCATGTACACCGGGGCTGGCAGGGAGGGGCTCAGGGGCCAGGTCTGCACGTGGGGTCAGTGGAGCAGGCAAGAGCTGGGCTGAGGGGGCTCACAGGGTCCACCCTGGGAGTGTCCTCTCCACCCCTCCACTATGGGAGTGCTGCAACGGGGACTCTGGGTCTGGAGCAGAGGGTCTCAGGGATCAGCCACCCCAGGAGCCCAGCTCGGGGCTGTGCCATGCACTGGGGTCCTAGGAGCCCCTCACACTCACCAAGCTGGAAAAGAGTCTGGGAGCAGCACCCCCCCCCCCACGCCTGGCTCTCTGGTGCAGCACCTGGGGTCCTTCCTCCTGGGTGTTCACTGGGTCCTCAAATGTGGTCAGCAGCCCAAGGACACCCTGGCTTTGGCCTGGAAGCCCTGTGGCAGAACTGCTTACCTGAGCCGCTGCTGTCCAGTCTCACATGTCAATTCCCAGAAACACTCGGGGGGGCTAAGAAGATCAGGGGTGCGGGCGTCCCTCTGCCCACACTTGCCACCCCTCGAGCCTCGATCAGACAGCTGGACCTCCCACACCCTCCCAGCCCAGAGCCTCCCAAGCGGGGAGCTTTGCCAGGGAGCACCCACATGACCCCACAGGGTTCCCCCTTCTCCCTCCTGCCTCTGCCCAGGCCCACTCGCAAGGTCTCTTGGCCTCAGTGTGGTGTGGCCTGGGGACCAACAGCCCAGTTCCCTCTGGGCCCAGCCGCTTCCAGCTGCTGGCTTTGTATCCTTGTCGGGGGTCCTGCAGCCACACCCACACCAGGCCTGGAGACTGGCCGATTTGCCCCTATTCTAACAGCAGGGTCTGGAAGAGCCCCCTGAGAGCCCTCATGCTGTGTCTGCCACCTCCTTGCACCTGTCAAGGGGCCTGCCCTGGAGTGAAGGGGCCTCGCTCTGGGTGGCACAACTCCTGCTATTTGTCGTTCTGTTGGACCAGGTCCCCGCAGCGGTGGTGCCCCTGTGAAGGTCAGACACCCCGAGGGTCCTTTTGGCTCCTTGCAGGTACTAGGCTGGGCAGGACCCCAACCTACCTGTTTCAGTGCTTCCCAGGACCAGCCCCTCAGCATGATGCTCATGGTTTTGGGTTTTTTTGCAGAAGTTCCGCATAGGGCACAGCACTGGCACTTTGGGGCACAGGTGACCAGTTATGACAGCAGAGAGTCCTCTAGCGCATGTGATGCTTTGGGACGTGGGGCCGTGCCTGGGACGGGTCATGGCTCCCTTATCCTGGGAAAGCCTGGGTCAGAAAGAGCAAATGTGGAAACGTAGGCTTAGTAGCTGCAGGTCTCTGGGTAAGAACTTGTGGGGCTCTGGAGGTCTTGGTGGGTTCGTTGGATCTCCTTTATGAGCCCTGCCAGCTCTCATTTAAGTCCAGAAGTTTCCGAGAGGAGGTGGAGGCTGGCCATGAGCACTGGGAGTGACTTGGGTCTGCATGAGGTAGTAAGGAGTGGGGGGTCTGTGGTGAGCAGGGAGGGGCGGCTCTATGGTGGGGGTGGGGCGCAGCTCTGAGCTGTTGCTGCAGGCACAGGGGCCCCCATGACATCCCCGTGCCCTGAGATGTGAAGGTCGCAACATGGGGAGAAGTCCTAGGCTGCCCGGCTCAGCGGGGCACTCTTGCTATGTCCCAGGTCCAGTCCCGGGGGTGTCCAGGGGCTCACTCCTGGCTCACCCCTCCCACTGCCCAGGGGCGCTGCTCCCCATGCCTCGGTGGGCACCGAGGCAGGACCCCAGACCTGCCCCACAGGGGGCCTTCCTCCCCGAGGGGCCAGTCCCAGTGAGGAGGCTCATTGCCATTTGGGCCTCACCTGGACCGCCAGCCCTGCACCCTCAGAGGGGTGGGCCATGTGTTGGCGGCTGTCCTGCCCGGCCCTGGGCTCTTGTCTCGAGGCTGGTGAAGGGCGCTGAGAAACCAAGATGGCCACGCCAGGGACAATGTGGCTGGGGCTCCGCTCCTGTGGCGCAGGGCCATTCTCCGCAGGCTGAATGGGCGGCTGGGCTTGCAAGAATGCGGGAGGCAGAAGGCAGGCTAGTGTTTCGGTGTCTTCTGTTACACCCGAGCCTTTCAAAGAGTGTCTAGGGCCGGCTGAATGCGCCTCCCTCGCGCTCCAAGGCAGGAATCCCAACACAAAGGGGGCTCTTGTCCCGCACAGGCCCCTTCTGCGAAGAAAAGCCATTGTCCCCAAGCGGGGCCGCCCGGCAGGCGGTGCATGCTCCAGTGCCCACCGCCGCGCCCGGCGAAAGGGGCCGCATTCAGGCCTGTCCGCTCGGATTAGCAGGGACTCACGACTTAATGTGCACCGATATTTCATGTCGAGGGCGGCGGCTGGCTCCAGGCGGGATGAATGCCCGCTTTTGTCTACTGAGTTATTTTATTTACATTTTTTAAACAGCTTATCAAGGTAAAAAGATAGCTTTGCTTCAGGGGGAAGAAAAAAAAGCCCCTTGGCTCCAGGCCCGAGCTGAGCTGTGGAGGTGGGAGGCAGGCCCGTCCTGGGTCTGAGGCTGCCGAGTCTGGGCTTGGCTGCCTGGGCACCTGCCCGGCCTCCAGCCCCATGGAGTGGACAGCCGGGAGGAGGTGGGGGGTGGCCCATGCATGAACGCTCCTCCCACGGCGGCCACCCCGGCCCCTCTGGGTTTTCTGAGTTGTTTTCCCCAAAGGCAGCAGTCCCGGAGTCTGTCCGGCCAGAGGTTTCCACAGCCTCGCCCTGACTCAGCTGGCATCTCTCTTCTTAGAGGCCTCCATGCAGAGGCCAGGAAGGCCTGCGAGGCGCCAGGGGCCCGGTCCTCCGCAGTTTCCTTCCGTGGGGTCTCAGCCCCTCCCACCTTCCCTGTCACAGGTGCCTGTGTCAGCAGGTGATGTGCCTGCACTCTCTCATGTGACCAGGCCATGGGCGGCTTGGTGTGCTGTCCTCTCAGCGGAAGCTCAGACAGAAAAATGACCAGAGACGGATGCTAAGCCCACCTCATGGCAGTGAAAGAACTACACACGGCGCCCGCCCCGACCAAGCCCCAAGACAGAAGCCAGGCCCCGGGGGTCTTCCTGCTGTCAATCATCCCCGCCAGGTCACCGAGACCACACCCCCTGGCTGCCCCTTTCCTTGTCCTGTGCCACCCCACCCAGCCTCCAGGTGCAGAGGTGCAGGTGCAGAATGAGGGTGCCTCCCAAACTGTCCCTGGGGGGTGTCTGCGGCCGTCCATCCCTGGCACGCTGGCCATACCCTGCAGCTTCCACAGAGGCCACGTGGCTGAGAGAGGGCACCCTGGGTGCTAGGAGAGCTTGGGAGGAACCAGGGAGCAGAGAGGGGCCATGCTGAGCACTCTGAGCCCTGTGTGACAGTGTCATTGTGCGGCCAGGTGGGCTGTGCACCCGGCCACACGTGTTAGGCCTGAGCTGCCTGCCTAGGATGGGTGGGCTGGGCTCTGAGCACCGCCCCCCCCCCCAACCTCAGCCGGTGGGCATCACTGACCAGGACCCTGGTGGCAAGGCGGCAGGTGAGAGGGTTGGGGTTGGCACCGCAGGCTCCTCGGGGGGAGGGAGGCCCTGCCGGCAGAGCGGGGGCACCCTCAGGGCTCTAGGCTGCCCTGTAAGGCGAAGCTCCTGCTTCTGTGAAGGGCAGCGCCCAGCCTCCCGTGGCAGCCTGACCTGACACCCAGGCCACCGTTCCAGGCTACCCCCTTCCCAAGCCTGAGGCCTCACCCCAGGAGTCAGAGGGGTTGTTGGAGAGTGGGGGGCTCAGGATCCCCCCCAGACCCCAATGAGGGCTGGAGCCTAGAGACAGACGAAGTCTTGTCCCTAGAGGAGCAGGAGCCACAGATGATGGGGGCCGATAACCCAGGAGAGGTAGTGAGGGGAGAAGGAGGGCATCTCTGCCGCCCCCTGCCCCTCGCCTCGTGCTCCCCCCCCCCCCACCTCTCCCAGGGTCACTGGCTCATGGCCCGGTCTGGAGGATGGGAGGGTCTCAGGCCCCCAGGTATCCCTCCCCACAGCCCCTTCTCGGCCGCGGCGTGGCCTGACCAAGCGCAGGTCCAGGTGTCGACGGCGGAAGAAGCACCGCAGGTGGCAGTGTTCCGACCACCCCAGTTTGTGAGCTCGGTGCGCGGGGCCACCGGGATATGCACGCTAGCCTTCCCGGGTGGGGGCCTGGCGCTCCCTCAGTTCTCAGGGGGCCTCCCATCCAGAAAAGACAAGGTCCCCGTGGGCGGGAGGCACCTGCACCCCTCCCACCGCCCTGAGCCCCTCCCCAGGCCCTGCCCCCCCTCGAGTCCCTCCTCCAGCTCTGGCCCCTCCCCCTGCGCCCTCTGGGCCCCCTGCGCCCCTGCCCCCGCTCGGGGCCCCTCGGGGCCCTGGCGGCCGAGCTCCTGGACAGCAGCCAGGCTGTGGAGGCGCCGGGTCAGCGCTGCGCAGGGAAAGGCCCCTGGCCCTGCGCCCCCGCCCCGCGCGGTCCGCGGCCGGAGGCCGGAGCGAGCCTTTCCCAGGCCGCTATTTTGGTCCTTTGTGTGAGCCGCGTGGGGCGGGGCGCCCGGCTGCTCTGCCGGTTATTTTTGCTCATAATGGGAGCGCGATGTATGGAAATTATTAATAGCAGCCCGGTCAGCGCTACGTGCGGGCGCTCAGGGCCCCGGGCGTTCTCTATGCTGAGTCGCAGGAGGGTCCCTGCGGCCGGTCGGCCGCCCGCAGGCAGGGTTCTCAGCTGCGCCCACTACCCTCCCGTCCTCACCAGGAAGCGGTGGGTTCAGAGCCTCTCTTCTGTGGACCCAAGGGGGCAGCTCTGTGCTACCCCCAACACACTCAGGCCACACCACGGCCTACTCCGGCCTCTCGTCCTGGGACCAATCCGCCCTTTTGGACAGAGAGTCCTGCGCTCATTAGTCGTTTTGGATTGCACACACAGTATGCCTTGTGGAAAGCGCTCAGAGGCCCCTGCACTTCAGGGCCACAGGCCCCCAGGCCTCAGGGTGCACAGAGGCAGGGGTCACCAACCCTGGCCCCTGGCTGTGAGCACCGTGACTGGCCTGCCAGGCTCTTGCAGGTGGATGGCAACTGGTGGGAGGTACGGGGCATGTGAGAGCGGGTATGTGGAAGCAGAGCCTGGGGGTAGGTGACAAAACTTCTACTTCTTGTCTGCCCCCCCTCGTTCTCTATCCACTCATCAGCACCCTCTGGCCAGAGCCACTTGGGCCCAGCACCCACCCTGATGCCCTATCCAGCAGGCCATGCCCCAGCCTGGTAGGGCCCATGGGTCATTCCCACCTGCCCCACCTCTTGTGGAACCTGACTCAGCTGGGGGGGGGGGGGGCAGGGGTGTTTGTCTGCCAGGAGGCTTCTGGGTTCCAGGCCCCTTGGACCTGAACAGGCCTGTCCTGTGCCCCAGTGACAGAGGTGTAGAGGGTGGGAGCCCCCCCACCATGGCACTGCCCGTGCCCCACCAGGGCCCGTGTACTTTGTGGAACCTGCTCCATTTCTGATTGCCAGGCCGTCGTGCTGGGCTCCAGGCTGAAGTTGCAGCCAGCACTTGATGTTGAAAAGGTAAGTGTCTTTCTCACGTGAGTTTTGAGGGCCCCGACGTGGATGAAGCCCAGGTCTCCAGAAACATGGTCTGGAGGCGGAGGGTCTTGTACCACTGAGCCCTGGCCTCTGCTGTTCACAGGGTGGGGCTGGGGTGCTAGAGGGCAAGGGTCGCATGTGACCACCTGACCCTCCTCGGAGGGCCCAAGGGGCGTGCCCAGGAGGGCAGTCATTGGGCTCAGGTGTGGTATGCTCCGAAAGTGGTGGCCAGAGGGGCTCTCGGGAATGGAGCTCTCCGTGAGGACCACCCCATGGTTCCAGCCTGGCTGATGGGAGGGACCCCATCCAGTCTGGGCTCCAGGCAGCCTGACCTATGTGGTCACATGGAGAGGAAAGGAGGTGAGGTGGGGTCTAGTGTAGGGACCACTGGAAGGGGGCTTTGTTGAGGCCTGACTTTTGCGGTGGAAACGGCCCGAGTGTCCAAAGGGCCAGTGCCACCATCAGGGGCTGCCTCCAAGGTTCCCTGAGGGCTCAGCTTGGGGCTCTCATGGGCTCATGCACTCACGGGCACTAGGAGTAGGCATGCCATCTGTGCCAACGAGGAGGCATTTCTGGGCCATCGGGCTACTGCCCACGTTGGCCTCCCTCCTGCCCCCCGCCCCCAGTTCAGTGAAGACAGGAGAAACAGCTTCCCCAGGTTCCCCTTGCCTCTTGGGGCCTCCAGGCCTTTGTAATGGAGATGAAAGTGACCACAGAGCCCAGGCAGAGCCCCAGGGAGCTGTGGGGCCTGCATGTGTGGGGGCGAGATGCTCAAGCGCAGGGCATGGGCTGGGCTGCCTGCATCGTGCCCCAGGAGCCACTATGGGGGCACTCACACTCTTGGATGGGTTGGAGGTGAGTCTGGGGTCTCAGCTGGGGGTGGAGGTGCCAGGTGCCCACAGGGCTGTGGCCTGAGGACGTGCTTCCCCGCAGATGTGCACCCCACTGCTCCTCCAGGACAGAGTGAGCCTCGTGGAGCGTTATGTGGCCGGCTTCCCGGACCTCCAGAGGAGGCTGCTGGCCCTCCTGGACTCCTGGTGCCGGCCCGGCTTTGACATCGGAGTTGTTGCCAGGTGAGCCCTATGGGGGCCGAGGGTGGGGTGAGGGGGGCAAGCACAGGGGAAGGCCACACGCATGGCCCCCACAAGTCGCAGCCGGGTCGGCCAGCGAGGGGCCACGCCTGCCAGGGACCAGATGAGAGACGGTTACCACCCTTGAGCGAACAAAAACAATCCTCCGCATCAGGTGGATGACTTCTTACCTGGTTCCGGAAGTCATGCTGCTTATCCATTCACTCATTCCTTCATCCCTTCGCGGGATAAATCGCCAGGGACGGGTGTGGAGCCCATGTGGATAGCCCACGTGCCTGTATATGTGACGTGAGGGTGTCGCCTGGGTGTGGGGCACGGGGGTGGCATCTGGCGGGAGAACATCTTCTTGCCACACGTGTTGAGGGGGGCACGGGACAGCAGCTCCTGGAGGTCTGTGAAGGCTCCTTGAGCCACCCGCCCATCCGCAGGTAGTAGTGGCTTGATCCTGGCTCCACGAACTACTCAGCCCTGGGGCCCCCCGGCTGGAGATCCAGACCTTGGGCTCTGGGGCAGACCTCCCTGGACCTATGAGCAAGTCACTTCACTTTCTGGGTTTCTTTCCTTGTCCCTAAAACTGGACTGATTTTGCCTGTCTCAAGGGTTGTGTGACTTAAATGCTGGGAAGCAGGCAAACCCACACAGCCCCGGGCCGGGCTCGTCCAGCGCTGGCTCTCCTCCCTGTCATTACGGATTTGAAAAGTGACAGAGTGGCGCCCAGCTGGCCCAGTCAGTGAAGCATGCGACTCTTGATCCCGGGGCCATGAGTTTGAGCCCCACGTTCGGCGTGGAGATTACTAAAAAAAAAGTGGCTTGAACAATAAACAACGACTTTAAAAAAAGGGTGGGGGGACACAGAGCAAATAAGTGAACATACTGTGGGGCCAGAGTCCCATGTGGAATAGGAACATACACGGATGGACAGTGGGACAGTGAGGAAGACCCTGTGTGGCTGGATTTAGTTGAGGATATTGGTTTAAATCAATGATTTTTTAAAAATTTCCTGGGTCTTAAGACACCTGGGTGGCTCAGTCCAACTCTAGATCTCGGCTCAGGTTGTGATCTCACGGTTCATGACTTTGAGCCCCACATTGGGCTCTGTGCTGACAGCTTGGAGCCTGCTTAGGATTCTCTCCCTCCCTCCCTCCCTCCCTCCCTCCCCCCATTCTTCTTTCTCTCTTATAAATAAATAAATAAACAAACAAACTTAAAAAGAATAGTTTAGAAAAAATTTTCCTAGGGCCTAGAGAAAGGGAGGGAGAGAGAGACAGAGACAGAGAGGGAGAGGGAGAGAGAGAAAGAATAACAAGCAGGTTTGGCACCATCAGCACAGAGTCCGATGTGGGGCTTTAGCTCACGAACCGTGATCATGACGAGCTGAGATCAAGAGTCAGATGCTTAACCGACTGAGCCCCCAGGCGCCCCTATAAACGCTAGGTTTTAAAAAGTGCTTCTGGCTGATAAATACAAGCATTTATTATTGTGTCTCTGCCCCAAAATGAAGAAGACATTTTAAGAGAAGGAGAGGCAGCGACAGCAGGGGATCCAAGAACTGGTGGCAGGTGGTCAGGTAGAGCACTTAGGCTGGGAAGCTGACCTGTGGCCGCCAGGAGCATGTGGGGTCCAACGCAGAGCCCGAGGAGGGCCCTCAGCAGTCAGCCGGTCCTTGGGGACCCTGGGCCGAGGTGTCTGCAGAACACAGAACAGAACTCTTTGCAATCAAAAATTTAACAGCAAAGTGAAAAGCACAATAGAAGTTTGGAAGATAAATTTGAAGATGTCTTCGAAAAAGTACAAAACAGATAAACAGTATGAAAATCAGAGAGAAAAGGTTAAAAGAAAAAGTAGAGATCTTGTCAAGAAGGCCCGACATCCAAGGAACGGGAACCCCGGTCCCGAGGCGCCCGGCTTAGCGGGTCTGCGGGGCGGCCTGCATGGGTGAGACGCACACTGCAGACCCCAGGAAGAGCAGGGATCAGGCGGGATTCCAGGAGCATCGCCTGCCCGGACCCCAAGGTCTCGGCTCAGCCGAACCCTCAAGCCGGCACAGGGCAGAGCTCAGGGGCACACCAGCTCTAGCAACTTCTGCGGGTGTGTGCTGAGCTGTCAGCTGGGGGAGTGAGGAGGTGTGTACACCGAGTTGTGGGCACAGGGCGAGGCAGGCGGGGGGCCTGGGTCAGCAACCTCAGCAGACAGGTATTAACCCTGAAGAGAACAGGAGGGTGTGGCCTGGCCACTGACAGTGTTCGCTTGGTCATGATATGGCAGACACGGTATGATATGATATGGCAGACGACAGTGGTCGTCTGGTCATGATATGGCAGACACGGTGTCCTGACCCTACGTAAGGGCTTGGATACTGTGTGGGGAGGGAGGCTGGAGAGCCTTTTGTGGTGAGATGTGCAGACCAAACTCCTAAAACTGAATAACCAAGAGATCACGTACAAGTATGTCGCTTGTAAGCACAGAGACAAATACAAAACACGACAAAAGTGATGTGTGTCTGGTGTGCAGTGGGGCAGGGTGACAGGGTGACTGCTCTCTCCATAAACCTTGTAGAACTACCTGAGTTTTAAACTGTGCGTGTGTGACTTAGATGAAAACAAAAGTCTTAAAGCAGTGCCAGACAGGAGCCGTGTTTCTCTCCCTGCAGGCAGCACCCACAGGTGACCTCGAGGCTGGAGAGGCTGAGTCCCAGAGTGCTAAGTCGGCGGGTCCTGAGCCAGCTGGAGCGGCTGGGCCTGGACCCGGGTGAGTGCCGTCCCCACAACTTGTGCGCGCCCGGCGGATGCGGGGTTCAGGCTGACCAGGGTCCACCGACCTCCCCCCCACTTCCTGCCGCCTGCCCATCGCAGGCCCTGGACGCGAGCAGCAGCCTGAGGCCCGCAAGCCCCTTTGCCCGCCTGCGTAGACTCCTGGGAGGCGGGGCCTTGCTGCGCCCCGCCCCCTCCCTGCCCCCGCCCCTTCCGGTTCGTTCTTGTCTTTTCGTCCAATGATGGCTGACGGCCGTTCTAGCACACGTGAGGTGGTATCTCATCATAATTTGGAGTTTCATTTCCCTGATGATTAGTGGTACCTTGGACCATTTCATTCATTCAACACCTGTTTGGATGTCTTCTTTGGAAAACATCCATTCGGTTCCTCTGCTCGTTTTTAAATCTGGTTACTTGGGATTTTTGGCTATTGAATTGCATGGGTTCCTTGTATATTTTGAACGTTACCCTCTTGTCAGATGCGTGGTTTGCAAATATCTCCTTCCACTCTGTAGGTTGCCTCTTCATTCTGTCGACTGTTTCTTTGCTGTACAGAAGCTAATTTTTACTTTGACGTAAGGCCACTTGTTGGTGGCTTTTGGCTTTTTGGCCCTCTTTGTTCGTTGCCCTCCCCAGCCCACCAAACTAGAGTTTAAACCTTCTTGCTTCTTAAAATATTCCTCAAGTTTCAACATATATTAGTTCTATTATTGTCCAGCTTAAGATATTTTCTAATTTTTATTATAATTTTTTCTTTACCCATGGGCTAATTAGAAATGTATTTCTTCTTCTGTTTTTAATGTTTATTTACTTATTTTTTTAATTTTTTTTAATGTTTATGTATTTTGGAGACAGAGAGAGACAGAGCATGAACAGGGGAGGGGCAGAGAGAGAGGGAGACACAGAATCTGAAACAGGCTCCGGGTTCGGAGCTGTCAGCACGGACCCCGACGCGGGGCTCGAACTCACGGACCGCGAGATCGTGACCTGGCTGAAGTCGGACGCTTAACCGACCAAGCCACCCAGGCGTCCCTAATGTTTATTTATTTTTGAGAGAGAGAGAGCTAGTAGGGGAGGGACAGAGAGAGAAGGAGACAGAGGATGTGTCCTGACAGCAGAGAGCAGGATGCAAGGCTCGAATTCACTCATGGTGAGATCGTGACCTAAGCCAAAGTCAGACACATGACTGAGCCACCCAGGCGCCCCTAGAACTGTACTTCTTAATTTCAAAGCTATGTGGCACTTTTAGTTATCTTTCTAGTGTGGGCTCTTAATCTCATCATGATCAAAAATCATGCTTGGTATGATGTCAGTCCTTTGGGTTGAAATGTGTTGTTATGAAGAAATCTAATTTCTTTTCTCTGAAAGCAATCTCTCTCTCTCTCTCTCTCTCTCTCTCTCTCTCTCTCTCTCTGTCTCCTCTGTCTTTGATGTTCTGCAGTCTCACTGTGAAGAGAGTGGTTATAGATCTCTTTGTATTTATCTGGCTTGGTTTTTGTTGGGCTTTTTAAATCTGTGGATTGCTGTCTTTACTTGGTTCTGGAAAATTGTAAGCCACCATGTCCTCAGATGTTGCTGTTGGTTCTCTGGCCCCGTGTGTGATCTTGTCACCCTGCCTTCCCTGCGGTGTTACTGTCCTGTGTCTCGCTCATGATGAGCTTGGGCAACTCCTGCTCTTTTGCGCATCACTAATTTTCTCCTCTGTGTCTAAAAAACTACAAAACACTGCATTTTGATCGTTGTACCTGTGGCTCCAGAAGTCATACTTTGGTTCTTTTCCAGATCTGCTCTTTTGCTTTGTGTGGTTTCTTCGTACTTGAACGTATTTCCAGTTTTGTCTTTTTTCCCTTCGAATGTCTTGCTCACAGGTGTCTTATGGTCTGTGTCCAAGTTTCAGCCCCATCTCTGGTCAGCATCTGGTTTCTGTCTCAGTCACCTGCAGGCTTCTCTGTCCTCACACCCTTGAGAAATTGTGCAGATCCCCTGACCCTGGACAAAGGTGCCTCCGGAAGGCAGTATTGCCTCCAGAAAGGAGGGCGATACTGGGGGCTTTTGCAGACAGAAACACATCACCAAGTGGTTTTGATGTGTGATTGTCCACGGCCCCCCAGGTGGCTCTAGGTAAAGAGATGGGGGGACCAAGAAGTGGTTGCCTGGAGGCTGGTGGTGCGGTCAGTCTGGGTCAGTTAGGGACAAGGAGCTGCTGGCTGTGCTGACGGTAGCTGGGGGGGGCCTCTGCCCGAAGCAGCCGAGGCAGGTCTAGGAGGACCGGCCGGCTGCTGGGACCCCTGGGGCGCCAGGGGACACAGCCCTAGGAAGGAGCCACCCTCAGGCTGCAGAAGAAGACCAAAAGAAGGGCTGTAGGTGCAGAAGCTCCAAGGAGGGTCCCGACAGCACAGACCCCTGGGGGTGCTGGGGTCTGAGAGACCGGGAGGTCTGGGGTGCAGTTGCAGGACTGGAGCGCTAAGGAGTGGACCCCCTATGGGGATCCCCGTCCCTGGCAGGGGGGCCTCTGAGGTCACTGCATGCCTGTCCTGGGCGCTGTGTCGGGGAGCCCTGCCGGCGTCCCTCAGGGTGCACACGGGGTGAGGGACACGGGCCCGAGAGGCTCTCAGCACGGAATCACTCACAGGGTCGATGCTGGCTGCTGTGGGGGGCTGCGCCTGCCGCCTCGGCAGAGGCTCTCCCCACCCGGGACTCAGGCCCGTGTGGGGCAGGGTGGGGGTGGGGCGTGAGGCCCACAAGGCCGGGGTGGTGGGCAGGCTGTGTGGGAGACCACAGCTGGGTCTGAGGTGCAGGCCTTCCCCCCCCCCCCCCCCGCAGCAGCCCTGCCATGACATTCACTGACCCACAGGGCCCACACTTCCGGGTCGGGTTGTGGCCACAGTGGGCCCAGGGCTTGGGGCCAGAGGGGTCTTTGGGGTCTTGGACCAGCCTTAGGCTGGCGCCTCCCGCAGTTCAGGATGTGCCCCCCTTGGAGGTCCATCCCCCCCCCACAGGTCTCAGCTGAGTGTGGCACTGGAACAGGTTAGGTGCCTAGGCACCCCTACATAGTGGGGACTCCCCCCTGACTATGTGCCGAGTCACATAGTCACACACAGTGGGGGGCCGCTGGACAAGAGGGCCGGGTAGACAAGCCGGTGCTTTCCGTGGGCGCCTCGCTCGTTGGCCTGCTGGGGGCAGGAAGGACAGACCCCCTCCGGGTCTCCTGTTCCGCATGACCACCCGCTGCCAGGCCCCATCTGCTGCTTCCCCAGCGGGGTCTGTCTTAGCCAGGAGGCCTCAGGGTCACAGCTGCGGTCATGGTCCCTTTGCCCCTCTGCAGTCCATCCGCGTGTCCACCGTCACAGCTGTGGCCTCCACAGGACCGACCCCATGTCCTCCGTGGGCTGACGTTAGACGCAGAAGGAGGGTCGGGGACTTCTGTTTGCCTCTCCAGCCTGAGCTCCCCACTAGCCCACCCCTCCCCAGGCCTGGGTCCCAGGTGGAGCCCCCCAAGGTGTCCTTGCGCGGATGAACCAGCAGGCTGCAGTGTGCGTCGTATTTGGGTTTTGTGGTATCTGCAGGTGCCCAGGGGTGTGGCAGGCGGTTGGGCCTGGCTCAGCTGTGCCCGCCCCTTTAAGGGTTTGTGCTGCGTCTGGACCAGCCAGTCAGGCCAGGCTGCACCGGAATCTATCTGTGGACACGATACCGTATCCACAAGGCTTTTGGACAAAGTTTCCCACCGGCAAAATGATGCTTCGAATTGTGTAAATGTCGGAAAAGCCAGTCTCTGTCTGCAGATGCCTCTGCAAGGACACATGGTTACTTTGTGTCCTGACAGAGCCTGGAGAAATTCACTTCTTTCCTTCTTTCCTTGAGTAGCTCACTCATTCGTCCCCCCCCCCCCCTTCCTCAGGCCTTGTCCACCTCACTTTGCAGTGTTGTCCCAGGTTCCTTAGCAGCCTCCTGGGGTCTGGAACCCTCACAGCCTGGGCAGGAAGGAGGAGGGGGTGCCCCGTCACCTGTCTGAGGAGTCGCTGGCCCTCCCTTGCAGGCCCCAACCTCTGGGCAGCACTGACCTCCGCTGTGGTTGGACAGCGACCCTGTAACAGGGCGCTCCCCAGTGCTGGGAGTGGGGTGCTGCGGGCGCAGCCACACTTCCGGAGGGTGCAGGGCCCTGAGAAGCCCAGGCCGCCACTGGGAGGGGCAGGGTTCTGTGGTCAACATCCCCTGCGCACTGCCAGGCTTCAAGGACAGCTGGCCCCAAGAGGGAGGACCAGCATCAGAGGGCGGGGCGGGTGGATGGGTGTGTGGGAGGGGGCCCTTCCTGGGCCCCCGCGGGCTCTGAACAGAATGTGGAAGTAAGGCCAACAAGTAAGCATCAGTTTGTAAACAGGTGAGCAAGATGGCCCCTTCCTCACATTCTGGTGGGAGAAGGACAGGAAGGACAAGAAGCCTGGAGAGATGGGGCTCCTGTCCCTCAGAGCCCCTGATGCAGAGGGTCTGGGAGACCCCAAACGAGGCTCAAGGCTGGGAGGGCACCTGTGGGGACAGTGAAGGGTGGAGGGGAGTGGGCAGAAGCCCCCTACACACTGGTCCCCGGCCCCTGCCCTGCCCTGAGCTCTGTGCTTTTTCAACAGCTCTGTGTCCCAACGCTGCCACTCAGCAGCGCCTGGCCGCCCTGCGCTACCTGTGCTATAAGCGGTTTGTGGAGGTGCGTGTGCCCTGGTTAGCGCCCTGAGCCTGGGCCCGTGACGGGGGGGGGGGGGGGGGGGAGCTCTCCCTCCCCAGCTTCTAGAGCTGCAACTAGAAAAGGTTATCTTGATGCTTACTTTTATAGAGAAGTATGTCTCAGGAGAACTGGGTGGACCACGTGCAGGTGAGTCCAAGGGCCCTGGAAGCCTCTGGAAGGCTCTGGAAGGCTCTGGAAGCCCCTGGAAGCCCTGTGCAGGGTGGGCATTCACTGGAGACCTGGGCAAGGACGAGAGGGGCACGTGACCCTGAGAGGCTATGTGCACACGTATGGACTAGGCATTTGGTGTGTAGGCCCACACACCGGGTCAGCTCTTCCGATGTCCAGGCAGGGCCGGAAGCAGATGGTGCAGGGACGGGGCTTCTCCCCGCCCAGCACAGACCCCACACCTTGATGAGAAACCAGACACAGGGACTCACGTCTGCCCACCCCTGCCAGAAGGTGGGGTGCCAGAGGCAGCTGCTGAGGGGGACCCCGCCAGGTGAGGCAGGGCCAGAGCGGCTGGGGGTCCTGGAGCCCCTTTTAGCTGGTGGAGCATGGAGCTGCCAGGCAATGGAGGAGGTCAGGTTTGCTGGAGATTCCACTTGTGCACCGAGAGAATATTCTAGACCATCCTTGAGTGCTGTGCTTGCACACAGCTCTGTGCCCCTGAGGCCTTGTGAGGAATGAGCCCCCAGCTGCCCAATGGGGTGATACAAGGGCCACTCCTGGCCCAGGGGGCTACAGAGCCCGCCAGGACAGCAGCCTAGACAGGACCATGTAGTGGCCTGGGTCCTTCAGGCCCGAGCTGGAAGTGTGGGTCATCATGGGCACAGCGCTGTCCCCAGCCCTGGGCGAAGCAGCCTTGGAAGAAGGTAGGGGGTGTGGGGTCCCAGATGCAGCACAGGAGCAACGCACCAGTTAGCGGGGTGGGGGGGGGCCCTCCTTCCTTGATGAATGGTCTAGTATCTGGTGTTCTGAGTGGCATCCAGTGGGGGGCAGCGCTGAGCCACCCCTGCAGTGATGGGTGTGTGGGGTGGGCGGTGAGTCACCAGAGAGGAACGTGGACCCCCGGGAAGGCCCGGAAGGCTGGTCCCCCCTGGGTGCCAAGGCCGAGGCAGCCGGAAGGGCAGCGGACATCCTGAAGAATGTGGAGGGGTTTCCACATATTGTCGTCCACGTGGGAACCCGCGGCCTGCGGGAAGCGGATGGCCTGAGGCTGCTGGGGGGACAGAGTTGTCTGGGAGGGGCCCTGCCTGTCCGCCGGCAGAGGCTCCTTGGGGAGCACAGAGGCCTCAGGGGCTAGAGATCCGGAGAGTGAGAGGCTCAGACTCTGGGGAGGGTGGGGTGCCTGGGCCTTGCCCTGGGTGCCCCGAGGCTGAGCGGACTTGGGTGGGCTGCCCGTGGGCTACATGAGTCCTGTGCTCCTGTGCTGGGCGCTGGTGTGGGAGAGGCCGCCTCGGGAGGCCCCGGAGCATCATTACCCCTCTGAGGGCCACCCGTCCGTGTCCACTGTCTGGACCATGGATTCAGGGGTGTCCCGTGGCCCTGAGCATGTTGGCCAGCCCAAGGGTGGATGCAAGGATGCCCGAGGGGCAGACTTGGACAGCCGCAGGGTCAGGAGCAGAACCCACCAGGCAAGGGTGGAGACAATGTTCTAGAAAGACGGTACCGGTGTCAGGTTGGGGGAGCAGGACCGGTGAGGAGGTGCTGGTGATAGCAGCAGGGTGGGACCGGGCATTGGAGATGAGGAGACGGACACAGGGAGCCAGGCCGGGCTGCGGACACAGGACGGTGACCCTCCAGCCTGACCGTGTGGAAGGTCCTCGACAGCTCCCTCAGCACAGAGCCTTGGGGTCTGCGGGGGCAGGTCTGGGCCTGGTGCGGGACTGTCTGCACCCCCTCGGGGCAGAGCCGGGCAGCACAGCCCATCCCATCTGTCCCCAGGGCCTGGTGGGCCGGGAAGAGTGGCCCCAAGAGACGGTAGTGCAGCTGCTGGCCTCCCCCGGCAACGAGGCCGTGGCCGCGCAGTGCGCCCTGGGCCTCTCAGTGCCCGAGGAGCAGCTGCCAGCCACAGTGGCTGCCGAGCTCCGACGGCTCGAACTCCAGGAGAGGTGAGCACCTCCAGGCTCGGGAGGCTGGTGAGCGGAGCACGCCCTGGGGCCCCCACCCCTTGGGAAGTGATCCCACGACTCACATATGCCAGCACTTTGGGAGTGAGACCAGAAAAGCAAGGAGGGGGCACGTGCCCCTGTTCCCAGAACGCAGACACGCACAGAGCAGATGAGCCAGGAGCCCGCACCCCTCCGCACCGGCCTCAGACCCTGGGGCCGGAGCCCACAACCAGGCCCCACACCCCCAAGGGCCTGAGGAAGCGGCAGTCTGGTGGCTGGGGGGGGGGGGACAGAGGCAGGTGGGCAAGGCGGAGAGAGCAGCTGTGTGGGAGGAGGGGCACAGGCGGGCACACCGCAAAGACCCCCCAGACGCCAGCGGCCCTCGTAGCTCCCCTTCCTCTCTGAGGTCTACTCTGGGCCCGGCCAGGCCAGGAGGTGCTGGAGTGTGGTGGGGTGCGGCCCCAGGGGCCCAGAGCGGGGGGTGGGTGCCACTGCTCCGCCTCTTCCAGGGTGGCCGGGGCGCCTTTGGAGGACAGGAAGGGTGATTACTACCAGCTGCCCATCGCCAGGGAGGACATCCACTTCCTGGCCTCTTGGGAGGACTTGGCCAGGCATGAGGAGGCGTTGCTGCAGGTGGGTGGCCAGCTCTGGGGCTCTGTCCACACCATGGACCCCCAGGCTTGGCTGTCCTTCCCACCCACCCCAGACACCCCTGCAGAGCAGGGCACCCATACCAGCCCATTTGGAAGACCCTGGGCCCAAAACACAAGCATGAGACACTGGCCCCTCACCTGCAGCAGCTCCAGACCTGTCCTGTGGCCGGGCCCTCGGCCTGGTTGCCGGGTTCCTTTGACCCCTTCTGTGTGGAATGGCGGGCAAGCCAGGGCCAGGCGCGGCCCCGGTCATGTGGGAGCTCCCAGGGCTGGTCAGCCCTCCCAACAGAGGCTGCCTTACCTGGACCTCACACTCAGGGGGGGGCCGGCTAGCTGCACCCTCCCAGCCCTCAGCCACAGCCCTGCAGCCCCAGCGGGCCTCACCTGCTCATAGCAGCCCCTCTCCGCAGCCCGGCCAGGTGGTCGGGGTAGACGTGGAGTGGAGACCCTCGTTTGGCACGGGGGGCCGGCCCCAGGCATCAGTCATGCAGTTGGCAGTGGAGGGCCGCGTGTTCCTGATGGACCTGCCTGTGCTCTCGCGGCCAGCGGGAGGGCAGGTGTCGAAGGCCTTCTCCAGGCTGGTGTCCCGGCTGCTCTCGGACCCCTCCGTCACGAAACTGGGTGAGCAAAGCCCCTGCCCACCGAGGGGGAGGGTGCTGGGGCAAGGCCCCGGCCCCTTCCTCGGGTGCCTGTCACGCCGACGGCCCTCCTTGCAGGTTATGGGCTGGCGGGGGACCTTCGGAGCCTGGGTGCTTCCTGCCCGGCCCTGGCGCACGTGGAGAAGCAGCTGCGGGGCGGCCTGGACCTGCTGCGGGTGCACAGGCAGGTCCGCTCGAGGGGGGCAGGGGGGCCCTCCTTTCTCTGCTGAGCCGCCTGCACAGCCATGCCCTGCGCCAGCTGGGGGTCTTCACCATGGGCTGGCGGGTGTCTGTGTGCCAGGATGAGCTCATGACCTCAGAGCACCTTTGTGTTGGCCACAGGTCACCAGGCCCTGCCGAGGAGGGAGAGTCACCACGTGTCCCCACACTTTCCCCAGAACCAGCCCTGCTTTGGGCCCCTCTGAGTTCTCAGCACACGCCCTTGGGGGCTAAGATGTCATCCTCAGAGCTGACCTGAGGCCCCCCCACGCAGCCTGCCTTGGCCATCCACGCCCTCCCTTCCACGCACTGGCGGCTCTGGAGGGCGAGGGCCTTCCCCAGGGCAGGGCCGCCTGGCACCGTGGTGGCCATCCTTCCTCCCGCACAGGCCGCTCACCCCTGAGGGGCTCTGTCTTGGCAGATGCGGGTGGTGAACATGCCAGCTGGAGGCACGTATGAGGCCAGGGGGCTGCGGGGCCTCAGCCTCCTGGTGCAGCAGGTCCTGGGCAAGCCCCTCGACAAGACGCAGCAGCTCTCTAACTGGGATCGGCGGCCGCTGAGCGAGGGGCAGCTGGTTTACGCAGGTGCACACCCCTACTTCCCCCACACCCCACACCCCTGTGCCCCCCACACTGGAGGCTGAGGCCGACCCATGCCAACCCCAGCTGCTGACGCCTACTGCCTGCTGGAGGTGCACCAGGCGCTGAACAGAGAGCCTGCCAGCTTCTCCCTGTCTGAGGACCTGGCCAGGAGCCTGCAGCCAGGGTGCAGTGAGAGACCGGGGGCCCGGGAGCCGCCCCGCCTGCAGGAGGCCTCAGCCCTGCCTTGGCAGGTGGGTGAAGCCCCCCAGGACCCCTTCATAAGAGTTCTCAGGGAGGAGGACCAGACAGGGAAGGAGGCCTGGGAGGGGAGCAGAGCCCCGTCAGCGTCCTGGAGGAGGGGGGTTCCCATCGCTCTCCTGTCGGCGGGCTTGACGTGCTCCCACCAAGGTCCAGGGCGGTGTCTCGCGTGAACCGTGTGGCTCCCGAGCCCCGAGCCCCACTGCATCGTACACAGAGCCCCCACCCCAGGAAACGTGTGGAGGCCCTGCCTGGGCCCGGTGCGAGCGATCTCGCATCATTTTGTTAATGTGTCCGTCTGCTGTGTTCTGCGTGGAGGCCATACTGCTCGCCATTCTCTTTCTAAAGGCTGAGAAAGAGCTGGCCACTCGGCCCGCAGGGCTCTCACTCCCCACAGAGTCCAGGGCGGGGCAGGGGCGCCGCCGGCCCCTGAGCAGGGCCGTGTTGCAGGTGCCTGTGGCCGAGCGCGAGGACGCCGCTCCAGAGGTCCCGGCCAGGGCCTTCCGCGTGGTGTGCGACAACATGCTGCAGGGGCTGGCAAGGAGCCTCCGCTGCCTGGGCGCGGACGTGCGCGTGCTGGGCACCAACGAGGACCACCGAAGGGCAGCTGAGGTGAGCGTGGCAGGGCTTCGTGCCCACCCAGCTGGGGCTCGGGGCCCCTCTCTCCCCCTGTCCGCTGGGAGCAGGGGCTGTGTCTCAAGCTGCCATGGTGCCCCTGCTGCATAGACCCAGCCCCGGGGCAGAGGGCAGGGCTTCCCCGGCCTGTCAGGGACACTGTCTCCAAGGACAGCGATGTTTGTGGCTGCCGGGCACCTGGGGTCTGCCGGCGGGAGCCCTCTCAGCTCCTGCAGACCCCAGTGGTCTCGCCCCCACCTCCACCCCGTTGTCCTGTGGCCCCTGGAAACACCACACAGGAAGGAGCTCCGCTCTCAGCTGTGGCAGGAGCCTGCCTGTGAGGACGCCAGCCCCCGGGGCCGTGGAGAAATCCTGAGCTGGGGTCTTGGAATTCAGGGGCTTGCACTTGGATGGAAATCTTTTCCACAGGTTCATGGTGATAAAACTCAACACACAACTCACCCATCAGAGCGTACGGTTCAGTGGCTTTTTGTACATCCACAGTGTTGTGGGACCAGAACCACAACTGTCACACACCCTCCCCCAGCCCCACCCCTGGCCCCTGGCCATCCCGTGTCTGTCCCTGGGGGGTCTGGCCATCCCGTGTCTGGCCCCTGGCCATCCTGTGTCTGGCCCCGGGGGGTCTGGCCATCCCGTGTCTGTTCCCAGGGGGCGGGGGAGGCTGTTCTGGAGTCTGGCTGTGCTCACTCGGCACGTTTTCCGGGTTCATCTATGTTCTTGTATGTGCCGTTGCTTCCTTCCTTTCTACGACCAAATAGTGTCCTGTTGTGTGAATGGATGGTCACCTGGGCTGCTCCCGGTCACGCTGCTGTAGGGGAGCACAAACATGGCTGTAATGTAGTTTTCCATTAATCGTGGTTTCTTTTGTGCCTTTGCAAACGTCCTTCTGGGAACGGGTCCCCAGGCTCACTGGATGGCTGGCTGCAGCACAGAGCCCGTGGCGGCCCTGAGACGTCAGAGCACTGGGATCTGTCTGTGGCCCGGGAGCCCCAGAGCAAGCAGCCACCGTGGTTGCCTGTATATCACGTACTGGGTCCGGGCAGGGCCAGCCATTCGTGGCTCAGCCCCCCCGACACATCCAGCACTTGTGGGTGGCTATTCTTGGTGTCACCCCCCCGACACACACAATGAGGAAGCTGAGGCCAAAAGAATGGAGCCTGCCCCAGGCTGCCTGCCCCTGCCGTTCGTGAGGGGTTGGTGGCGCTCTCCCCCATCTCTGGCCCCTCATCGGCCACTTCTCCCAGGGGCCTGTCCTGGCATTGGCCCTGGCCACCGTCCCTGTAGAAAACACCTGTTTCCCAGCTATGGCTGCTTTTAGCCTGTGGGGTGCCAAGACCAAGGTGGCCAGCCTGGCTTCTCGGGGACTCCAGACCAGACGTCATCGGTCAAGGAATTCATGAGCCAGGGGGGCAGTGTCTTCCCACCAGCCCCCCAGAGAGCGTGTGATCGCCAGCAAATGGGAGACGGGGTTTGGCTCCCGTGTTCCTTAAACACCCCTGTTATACCTGTGCTTTTTTATATTGTGTGACAAAAGGGATTTAAAGATGTAATTTACTAATCAACTTGCAATCAGTCCGTAATCAAGAGAGTATTTCGAATCACTCAGGTGGGCCCAGCATCATCACATGAGCCCTTCAGAGCAGAAACAGGAGGCAGGAGTCGGAGTCAAGGCACAGGGTGGTGTTGCCCGGTGGGTCTGCCCCCGCCCCCAGAGCCCGGCCGCAACCCAGCTTCTGCAGAGTGGTGCTTGGGGGAAACGTTCCGGCCGCACAAGAGAGGGAGCGCAGGTCCTGGTGGCAGAGCGTGTGGCGCTGCCGGAACAGACAGATGGACGGACGTGGAAGGAGCTTGGCGATCAAGGGCGGTTTGGGGCACCGGGGTTGAAGCCTGGCCGGCCTTGGCGGACTGCGGGTAGAAGGCGTTGAAGGTCACGAGACAGAAGCAGGGTCCGCTCAGTGCTGCTGGGCCGGCCGGGGCTGGGATTCAGACCTAAAAACGCACCAACTTCAGTTGAGAGGAGATGCCCGGCCCACCCTGGCGAAGGCGGCATTTGTGGGTGGTCCTTCTCCGCGGTGCAAACCTGTGGACGGAGGTGTGAGCCAGACCCGGACCCTGCCCTGGTGTCGTACTTGCCGTGGACTGGTGTCAGCCATCCAGTTTCCAAAGTCCCTTTGACTCATTTCTGCCCAGCAGGCCTTTTGATCAAAGCTGTGACTGGATTCTGCATTTTCAGGGCCTCCAGAGTAGGAAGCTTCGCGCCCTTTTGCTTGTCTGCTGCCAGAAACGCTCTGGGCGGTGATGGTCTCGCGGGGGCAGGGCCTCGGGCACTTTCCAGAGAGAGCTGCTGGGTCCCTTGGCTGCTCTCCGTCCTCCTCCGTGGACCTTTCCGGACCGTGTGTTTCCTCATCAGAACTCCCACGAGGGAACTGTGTGTTCTGTATGCGGGCAGTTGTCCTCAAGGTCCCGCCTCCTGTACCGCTCATCTCGTGTGCTGCTAGTGCACGGACAAGCTCATTCTTGGAGGGAAACGAGGCTCTGCTGCTGAGGGCCCTGGGGCACGAGGGGCGTCCTCCCTGCAGGCAGGCGGGGTGCTTGCAGAGAACGGGGCGCCGTGTCCTGCGCTGGTCAGGCAGGCCCCCAGACCTGAGGCCCCCACGCAGGTGCTCAGGGCACATCCCGGGGCCTCCTGCGGCTTTTCGTCAAGTGGGAGAGGACAGGGTCAGCTGGGAGAAGGTCTCTTCAGCAAAGAGGAGCCAGACTGGGTGCCGGGGCGGGGGGGGGGGCGCGCGGCGGGCTTCTCAGTCTGGTGGGACCGTGGAAGATGCTAAAATCAAGTGATTGATTTCCAAAGGGTGGCCGAGGGGAGGCCAGGTGCCAGGGAGAAGAGGTCAGAGTTTGAGTTCACAAAAGGCTATGGAGGGCCGTGAGGGCATGAGGGTGCCCACCAAGCCCGAGTCCTCAGGGAAGGACTTCCCTTGGCAGAAGCCGGAATTAGAGGAGAAAGTCCACCCACCGGTGACAGCTCTGGGCTGTGCCTGTGGTTCCTGCCGCTCATGACCCGCCCCCGATGGGCCACCCGGTGGACTTCAGGTGCACCTGGCCAGCCACATGAGCGAGAGCCAGTTCCTTGTTTATGCCTCCGACTGGTGCTGCTTCTCCGGGCGACCGTAGCTCCTACAGACGCTGGTGCCAGATGTGGTTCCAGAGCACAGCCTTCAGGAGGGGTCCTCTGAGTGGGGTCCGGGGTTTCCAACTCGGTGCTCTAACCTGACGACCTTGAAAGGCAGTGTCTCCCACAGGAGACAGGTTGCCGGGAATCCGTGGCATCACGTGGCAAAAGGCCCTCAAAATCTTGCCCGCCCTGGATATCCTTACCAAATACCTACGGAAGAAGAGACTGGTGAACGCCTCGGGACGTTTTAGTCAAAGTAACCAGCGCGTGGAATCAGCCAGCCAAAGTGGCGAAGGGAAGGAGTGGGCGTGGGCCTCACACGTCGTGTTCACGGCCCGCACGGGGGACTGCAGAGCTTCCGTATCTGCCCAGGAGAAGCCGCAGGCCTGAGATTGCGGGACAGCAGAGCCAGGGTCTGCGCCTCTGGACGGGCAAGTGGGAACAAGCCAAGTTCACACTGGCACCAAGCTGTCCTCGCCCGTCCTGTCGGTGTGAAGACCTGGATCGTGTATTTTAATTCGCCGATCTCTGGTTACCGACCAAGCTGCGTTCACCAGCTGCTGCCGCCTCCAGCTCTGTGACGTGCTCGGTGAGGAAGTCGGTGGAGCGGGCCTGACGCCGTCCTTCGAGAGGCCCGTGCAGAAGCGCTTGGCCAGCAAACCGTTCCCTCGCTGATACGGCACTTTCCTGAAATGCTGAAGGTGGCTCACCGTGCCTGCGGCGTCCACACAGCGTGTGTTCTGTGTGGGACCCCCCGCCCCCCGTCTCTCTGGGAGTCGGCAGTTTGGGCGTGGGCCAGGCTGAGGTGCCCGTGTACCCGGCCCCAGTACAGCCCCTGCGGCTTTGCCTGACAGCCAGCTCTCCCTGCCGCGTGCCCCTGCTGCTGGGTGCACCCCGTGCCTCTAGCCCCTCGCCCGTGTGCCTTTTCACGTGTTCGTTTTGCTTCGTATCCTTGCCCCAGAATCAGTCTTTGCCATTAATGAGAACACATACGAGTCCTTCTAGTGAGCCAGTGAGCCTGGGGGGTTTGGGGACCCTGCCCTAGAAAGGTCTCCCCTGTCTCCATCCCTCTGGCTTTGCTCTTCACCTTGGCAGGAGGTGGGGTGAGCCCAGCCGCTCGGGTAAAGCCTGGAACTGCACTGACGGCCGGTCAGGTGAGGGGAGGGAGGCGGCCTCCCACCTCTCCGCTCCGGCCCTCTCCACTAAGCCCCACTGCCTCGCTCTGCAGAGCTCACCCAGGAACTTGGCGGTTTTGCCAAGAATTGATCTCACACCCAGAAGCCTGCTGAAAGTCTCCTCGGTTCTGCTGAGCCGGCAGTCAGGTCTCGGGGCCTCCTGCGGACCCACCGCCTACGGACAGCTGTCCTTCCTCCCTCTCCAATCCTTTCAGCCTCAACTTCTGCCCTTTTCCTATCCTTTGCTCACTTGCGCAGAAGCGGTAGCCTCTCTGCCCCGCGCCCTCCAAAGCCCGGGGGCTGTTTCAGCACGAAGCCGATGCCCGGCTGCCCTCCCGTCACGAAGGACATGGGGATCTGCCGAAAGCTGCCTCTGCAGCAACCGAGATAACCTCCGTGGTTGGACCTGTCTTGGCCCGGCTCGTGACCCTTTCCTATACCGCTGGCCTTGGTTCGAAGGTCTTATGTGGGAAGTTTGGGTCCCCCCAGGAACACGTCTGACACAGCACTGCTCCTTCCATCGCCCTCTTTTCTGGCCTCGTAAACACGTGGAGGCGTTTTCCCTCTTTCTGCAACTTGGAGTCCTATTTGAATTCTCTTCTCCTCCAATGTTGGCTGACTTCCTGCGAGGCTTCCGGGCCTGGCATGTTAGGGGAAGGGGTTTCTAGAGCTGATTCTTTCTTAGTTAATAATTATAGGACTGTTTAGTTGTCTGCATCTTCTTGGGTCACTTTTGGTAATCAATCTTTTTCTGGAACGTGTCCCTCCCGCCCCGTGTCCCAGAACCACACCGTCGCTGGTGTTCTCTGCGCGAGTCCCGCCGTGTCTGCAGCACTCACGCTTCCGGTCTCACCGTCGGGCACTCGCGCTCCTCCGTTTCTCTTGATCTTACAGAGATTTGTTAACTTAATAAGTCTTTTCAAAGTACTGGTATCTGGTTTGTTGATCCTTTCTATCTCATTCTTGTTTTCTGTCTCATTAACTTCTATTCTTATCTTTATAGTTTCCTTCCTTTTGCTTTCTTGGGGTTACTTCCAAGTGGGGTGCTCCTTAGCTCCTTAACTTTCAGCCTTTTGAATTTGATGATGTAAACATTCAAGACCATAAATTTTTTCTTGAAGTACCGTTTCCACTGCATTCCATCAGTTTCGATCTGTAGTACTTTTCTCATTCTATAGTTGTAATAATTTTTGAGTGCCTGTTACAATTACTTATTTGACTCAAGAGTTCTCTAGAAAACTATTTTCTAATTTCAGAAAGCTTGGAGTTTTAGAGCTTTTTAGTTCCCTTTTTAAAATGGATTTCTAACCTAACTGAATAGTAATCAAGGAGCATCGTCTATATAGTGCTAATTTAGATGTTTGTGAAGACTTGCCTTATATAGCCAAGTAGACGATCTTTTTAATCAATGTTCCATGTGGGTTTTTGTTTTTAATGTTTTTTTTAACATTTATTCATTTTTGAGAGAGAGAACAGAGCATGAGCCAGGGAGGGGCAGAGAGAGAGGGAGACACAAAATCAGTTTCCAGGCTCTGAGCTGTCAGCACGGAGCCCGACACGGGACCCTAACTCACTGACCGTGAGATCATGACCTGAGCCAAAGTCCGACACTCAACTGACTGAGCCACCCAGGCGCCCCCCATGTGGGTTTTAAAAGGATACATTTTCTCCTCTAATCATGCTCATTTCTCTCTCTCTCTCTCTCATACATACACATACTCAGTAGATCAAACTGAATTAATGTATTTCTCAAATCATCTGTACCTCAATTATTTTTCTGCCTAATTCTCTGTACTGAAGTCTCCTATGATGGTGGGTTCATCAAATTCTTCTTGTAGTTGTGTCAGCATTTGCTTTATATGTTTTTAAATTATGTTATTAGGTGCATATGCATATAATTTTTAGACTTCTTATATCTTCTTGTTTGATATCTTTTACAATTATTACCTAATAATCAACCTCTTTGGCTCTACTAATGCTCTTTGCCATAAAGTCTATTTTAACTAATATTGACGTCATTTCTCCAGTATTCTTTGGTTAGTATTTGTATATCATTCCTAGTCCTTTTACTTTCAACCTTCCTTTACTCTTGTAGACTAGGTGTATTATATGCGTTTCTTATAAGATGCTTCTAGCTAAATGTGAAAAAAAAATCTAGTCTGACAATCTTTGCTTTTTAAATTATTAGGTTAGTCTGTGTGCGTTTAATGTAATTGCTAATACCCTTTGGGTTCAGTCGTGCTCCCCTAACTTCTGTTTTCTGTTGCTTCTACTTCTGTTCTTTTTTCCCTTTGTTTCTTAACATTCTTTTAGCTTTTCACCCTTGTTCTATTTTTCTATTAGTTTGAAAGTTATAAATTCCATTTCTTATTTATTTGGGGGGGGGGGATGCAGAGAGAGGAGAGAGAGAATCCTAAGCAGGCTCCACGATGTCGGCGCAGAGCCCAACATGGGGATCCAAGTCACGAACCGTGAGATCGTGACCTGAGCCAAAGTCACAAGTCAGACGCTCACCAACGGAGCCACCCAGGTGCCCCTATAAGTTATATTTCTGTTCTTTTAGAGATTATGCTAGAAATTTTAGCGTTTATATCTGAGTTAACGTTGTCTAGAGTTAAAGTTAATACGAGGATCTTAGATCAAGTCGGTTTTCTCCCTCCCAACTTACCTGTTGTTATTTTCCAATATTTTAACACAATGTGGTTTTTCTTGATTCTACTAATTAGACGTCATATTTGTGTATTTGATGGCTTGTAGAGTTTATGCTGTGTGCATGTGCCCTTGTACAACAGAACTTGCTCCAAGAAAAAGCAAGCTCTTTCTTGCTAAAAGAACTTCTTTTACTACATCATTTCACTGGGGCTATTTTTCCCTGAAAAATCTCTGTCTTCTCTCTCCTGAAAGAGAGTGTTCTGGGTTTATAACTATAGTTTGACAAACTTTGAAAATAGCCCATTGTTTTTTGGTGTCCATCGTTGCTGTTGAGATGTTTGTCATCAGTACTTGGTCATTTCTTTTTTTTCTTTTCTTCTTTTTTTTTTTTTTTAGGCTTATTTATTTTTGAGAAAGCATGAGCAGGGGAGGGGCAGAGAGAGGGGAGACACAGAATCAGGCTCCAGGCTCTGAGCTGTCAGCACAGACCCCAACGTGGGGCTTGAACTCACAGACCGTGAGATCATGACCTGAGCCGAAGTCGGACACTCAACCGATAGAGCCACCGGGCGCCCCTATGCTTGGTCATTTCCGTATACCTTGTCTGTATAGTTTCTCTTAACTTTCCATTCATTTGCTTCTTTCTTCATATTTACTTCAGTTGTGTTTGTTTATTTTGTTTTTTATTCATCACACAGACGTATGTTTGTTATCACTACAAGGTAACCACTCGCTTTATTGCTTTTTTTCTTCTTTTTTGAGGTAAAATATACAAAACATTGATCATTTTAACCATTCTTAAGTGTACACTTAGTAACATTAAGGACTCATAGTGTTGTGTAACCCTCACCACTATCTAGCTCCAGAAATTTTTCATCATCCTAAAGAAAGGCTTTGTACCCATTAAACATTCTCCATCCCCCTCCCCCAGCCCCTGGGACCCACCATTCTAGTTTCTTTCTCTATGAGTTAGATTTTTCTGAATACCTGATATATGCAGAATCGTACAGTATTTGTCCTTTTGTGTCTGGGTGATTTCACGGAGCAGAATGTCTTCAGGGTTCATCCACATTGTAGCGTGTTGGGCTTTCCTTCCTTCTTAAAGCTGAATAAATTCCAGGGTGTGTGCGTGTGCGTGCGCGCGCATGTGCGCGTGTGTGTATGTGTGTGTGCGTGTGCGCGTGCGCCCACTCACCTGGACGCTTGGGTCCTTTCCACCTTCTGGCTGTTGTGAGTAATGCCAGTGCGCACCTTTCTGTCCCAAGTATCTGTTCAAGTTTCCGCTTCCAGTTCCTGTGTGACTGTGCCTAGAAGCGGGATGGCTGGATCATATGATGATTCTACGTGTAACTTTTTGAGACGCTGCCGTACTGTTTTCCATGGTGAATATACCATTTTATTACAACCAGCCACGCATGAGGGCTCCAACCTCTGTACATCCTCACTAACACTTATTTCCCCTAATGGGTGTGAAGTCGTATCTCGTCGTTTGCATTTGCATTTCTCTAACGATTAAAGATGTTGAGTGTCTTCTCATGTGCTTGTTGGCCATCTGCACGTCTTCTTTGGAGGAATGTCTATTTAAGCCCCTGGGCCACTTTTAATTGGGTTATTTGCTTTTTTGTTGCTGACTTGTAGGAGTTCTTTATACATTCTGGATATTAATCCCAGAGCCGATACATGATTTGCAAATATCTTCACTCACTCTTCACTTTCTCGATAGTGTCCTATGATGTACAAGTGTTAAATTTCCATGAAGTCCAATTTTTCTGTTTTTAATTTTGTTGGCCTTGCTTTTGGTGCCATATCCAAGAAATCATTGCCAAATACAATGCCATGGCATTTCCCACACCACGTTTTCTTTTAAGATTTTTAGTTTTTAGTTTTCTTTTAGTTTTAGGGACACCTGCGTGACTCCGTCGGTTAAGCATCCAACTCTTGGTTTCAGCTCAGGTCATGATCTCATGGTTTGTGAGTTCGACCCCCGTATCGGGCTCCGCAACTGGCACCGTGGAGCCTGCTTGGGATTCTCTCCCTCTCTCCACACCCCCTCTCGATCCCTCCCCTGCTCATGCTGTCTCTCTCTCTCTCTCTCTCTCTCTCTCTCTCTCTCTCTCAAAATAAACAAATGAACTTAAAAAAAGAGATTTTTATAGTTTTAACTCTTACATTTTTGTGTTGGCCCCTTGCACACTTCAGAGATCACTAGGGATTGTTTAGAATGTGCCAAACCCATCAATATCGCCGTGTTTGACGTCTCTGTGCATTGCTGCTGTCACCTCATTGATGGGTGCCCTGCCCCCCTGTGGCATGTGAGAGCTTTCCTTGGGTCCTCAGTCCTTTTCACGTGGCACTTGTGGACTTTGATGACTTCTTTGCTTTCTGACGTGGCGAGATGTGCCCGCCTCACTGTGTGCATTTTCTGCCTCAGACCTGGAGTCAGCTAGTTCTCCAAAAAAAAGCCGGATTCCCTTTCCACCTGTTTGGAAACCAGTCTGGGCACAGGCTGCTCCTGGCTACATGGTTGTTCTCATTTGGAGGCCTTTGTGGTAGACAGAGTGATGAAATGCTTTTCAATGTGTGTGCACACACAGGCACGCACGTGCACACGCACGTGTGAAATTCGTACCGAAGCTCCCGTCAGGCCTGAAGCCGTGGTGCCACCTCCCTGGTTCCCATGCTCACCCTTCCTTCTCCCACCCGGACCCGGCTCAGCACCAGCGTCGGCCATCTGTCTTTGGCACAGTTGGCAGCGAGCGTTTCGAGGGGCGCCGCCAGAGTCCGCACCAGCGACAGGACCGCTGCCCGGCCTCTTCGCCCTGGCCGCTAGCACGGCAGCCTGGAGCCGCGCGGTCAGTTCGCCGCGCTTTCAGGGCGCTTGGAAGACTTCTTTCTCTGCAGTTCATTGGTCTCGTCATCTTTGGATTTTTAGAGATTGCTTTTTTGATTTCAAATTTTGTTTGCAATTATGTAAAATGTTTGCATGATTTTAAGACCCGATCTGCACAATGAGGCAGCGGCCCAGGACTCTGCTGGCCCCGCAGGCCCCAGGCGGGCAGCCTGGGGGCCGGGGTGGGGGGTGGGGGTGTGGGTGAGCGGTGGTGGCAGCAGAGGCCGGACAGGGCAGAGGCGGGGGCAGAAGTAGCCCTTGTCCTGGAACCAGCCTGCCCCTCACCTGTCCCTCTGCCTCCCCACAGGTTGCCAGGCAGGAGGGAAGGATCATCTTGACGTCGGGGCTGCCATACCACAAGGTGGGGGCCCTGAAGATGGCTCATCTTTCCAAGGGAGCCTCAGCCTGGCCCTTGGGCCACCGCCCTCGGGGTCTGCTCGCTGCGGGGGCTAGTGGGAGTGGGGGCTGACGGCTGTCCCACTTGGGGGGACGAGCTGGGGGTGAGGAGCCCTTGGCCCCGGAGCCCAGGGAGGGGAGGTGGGCCTGGAGAGGCTCTGGGTCCTGTGCCCACGGCTCAGCGGCTGTGCTTCCGTGCAGCTCCGGGCCCAGGTCGGGGCTGGGCGCTGCCTCTGGGTGGACTGCTCCCTCAAGGCCCGTCAGCAGGCTAAGGCCGTGCTCAGGCATTTCAACGTTCGAGTCACCCACGCAGACATCTTCAGCCGCTGCCAGGTGAGTCCCACCTGCCCCCGGCCTGCCTTGGGCCAGTGTGTGAGCCCCAGGGCTGTCAGGAAGCCACTGCTGTGACAGGAGACCCAGCGTGTCTCTGGCTGGTGGCAAGACAACAGAGGTCATGTGCTTTAGCGTTTGTGCCCTTCCAAGCGGCCGCCGCCGCCCCATCTGGGGCAGATGGGCGCCACTGGGTCCATTCTAACGTCTAGAAAGGTCTGGGTCGGGAAAGCCATGTCTAGGGTTAAGATCAGAGAGGGGTCTGAGGCCTGGGTCCTGTCTGCCGATTCGGACCAGGGAGGGGGCGCCCTCCTCTCCCTTCTCTGCCGGCCTGGGTGCACCGAGTCCTAGCCCCCATATCTGGCTTAGGGGGAGGTGGTGCAGGCCGGGGCGTGGCTGCACTGAGGCATGGGGTCCCCACAGGGCACAGTCCTAGTGCACCTCAGTGGCTCCTGGTGCAGAGTGCTGGCTATTCCCGGAATATTTGGAGTTGGGGCCATGATGAAGCTCTGTGAGGAGCACCTCTCCAAGCCCAGTTGTTTGGTGGACACTGGGCCTCACCTCTGCAGCGCAGGGGGGTAAGGGTTAGGGTCTCCAGCCAGGCTCATGGGACATCATCCCACCTTGGTGTGCCTGTGTCTGGAGATGGGGCACCCTGAGGGCAGGCATGCAGCCGAGTGTGAGGGAGACGGGAGGGAGGGAGGCCCTTCCTCAGGTCCTGGACCCCCCTCTACCCAGCTTCAGGTACAGCCTGTGCCGACCCCGGGTCCCCGGCCCTGCCAGAAATGACTGCGGTCATCCCAGTGGCGGGAAGTGCACCGCGGGGCCTTTTCCTTCAGCGAGCTCTGGCAGGACAGGAACCTTGTCTGCGGCCTCTCTTTGTCTGTGCTCAAGCCGACAAGTGTTGTAAAGACCCCAGGACGTCCGGGATGCCTGGGAGGCATTTTAATGAGCTTTTCAGAGCCTCTGCTGCTAAGTTTTCTTGAGAAAACAGGAAGTTGGGTAGCTGGGAGGAAACCCCCACCCGTGCCCCGGGAAGCCTCATGCTGGGGAGCAGGCTGACCTCCTTCAGGCCTGCGAGGGCACCGAGGGCAGCCGCACACGGAAGAGTGTCCATGGCCCCACCTGCCCCTCCGCCCTGGGCAGTTGTAGAGCCCCCCTGCCCTGCCAGGTGCGAGGGGCAGGATGCAGAATGTGCCCCAGGGAGGTGGGGTGGGTGCAGTATGGAGCCAGTTCAAAGGCTGGGAGGCAGAGTTGCACCAGCCCTGATAGGGGACCAGCAAGTGCCCTGGCCAGAGAGGGCAGCTCTCCAGCACCCCAGGACAGAAGACAACCCACCGGGGGGGGACACCATCCGGGGGCACAGAGGTGCTAAGACCTATTCTGGCTGCAGCAGGTAGCGTGGGGGGAGGGAGTCCAGGTGAGAGGTGGCATCTGTAGCAGGTGAGGAGTGGGCTCGGGTTTCAGGCTTTGCCCCTGGCCAGCAGGGAGGGAAGGTGCTGGGTCTGGGCTCCCTGGGGTCTTGGTCTGGAGGCCCACGCATCAGGCCCTCTAGGTTGGGGACGGGCACGGGGAAGGGGAAGCCTCGGCTCAGGAGCTCTGCCCAGCACTGTCCTTATTTGAGGTATATACGCATTCCGCCAAGACTAGCTGGGGAGGAGGACAGACAGGGTCCACGACTTGGTGCCATGTGACTGCACTGGCCAAGAAGCAGAGGGCAGCCACCCCAGGCTCGAGGGGAGAGCGGGAGGGGGCGTCCCAGGCAGAGACCCCTGTGTGTGGCTGCAGTCAGGCGCTGGCTGACAGGCAGCAGGCAGGAGCACAGGTGTAAGGCTGCATGTGGACGCCTGATGGGCCTTTGTCAAGAAAGGGCCCAGAGAGCTTCTGGTTCCAAGGCTGGCCAGTGGCCTCCAGCTGAGCTCAGCTCCAAAAGAAAGTGTGCTGGGTGTGCCCCAGGGCAGGACCCTCCCTGGGTGGCAGATAACTGTGTGGGAGGGTCCAGGAATGTGCACAAGGAGCCTGAAAGGCCAACTTTATGGAGCCAAGTGGGCAGAGAAAGGGGTTTCTGAGAAGCCAGGATTTCTAAATTTGGAACTGGCCATGGTCACCACAGAGACATCTGGGGAAGCGGTGGGAGGACTAAGCTTACTCTGTGTCAGGGAGCTGGTAGTATTAATGCTTGGGCCTGAGGCCGGGGTCCCCACGCATGTTCTCAGACCAAATACCCGGTCATTGTGAGCACAGGTCTGGGCAGGCCTCCGGCCACATTCCCACCCAGAGCTCCTGGAGCCCCTCCGCCACGGCATTCCCAGCTGAACCCCAGGAGCTCAGCCTGAGAAACAGCCAGGAACGCCCAACCACCCCATCCTGCACAGTGGCCACCCCTACTCCCCACCCAGTGCCCCGCTGTTCTCAGGGCCAGGCAAGGTAGATGGGTGGCGAGCACCGAGAAGCCCCGAAGAGGTGCCCCACAGACGTTCCCAGGCGATGGCCCAAAGCTCAGCGAAGCCACTAGGCTGGCTCCACGTGGCCCCATGGGCTAGACTGGCTTTCGAGCCGGTCTGGACATGAGAAAGTGCCGGCCGCTGACCAGCAGGGAGCGTCACACTCAGGACTGACCCAGGGAGGGCCTCTGTCCTCAGGGCCCCGCCCTGTGCTCCAGTGGGGCCTGTGCACCCTGGACGCTGGCTCAGAGCCCCTGCCGCCCGGCCCGGGCTGGAGCTGGCTGTCTCCCTGGAGACCTCCCACTGCCAGGCTGACTTTCCATTTTCTTTTCCTTCCTTATGCTATTTTAGTGCCATTCCCGGAGGGAAAACCCACTCGACACACAGGCATTCCCAGAGTGAGCCTGGCCACTCTCTGGGCTGGGGCATCAGGGTCCAAGGCGGGAAGCAAGTCAGAATGGGAGAGGGCTGGTCCAGGCCTGGGCTAGGTGCCCGGCCAGGGGCCCATGGCCGTGCCCCACTCTAGTGCCCAGCACCTGCCTCCAAGCTGTGTTGACACTTGGCATGTGCCTTGGGCACAGGGTCCGCTTTCTGGGGCATCTGCACATGAGGACAGGGAGCCACGTGGTGGAGGCCAGAGGTGGGCAGGGAGGCTCGGGTGAGGGGGTGGTGGGTCTCCTGTGGCGGGCAGGGTCATGGACCCCTGAAAATGGCCACCTGGGCCTGGGATCGTCTGTCAGGAACATCCGCCAAATGGATGTTCCCAGTGCCGTCCGCTATGGGAAAATATTTTATCAAAGAGATTGGAGTTAAAAAAAAAAAAAAAAAAGCGTAAGCAGGAACCCCTGACATGGCCCAAGTGTAATGTCTATTTTTACTGTCCCTCTGGTCCCCCTCCGCTATGGTGGGGAGCAGGCTGTGGTCCCCGTGTGCAAGTAGGGCGTGTCCTAGGAGTCAGTGACGTTGGCCTCCGGAAGCGGGCACCCGGGAGGAGAGGCCACTGCAGGACGGTGACCCTGCCTTGGGGAGCTCTCAGGCAGTGCTGGCCACAGGGTCCCCAGGAGACGGAGGGTGCTGGGCCAGAGAGGAGCCTGCAGCTAGAAGAGGTCGGGCCTCAGGCTACAGGCTCACAGACACTCAGGACACAACAGGGCTGGGCGGGGGGCCCCCGGGGTGGAGGTGGACACCGGCCCAGACTGATGCCTGGCAGGGGACGGATGCAAGCAGAGGGCTCCCCTGGCCTGGGGATGTGAGGGGGACTGCAGGCGGCCACCTCCCAGCACCCATGCCCAGAACCTGGGGCAGCGGGGACACCTGTGCCCAGCCCATTCCTGCAGACCCTCCCTCTTTCCTGACGACCAGACTAGGGACCGACAGGAAGAGGGGCAGTGGCCGCTGACCCCGCCCCTCCCCAGCCTTTGTGTCCCGTGGCCCCCAGCCCCGTTCCCACACTCCGTGCCCCCAGGGTCACACAGGCACAAAGGCTGCAGGAGGGGTGGCCACCACCCTGCACAGGGAGAGACCCTGGCCCGCCGGCTCCTAGGCGGCAGGGGGAGCAGCGGGGGGCTCTGGGGGAGGATGGGTTGGGGGCAGCTGGCGTCGGGTTTCCGTGCCGACATGGGGCTTAAGGACAGTGGGGTCCACCAGGCAGGTTTTGGCAGGGATTAAGGCCAGTGCGCCCCCAGGCTTGGGATGCTAGCCAGGGTGATGTCCCAGTGCGGTCCCTGGGGGCTGACAACAGGGTGGGCCCAGGCCCCACAGCCTGCAGGGCCACCCCCCTGCCCTGCCTCCCTTCCAGAAAAGCCCTGGTCCCCGGCCAGAGCCCAGCTTCAGTTCCCACCAGATGGCCCTGGGGACTAAGGGCCCGGGCCCAATGGCCTGCCCCCCCCCCCCCAGTTTCTGGTGGCTCCGATCTGACCCCAGCCACTTTAGGAAGGGCCCTGGCACTCCTGGGTCGCACCCCTGGCCCTGGCCCGTCCAGCAGTCAGCACCGCCTGCTTCGTCTCCACGAGACCCTCATCCTCCATGGCTACACAAGTGGCACCTGTGCCACCTCGCGAAGTGGCCTGGGCTGAGAGGAGGCCCTAGGGCCAGTCCTGTGCTCATGGCCTTGAGACCTGCCAGGGCTCCTCTGGGCCAGTGTCCGGGAGGGTTGACGTGTGAGTCCCCCCAGCCCAGCTCACGCCAGGCGCCCAGCCGGGTACCCGGCCCCTCTCTCCTTCACACATCAGTCTGTGTGGGCTATGCTCCAAGACCCGGCCGTCAGCGATCATGTGCTTCTTAATGGGCCTTCCCTCCAGCGATCTGGAGGCCCATCTGGATGGGGCTTCTCTGGCTGGACCCCCGGAATGTTGATGGAAAAGTGAGCCCACGTCCTGTTCACTTTCAGAAGGGGTGACAGGCTGGCCTGGCTACGCTGTGAGGGGACCACACTCGACACAGGGCCACGGGGCACACGTGCTCATCCAGTGTCCACAGGTGTGTGGACACTCAGCATGCAGGTGGACTGTTGGTGGCCTGGACAGACGCATCCATGGCCCCGAGTCAGGCCAGTGTGCCCTGGGCCTGAGGAGCTGGTGCAGGCCAAAGACAGACCCCTGGGAGTCTGGGGCAAGGACGGTGGGGAGGTTCCCTCAGGCAGGACAGTGCAGGCCTAGCCATCTGGGCCAGGGCGTCCCTCCGCTGGTCAGCTGGCGGCCACATGTACCAGAGGATGGGCCAGGCAAAGCTGGCCGCGGGGGCACCCCCAGTGCTGTCGTCTTGGGCCTGCGGCCAGTTTAAGACACCTCGGACAGTGAAACCACACCTGGCGCCCACGACACACTGTCTGGGGGTACGGTCGTGTCTCTGAGGACCTAGGTCCTTCCCCCTCTCCGCTCCACACCTCCACACCCGCTGCGCAGCCCCCAGCCACGGAGCTGTCCAGAACCACTGGCCAGACATGGCCGAGGACCGGGCTCTGAAGAAGTGGAGGGAGGGCAGAGCCCCTGGTGACCAGCCGGGCCTCCAGGCTGGAGAGCAGAACAGCCCCACACCGGCCGAGGGAGCCTGGGGCTCAGGGACTGAGGCACACCGAGGCCGCACACAGCCAGCTTCGGGGTTACCGGCAGGCTGAGACAGACACCCTGCCCCTGGTGTCGGCACCCCGCAGCCTGCGGCTAAATCGTGTGAAATTCACATCTCAGCGTCCGCAAATAGTTGTCTTGGCAGCAGCCCTGCCTGTGTGTCCTTACACTGCCCACAGCTGCTTTCTCAGGGACCCAGCGGCCCTTCCAGGGGACTGACCCTTGCCTGGGGGCCTGGCTGGCATCTGACCGGGGAGGTGGGCACTCTTCTTCCTTTTGAACGATTGCCAGCCCCAAAGCAGAAGTGGGGCCCAAGAGCCAGGGGGCAGTGAGCTGCGTGGTGGGTGGCCACGGGCCTGGATGGGGACGGCAGGCCTGAGAGCACGGAGCCACTGTCCACTCAACCCTAGATACAGAAAGAAAGGCCTGGCTGGCCTCAGGGGTGTAAAGCCAGCGGCAGCCAGCCCCCCTTGGGGCTGCAGGGAGAGGAGGCCATGGGCACCCATGGATTGGGTCTGGGGAGGGCCCACGGGTGGTAAAACAGGGTCTGCCAGGCAGGGACCAACGGCTGGATGGCTGGTGCAGCAGGGCGCTGGGGGGGCAGGGGGGGCGGGGAGGGGGGCAGGAACATCCATGAGTCACCCGCACTGCCCCCCCCCTCCCGCCCAGCCTCTCTTCCCTCCCTGGCTGGGGCTGGGGAGTGGCGCATATCCCCTCCTCCCTCCCTCCCAGGGGGCCCTGCTCACTGCCCACTGTGAGCGGAGCACATTCAGGACAAGTGTAGACCCCAGAGGTCACTGAGGGCAGATGGGGCGTCCGAGGCAGAGCAGCATGCCTGGAGGGCCCTCTGCTCTGGCAGGATGGGGGCTGGGTGTGACCCCAGCCAGCCAGGGACAGGGAGGGGCCTTGGAAGAGTAACCCCACAAAGGGAGACAGGCCTGCTCGGCCAAGCCCAAACTCCTCCCTTGAGGTGGGGGAGTAGGTGGTGCAGGGTCCTTCAGGGAAGTGGGGGGAGTCAGGCTCCAGCAAGGACTGCTGCTTCCTCCCCTCATCTTGGAAAACGCATTTCAAGGCATAGGTGTGGTGGAAGGAGCCGCCTCTCTTAGCCTGACTCAGTGGCCCTGGGAAGAGGCAGGGAGGAGAGGGCCAGGGGACCCCTGCCCTGTCTCAGCCCCCACTCAGGCTGGCTCCCCACAGTGCTGGGCCCACCGTACTGTGGCCCCCTTGGCACCTGATCTCCCACCCTCCCCACTTGGTCCACCAAGCCCCAGGTTGTCTGTCACTTCCTCCAGGAAGGCCTCCAGGCCCCCAGCCCAATCTCTAGAGCATCACCACTCTTTGGAGGAGTACTTTGGGGGCTCCTCTCTCCCTTGGCTGGGAACACAGTAGGGCAGGCCTGCTGTGAGTGAAAGGCAGGCCCCACAGACATTCAGACAGCTTCAGACCCCAGGCTTCAGGGCTCCAGTTCCCTTCCAGGCCGCTGCCTGCTGTCTGAGGGCTTGGCTCCACTTGTCTGTTGAAGGGGGACAACCAGAGCTGATCCCGGCTGGCACAGCCTCGGGGCCCCTCCCCAACTTCCTTAGCCTGCCCCCCCCGCCCCCGTTGCCTCCCTTGGCCCTAGGTGGGAGGGGTACCCCAGCCCCCCTGGCCCCGGGTCCTGGCGCGGGAAGGCAGGCGCAACCGTTTGCTTTTGAATCTCGGCCGGGTGTCCTGAGTGGCCCTTTCAAAGGCCGGCCGGGGGCGGGGGCCGTTCCCAGGCGCGCCCCGCCCTCCCCGCCCGCCCCTCCTCCCGCTTTCCCACGCGGCCCGGCCGCCGGCTGGTTCTCACGGCCCGCTGCCCCTCCCCCGTCTGGGAACGGGCCGCGCTGCGCCCGCCGCGCTGGGGTGCCCGGGAGCCCCAGGATGGGGGGGGGGGGTGCGCCTGGCGGGGGGGTTACTGGAGGGGGTGCCGCCTAGGGGTTGCTGAGGTCGCCAGAGGGAGGCAGACAGCACCCCACACACGGGGCCTGAGGCCAGATTGTCTTGGATTTAACCTAGGGCAGGTGCTCTCTGGCCCCCCACACCTCGTGGAGCGACCCAGGGGGCCCTGGCCAACCCTGCCTTGTGCGTGGGGACAACAGCACCCACTCCTCATTAGGGTCTCCCTGACTGGGAGCAGGTTCTGGGGCCTCGGTTCCTCCTAATACCCTGCAGAGACTAGGTCACTGGTTTTACGAAGTACAAATACAGACCCCGCAGAAAATAGTGAATACCTTCTCACATAGAACTGTAATCCCATCCCACACTTGATCTGAAATTCGCATTCAGGGCCCAAACTCTCGCTGGCTGCCTGAGGGGGCCTGTGACTGTGTCCTATCAGGGTTGAGGAAGCAGGGCAGGACTTGGCTACCAGTCTGGGCCCCCTGGCTCACCTTGGCTTGCCTCCATGAAGGTCAGCCCTGGCCCACCCAAGTGAGCTGGAACAAGGGGGTCCATTCCACCCAGCTTCAGATAGCCTGGGCTGGAGTCGGCCTCACTGCCCCCACGAGGGGGTCCGCACGGGGGTCCCCAGTGGGCCCTGGGCTATGGCTGGTGCAGCTGGAGGAGGAGCTTTTCAGAAGCCCGGGCACCCAGGGTGGGGAGTGGATGCCAAGTAGGAGGCCCACCCGCCCGTCCTATGTGTGGCCACTGCCCAGGGCTCCGGCCTGCAAGCCCCAGAGGGGCCTGGGGGAAGGGCTGTGACCCTCCCGAGTCTCCCTGGCCAGGGTACACCTAGGCGGGGCAGGGCTTCCTGCTTGGGCAGGCTCTGGCTGTCACGCATGCTGTGCCCCTCTGCCCATTCCACCCACCACCCTTTTCCCCCCTCCCTCGCCGTCAGAGAGACCAGCCATGTGCTGCTGCAGGTTCAGGGGTATCCGCCCCCAGCCGTGGCTACTGGGGCCCTCACTGTGAGTTGTCAGCCCGCCCTCACCCACTGCAGGCATGAGGGCAGCTCTGGAGCTGGGGGGTCCACTCCCAGGGAGTCCAGCAGGCCCTCCCGTCCTTGTAGCAGGAGGTGGGCCCGGCAGGAGGCTGGCGGGGAGGGTGTCTGGCTCCAGGCGCCAGCCACACGTCTGCCTCTGAGGCCAAGGCCCCAGTCGCGGGGTGCTGGCCTCAGAAGGCTGCACAAGATGGCATCAGCCTGAGCCTGTGCCCCAAGAGCCGGTCGCCAGCCGGGAAAGTCCCAGATGCCATTGTCCCCTCCACACCTGCCGGGGGAGGTGGATGTTCAGGTCTCCTGCCACTGAAAATAGAGGCCCCGGGAGCACCCCTCCTGCACTCCCTGGCGAGGTGCACACAAGCCCCTGTCTACAGACTGCTCATACACAGACACACTTCCAGGGTCAGGGGACATGTGAAGTGACTCGCCCTGACACGCCCCGTCACACAGGTCCCTCATCCACACCTTGGAACACCCAGCCACACTCACTCCTGCTCATGCCTCTGTGCTGCTCACGTGCACACACACCCTCAGTGCTCTTGCGCCCTTCATGCCGGAATGCTCATGAGAGAGACACCTGCAGGGCGCCAGCTTCACACACGTGCCCAGTCATAGCCCCGCGGGGACTCCTGCACCCCACACGCCCCAGTGCCAGTGGCTCCTGACCCCCTAGGGAACCCACACAATGCTGACTGTGCCCAGGCCCTGCTGTGTCCGTGGAGACACTGTCCTGAGCCTACAAAGGGATGGGCCCATGGGAACTGGCCTTCCCGGGCCTGGGGACAGGGCTGGCGCTGGAGCACGGCCCCTGTAGGGCTGCTGTCCCGGGTCACAGACATCCAGGTTGGAGGCCACCGGCAGGAGGGCCTGCTCCACAGACAGAAGAGCACCAGGGTTGGGTTTGAAAACCTTCCCATGCAGGCCTGTGCATCAGCCCCAGCCACGCGCTCCTTGCGGGGCCTGGGTCCTGGCCCTTCTGTCCAGCGTTCGCCCCAGGCCAGCAGGATGGGCTCACATCTCCCAGATGCCCTGTGGGCCAGCTGCAGGGAGGGGGCTCCGTCCTCCTGGCCCCTTGTCCCGTCTCCTCTGGACAATCAGACAACACCCCGTGCCGGGGGCCAACAGGGTCCTCATGGGCAAAGCTGGCTGATGTGCTTGTCTTGGAGGAGGGCCCCGGCCCCAGCAGTCGTGCTCCGCTCCAGGGCCACATCACCTTTGGGGGCAGATGGCTCAGGGCCCCACGAGGTGCTGCCTGGATGGTGTGGGAGAGTGAGGTGTGGAGCAGACCCAGGCCTCACCGCTTCCTCTGGGGCTTTGTTCCCGCCCCGTCCGGGCAAGGTGTCAGGCCAGTGGCCTTTCATCCCAGCCCTCTGGCCCTGCACCCGGCGCCATTTGTTAGGCTGGCCCTGGGGGCGGTCACGGTGGATGAGCCAGCCTGGGGAGGCCTCAGGACAGCAAGTGTGGACTGTAGGGGGAGGTGGCACTTGGCAGAGACCAAATGGGCAGAAAAGCACCCTGGGAACAGGGATGCTGGTGTCCTGAAGTTGAGACCCTCCAGGGCTCCCACTACCCTGACCGGAGCATCCGAGACGCTGGCCGTGTGTAGATGTGCTCAGGAAGGTGCCGGAAACCATTCTCAGTGCCGCGTTGGCTTTTCCCACCAGGCGGTGGGACGAAGTGCTGTTTCTTTTCTTCTGCTTTTTTATGCTTTGCTCTTGTTCCAATTTGCTCTAAATGAGCAAGAAATAGCCCATTACTCTAGAACATGCCACAGCTTCTGAGCCCAGCCCCCACCCGCCCTGCCTGTGGGTCAGAAATCCCCAAACTTGGCCTTCCAGGGCCTGGGCTCCAGAATGACTCCCCCCTCCCCCACTGGGGGTGGGGGCTGCAGGGGTCTGGCAGGGCCCCCGCTTGGAGCCTGGACTGCACTTACCGTCAGGCAGGAGTGAGGTTTCTACAAGCCTGCCCCTTGCTCAGAAGGAGGGCACCCAAGTGGCCTGGGCCCACTTCCCAGCTGGAGCCTAAAACTCTCAGCAGTGCCTAGTGCCTACCGAGCTGGGGAAGCAGGGTGGTGTGAACTCCCCAGGCAGCCAGCCTGTGGTGCGGAGCTCAGGTCATGGACCTGGCTGCTGGCTGGGCAGGAGGCCCCACTCACGTCCTTCTTAGGGCGGGGGTCCCTTCTCTGGGCTCCCAGCCTAGGCAGGCCCTGCACCCTTAGGAACACGTGTTCTCTCTCATACCCCGTGCCCGGGTGAGTCCCAAGTATGGCTTCTATCCCACCCTCCTCTCTCCCTCACACCCACCCCCCATTTGCTGAGGCCTGGGGCTCAAGGCTGATGGGGGCCCAAGGGTGTTTACAAGCAACCAACAGGGCTGTGCTGTCCTGGGCCCAGGGAGGGCTGGTCGCCTCTGGAGAGGAACGTGTACAAGGGCCCCTCCGAGCTGCCTGCTGGCCCTGCCCAGCCCGTTCTGTGGCCCTGGCTGGGGCGTGCCCCTCTGCACTCTACACCTGTGTGCCAGCTGTCCGCTGGTTGTGCACAGCAGACACCTGCAGGCGTGCTGACCGGGATTGTGTGTGTGTGGGTGGCCCTGCACCCAGGGCAGGTGGGAACACAGACGTTTCCAGGGACGCAGACTTCAGGACAGTTGCTGTGGCCTTGCCTGTTGCACAGCTCTTGGTTCTGCTGGCCACGACCACTCCTTGGGTGAGTGTGACTGCGAATCCTGGGCTCAGACCTGAGAGGAGGCCCCGCCCTTGGGCATGGCCCCTCAAAGCCCCCCAGCTCCCCCCTGCCAAGTCTTAGCCTCAGTGGAACGGGCAGGTGTCCCAAGTGCCTGCTGTAGCCTCTCGTCACACCCCCAAGAAGCCCAGAAAACAGAGCCTCCTGGAGAAGTGGCCAGAGCAGGCCTCTCCCGCCCTCCCCAGGCCCCAGGGAGGGGCAAGGGGCTGCAGAGGGTGGACCGAAAGGTCAAGTCTGCCTAACTCCCGGTCTGTGGGCCCCAGCAGTCCCGATGACCAGTCACTGCTGGCAGCCCAGCCCCTGGGAGGCAACCTCCCCCTCGTGGGCTCAGGTCTCTGGCCGAGACAGTCCCCAGGCGGGCAGAGTGCCCTGAGTTGGGACAGCACGGCAAGTGGGTGTTGGCTCCAAGCAGCTGTAAGAGCTGTGGGGACCGGGCACGCACGTGGACTCCTGGGACTAGGAAGCCACGAGCCTTCCCAGCCCCTCCAGCCCCCGACTCACCTGGCCCTGCCCGCCCAGCCAGGCTCTGGGGCCGGAGGCCCTCCCTGCCCTCAGACTCCCAGACTGAATGGGGGTACACAGAGACCAGGCTGGACTCTCAGGACCATACACCCAGCCCCTGTCCAGGGCCTTCCCTGGGACCCCCACTGCGGTCTGTCCAGGCCCACTGGCATCCCGGGGCTCGGATTTGTGTGTCCCCCAAGGGAGAGTGAGCATGGCCCGGACACCACCTGCACATACCCCCTCTCCTAAGGGTCAGCGTGAGGACCCTGGTGTGGGGTCCTCGCTAGCCGAGGGCCCTGTAAGCCAGTTACTCAGCCCCTCGGAAGCCCCCTTTCTTCATAATGAAAGGCAATGTCTCCCCCTTTGGCGTCAGGAAGGGTGCTGGTCCATGGGCCCCAAAGAGCAGGGCCTTGGCCTTGTGTGAGGCAGGTGGACCTTGCAGGGGACAAGGACAGGAGACACAGGGAGCCGCTAGGTGCTGGTCCTTCCTGCAGATGGGGAGCACAGGGCAGAGAGGGGGTGAGCATGTAGAACCGGCTTTTCCAGCCGGGGGTGGGGGTGGGGGTGGGACAGGGCCTCCCAGGGCCCTATGGGGTGACGGCAGGGCCCAGCAGTGGGCAGCAGCCGTGGGAAAAGCAGCACCGGTGGTTCCCGAGGGTGGGGCCAGGTCCTTGTGGATGGCACCGGTGGTTTGTCTTCGTGCCGTGACTCAGCGTGAGCTGGCAGTCCCGCCCAGGTGTGTGCATCAGGCCCAGGTCCTGGGAAGGCTCCCACCCCCTCCCACTAATGCAGCATCCCTCTCACACCTACAGGCTCCGTCCCCTGGGGGGGCCTGGGGAGGGGGAGGGGGAGGAGGGCGAACTCGGTTCTCTGTGGTGGGCAGCCCAGGGCAGCGACCACCCTTTCCCCAGCTGGACCTGGAGTGACCACAGGCTAGACCTGCGGCCGGGGCTCCACCTGCACTCCTGCCCAGGAAGGTCCCTGGGTCTGTGACCGGGAGGCCAGGGCCCACGACAGACTCCCCGTGCCAGAGAGGTGGCCGGGGGACAGGAGGCACCCCCCCAGAGAGGCAGGAGGAAGGGTCCTGCTGGCACCAGCCCTGCCCCAGCCCCACCCAGGCCTCCCCGAAGAGGTGGCCCCACCCTCCGGCGCCCCCAGGCCCTGGCTCCCGATGCTGGATGCAGTACAGCAAGCTCATGGTGTCGAAAGGCCCATGGGAAAAGGGCGTGTGGGGGCAGGGGGCACCGCCCCTGGCGTGGGCACACCCTACGGCTCCAGGGGCTGGTGGCTGCCACCTACCCACCCACCCCTGGGAGCTGTGTCATTCAGGGCACTGGTCAGGCTCCTCCAGGAGGGGCCAGGGAGCGATCCCGTGAGCACAGATCATGGACCCCTCCTCCCTGTGGCCCCGGAACGCCCCCTCCTACCCTCAGGCCCTGCTCTAGGCTCATCCTCCTCTTACAGGCCGCTCTGATTTGGGGAAGCGCTGTGACTGGCTGTGCATGTGTCCATGAGCACCTGTGCCCACCTGCCTGGGAACCAGTGGCCCCTCTCACTCTCCCTTGGGCCCTCCTTACCTCATCATGGGGATCCTGGGGTCCTTCACCCTGTCCCGTCAGTGGCCATCATGAAGCAACCCTGGGGCCCCAGAAGCCCCTGCCCCCACCCCCAGTGTCACTGCAAGGTCAGCAGGGCCGAGCTGAGTGCCTTCCAAGAGCCATTGCACGTCCTAGACAAGGACCCCAAATAGAAGCAAAAGTGGCTTCCCTCCTGATCCCTTGTAGATGTGGTGCCCCGGGGGCGGGGGGGGCGGGGTCAGGCAACAGGCATCATCGAGAAACACGGACACTGAAACGGCCTGGCTGAGGGGCCCGCTGCAAGCCTCTTACCCTGACCCTTTGATGCTGAGCTAGCCCAGGGATGCCCAGGCCTGGTTGTGCCCTCGAGGCTCTGCGATTGGGGCGGACAGCCCAGGTGATGACAGAGGCCCACAGGGTCTCGTGAGCCAGAAGAGGCTGCCTAGGGCCCACTAGGATCCAGTGTCGTGCTGGAGGGCTCCCAGGAGGAGGTGTGCCCTGTCCTGCAAGGAGAGGAAGGGATGTGTGCTTTTGTCTCCGTGAAACCCCTTAGCCAGACCCAGAGCTGCAAGGAGCCTGAGGCTGGGGGTGGGAGGTGGGAGGTGGGCAGAGCCTCACCCGGCCTCAGCACCCCCTCTGTCCCCAGGCCTGTAACTGTGACCAGTACCTGAAGGTCTCCAAGGACACGATGAAGCAGCTGGTGAGGCTCAGCAGCCGCCCGGAAGGCCCCAGCATCACAGGTATGTTGCCCCATGGGGTTAGGCGTGGGCTCTGTGGGCTCTGTGGACAGTGGCCCAGTTGTGGGGTTAAACTGCAGGGATGACCAGGGAGGTGCCGGCCAGGGGCCGGTGGAAAGACAGAGCTCACGCTGCGCAAAGGTTACAGGCCCAGGAGGCCAGGAAGCTGAGACACTCAGGGCCCCTCTGGGGTGGGGTCCCCCCGCCTCTCTCCGGTCACCCTGCCCTTCACACAGAGTGCACGCGCACACAGGCATGTGTGCCGGCACGCACCTGTTTGTTCACACTTGTGCACACATGTGCACGTGCACAGATGCACGTTTGCTTGCACACTGGCACCTGCTAAGCAATCTGAAGGCAGACGATCCCGGACAGACAGACAGGAGGGCAAACCCCAGATGTCAACCCCCTCAACCGTGGACCCAGCCTCAGTTTCCACCCTTGTAAAACTAGAAACTGGAAGGAGACTTTGAAGTCGCTGGCTGGGGCAGTGAGTGTGCCCTTCCATTCCTATCACCGGCTCCCCCGCCCTCTAGAGAGAGGGGCACCAGAGGGAGCCTCGCAGCTCCTCCCCAGGCTCCCGGCTGCTCCTCAGCGGAGGGCAAGGATGGGATGGATAGGAGACTGTCTTAGTGCCCTCTCCAGGGGGGTCAGCCTGAGGTTAGGGTGCCTCTGAGATCCCTTTGCACGGCTCGCCGTGGCTCTCCCGGACGGTGACGTCCCCACGAGGGTGTTCTTGTTCTTCCGAAACCCCCTGAGGTTTGGGGCTGGAGCTCCTCAGGTGAGCCATCGTGATGGCCTGTGTCCAGCCCCCAGCAGCTCTCAGCTCTCCACAGTGTGGCCTTGACATGTTCGAGGCCCAGGAAGGGAGGAGCAGGGTACGAGCACTGCCCTCTGCTAGAGCCGCCCCGCCACTGGGCTCCCGGCTCCTCTGAGCCACCAGCGCTCTGCCCAGAGGCCCACGCCTGTCCTGAGGTGGTGGGTGGCCCTCCTGCGGGCCTGCTGGCATCTCATGGGCCTCCAGGTAAAGGCTGAGGCCAGACCGACTAGGGCGAGATAGGGAGACCAGATGGAGGTCATGGCCTCATTGCGTTGCGGGGCGGGGAGGGGGGGTGGGGGGAGTGCTCATCCATTCAGGCTCTGGCTAAAGTTAATCTGGAGCCATCTGTGGAGAGATGTTTGCCAAGCAAATTAGGGGTAGGACTCTTCCGCCTGCCGGCTAGGACTCCTCAGCCGTCACTGCCCTCACGCCTGCACTGGCCCCTCAGCAGCCCGAGGCCTGGCCACCTCCCTGGAGTCTCCTGTGCTCTTAGCGGAGGTAGGGACCCTCTTGCAGAGTCAGAAGGTCGCCCTGAGCTCCAGCAGGTCCCCTGGGCCCTGCTGCTATGAAACACAGGCCCTGGCAGTGGCTTATCTTCTCATCGCCACGAATGGGATGCCCCCGCCCCCACCGGCCCGTTCTCAGGCCCCCAGTGCCCTAATCGGCAATCTCACGCCCAGAGCTTGTTTCCCAAGGACCTTTGAGCCCCAAGAACATTCCAAGGTGTGAGTTCCCATGGGAGGGGATCAGGCTGGCACCAAAGCTCCTCAGCCCCCTGCCCTTTGCCCTTTCTGCTAAGGGTGGGGGGAGAGGCTGGGCACTTGGAGGTGCATTGTGGGCACTGGGGCTGCCAGGACCCACCCTTAGGACAGTCCCTGATGTCCTCAATTGATTGCCAGGTGATGAGGCCACCCAGAGCGAGGACATACAGGAAGCAGGTGAGCCCTGGGACCACCCACTGACAGGGTTTGTTCCTGGCCCAGGAGAGGGGACTGCCCTGAGAGGATGGGCCCGTGCCCTAGGCGAGTAGTGGGCAGGGCCAGTGGGGAGAGAGGGCCAGGGGTCCGTGGGTAAGATGAGGCAGAGCGTTGGGGGGACCAGGCAGTGTAGGGCAGAGGCACCGGAAAGAACAGGGTGGAGGCAAGACCATCCCCGCAGCCCCTCCCACCCCACCCCACCCTACCCCACCCCACCCCACCCCACCCTACCCCACCATAAGGCTGAGAGCTCAGAGTGGCCGCCCACCCCCCACCTTTCCAGGCTGGGCCCCAGAGGAGGCCCCCGGGGGCTGTACCTACGACCCACCTTGCCGCTGGCTGGAGGCCGCAGACCTGCGGGCTGGTGCGCCTGCCACACTGGCCAGTGGCACCCGGCTGCAGCTGGCAGGGGTCCCGGAGGGCGTGCTGCGGCGGCCGGGGCTACGCCATTTCTACTGCTGCTCTGGCTGTGGCAAGGTCTTCTGGGAGGGCTCCCACCTGTGCCGCGTCACCTCGCAATTCAGCCAGATCCTGAGCAGCGCCTCCAGCTCCTGGAAGCAGAGCTGAGCCCCCAGGCCCACGGGCCTGCACTGCCCCCTGGGGCATCCACCCACCCACCCCCAGCAATACAGGTAATAAAAGTCCTGACCTGCATGGGCCTGTGGCCATGGACTCACTGCACACACCTGGGCCTGGCCCTAGGTGCACCTGTGGCCGTGGACTCATTGCATACACCTGGGCGCCAGCCCCAGGTGCAGAGCTAGGACCGGGGTGGAAGGGATGAAAGTTCTTGCACAAGGTCAGGATGCTCGGACCCTGAGCTGAGAACCGCCTGATACTCGGGAATGAGGCTGACGGAAAGTGGGAAGGACACGCCTGGCAGAGGAAATGGCCTTCACAAAGGCCCGGGGCTGGGACCCAAGCGGCTCCCGTCAGTGGGGCGGAGGGAGGCGGGGGCACACAGGCCCCCCACGCACTGGGGGCCCACTCCCTTTGCTGCGATGGTAAATGCCACCCCCCTCTGCCCCACCTTCCTGGGCTCCTCAGACCTTCGGGGAGGCCTCCAGTTCCAGGGAGTGTAGATGGTGGGACCCCGCAGGGCCAGGGCCCTTTAGGCCAGATGTGGCGGGGGTGGGGGTGGGGGTGGGGGGCTTCCTGGGGAACAGGGCCCAGCCCTCTGTGGTGCAAGAGGCAGGGCGGCCACCCTCTAGGAGGGCATCCATTGTGTCTGGAGGGCCATGCCTGGAGGGGAGGCCCACCTCTGCATCTGCTGCCCTCGCCCCCTCACCGGCCGGAGTGTGACCCCACATGGCTTCTTCCCCCCGCCCCAACCCGGTCGAGGTGGCCTCCTCTCATGAAACAGAGTGGCAGCCGAAGCCACAAGGGGGCCCTGCACATGAGAGTCTCCACCCTCACAACTGCAGGAAACAGCCACTGCTCCACCTACTCTCTGGGAAACTGAGGCGCAGGCGCCCGTTGCCGGCACCCGAGGGCCCCGGGCACCGGTGCCAGGTGGGCGGGGAGAGGGGCCTAGACTGCATCTTGCCCTGGCCGCCTCCTCCTGGCTCACTCCCTAGGAATGTGCCCCCCCCACCCCCCACATCCCTTTCCTGTCCTTCCTGCCTTGAGCGGAAACCAGCTCAGATTTGGCCCGGGAACCCAGGCGGAAGCCTCAGGGCCGGGGAGCCCGGGGGGGGGGGGGGGGGGACGGGGCGGGGCTGCCGCCTCTGCCCAGAGCGGGTGCACCTGCAGGCCCAGGTGTGACGGCCTCAGGTACCAGGTGAGTGCTGGCAGTGCCAGGCCTACCTCTGCCCCCGCCTGGGCTGGGGGTCAGGCCCAAGAGTATGAGGCTGGGGGCTCATGCTGAACACCATGCACCCATCCTGCCACACTGCCCATCATTTCCTTTCCCTGAAAACGCCCACCTCGTGCCAGGCGCTGGCCCACCCGGCCCCGCAGCAACCTTGGGGCCAGCCGGACCAGATGCTACCGCACAGATGGAGGGAGGGACTCGGAGACTCAGGACAGGACCGGGCTGAGCAGGGGCACCGTGTCAGGGCCAAGCGTGCAACCCTGGCTTCCCCCACCCTTCGGTCACTGCTGAGCCCGAGGGCCACGTGGGGCTGTGGGGGCGAGCAGACACCCCACCAGGGCTCGGGACCTTCTGTGATCGGGGTGCTGCTTCCGAGAGCCAGACCACTGGCCCGCGTCCTGTCCTGGGAGGCAGCCCTGACCACGCTCCTCCCCTAGTAAGGTCAGGAGGAAACCGCCAGGGGTGCCGGCCCCACTGCCCAACCCAGCTGCTTCCTGAAGACTCTGGAGACTCTGTTCTGACCCAAGGCCCTGGTGGTGGTTGCAGCTGGTCCTCAACACAAGGAGGCCAGAGCCAGGGACCAGCACGGGGGAGACAGGAGACCACATGTCCTTCCTGTCCCTCCAGGCAGGCCCGGCCCCAGCACCCCACTGCCCCGCGCACCCTCTAGAGGGAGAAGAGGGCGACTGCGTGGGGCCTCTTTCCCAGTGTGCCCCTCACAGCTACCCGCGTACCGTCCAGCCTGCCTTCCCACCTCCCCACCCCTCTGCTGCCCAGACTGGCCGTGTCCCCCCGGAAACCCTCCCAGGCTCACGTACTCGCTGCCAGCCCAGCCCAGCCCCACGGCAACCCCATCCTAGGCCCCGGCCCCCGACCCCTGGTCCTGAGCCATCAGGAGGTCAGCCCAAAAAGCCTTCTGAGGCCCCAGGACTGCCTCAGGCCCCCTCCCAGGCTAGGGGTCAGGCACCACGCCGACAGGGTGGGCTACGGCCCTAGTGCCAGGCCGTGCCCTAAGCGGCCGCGCAGTGATTGTCTGCCACAGTTCCTGCCCCGGGCGTCCTTCCTCCGCTCTGGCCGAGGGCTGAGTGTTTGTTATTTGATCTCTATCCTCTCTCGGCCCTTCTACCAGGTGTCTGGGCTGCTGGGAAGAAACACTCTCCTCTTTCCCACGCTCCCCGACACATTTTAATGAATTAGCTGGAAGCCCCGCCCCCACTGCCCGCCTGCCTGCTCACCCTCCCTCCCCCGCCTAGTGCCTTTAAGGTGGCCGCAGGCCTTGGCCCAGCTCTGGCCAGCCGCCTCTTCTGCGCTGTCCTCCCCAGGCCGCTCCACCCAGACCTTCCCAGCCCATATCCCAGAATGCTCCCCAGGCCGCTCCACCCCTGCCCACATTGTTCCCCCCCCCCAATACCCACTGCTGTGAGCCTCTAAAGGAAGGGGGTCCCCAGAGAAAGAAGGGGGCCCTCTCCAACTCTGGCCTCCACCCACCACGGCCCTTCAGGGTGGCACTCCTGGGCCAGCATCCTTGGAGCCAATGGGGAGAAGGACGGGGTCCTGCCGCATGGTCAGGGTCGAGTCTGTCCCCCCAGACCCCAGGTCAGGGGTTTCTCACTCAGAGCCAGTGAACTGCTTATCTATACAACACCACCAAGAAACCCCACCCACACCGGAGAGGGGCTTCTCTGGGCCGCAGGGCGGGGCCTGGCTTCCCCATTCCCTCCAAGGCATTTGGAACAAATGTCCTCCTTTTGGACCATTCCTTCAGCAAACACTGAAGAAGAGCTTACTGGGAGCCAGTGCCCTGCAAGCCCCTCTTCCCCTCCTGTCCTCAAATGGGGCAACTCCCAGGGTGTGGACCACAGCGGCTCAGACCAGAAATACCCTCCCAGCCACGGCACGGCCACGGGAACCCCATCGGCTCCCCAGAGATAGTGTGACTGTCACCCGAACCCCACAGTGGCAGACCTGGCTACACCTGTCTGACCCTCACGCCGAGCCCTGGGTGGGGCAGGAGGCAACATCAGGCTAGACTCCTGTGGCCGCTCTGTCCCTGCCGGGGGCACCCAAGCCACCGATTTCATGGCCCATGGTGGTGGCCGTGCATTCCCACACTGAGCTCACAGGGCCCCTTTGTCTGCCCACCCCGAAGCCTGCGCGGGTGTCAAAGGGACATTTCACCCCCGGGCTCTGCTCCCGGGCCCTCCAGGGTCTCCAGATGCCCTTCTTCAGGTCAGGGGACCTGAACCCACCTGCGCTGGGGCCTATGAACCCCCCACCTTCTGGGGATAGCCCTGGGCACTGTCCAGAGGTAAATACAGGCCCCAGGGGACAGGGCCTATGCCCTCTTCCCTGATGCTGGGAAGATGCAGGGAAGGGGGTGCTGGAGGTGGTCAGGGCCCCGCCCTCGAGGGGTACACAGTCCAGCAGGCTCCCTTACTGGGCCCAGGGACCCCATCTGGCAAGATGAGTGGGGCAAGGGAGGGGCTGTTGACACCGGCACCCCACCCCCACCCCACCAGGTCACAACCTCAGCTGAACCTAGCACAGGGCCTGGTTCAGGACTCCCGCCTCAGGCCAGGGCTTACCCACCTACACCGAGGGGAGCTCCTGGCGGGAGCAAGACTGAGCAGAAGAGCTGGACCACCAGCCAGACCACCAGCCTCGGGAAGACCAGAGGGAGGGACTCGGGAGCTCTGGCTGCCAGGAGGACCCCGAGAGAGTCCACACGGTCAGGTCTGAGGGCAGCTGGCCAGAGGCAGCCAGCCCTGGGGTGGCCTTACCCAGTTTTTCCTGTGATTCTGCCGTGACTCGTTCCAGAGCACAGAGTGAGATGGGGGGCACACACCCACCCACATATCTCTCCAAACATGGGGCACACCAGGCAGGTGCCCATGGGAGCCCATCCCCAAACAAGGCCTGACGGGGGGGGGACTCCCGGGCTGAGGCCCAGGGCCGCCTCCTCGGGAATTTCCAGCTTGTTTCTGAAGGAATTGAAGTTGCTGTGTGCGGCCCTGCTGCCCTGGGCCTACTGCTCCGAGAGTCATTCCTGCTCGATTTCCAGCCACCAGAGCCCAGCTATAAACTGTAAAATCCTCATGAGGAAATCTGGCGGGAGTATTAGAATGTCAATAAAAAATGGGTTTACAGATTGGAAATGAGTCATTTCTGGGCTTTCTTTCGGTCCTTGGTGCCCTACCTGGGGCTGCTCACCTGGCCAGGCCTTGCCTGTCCCTAGTCGTGCTGATGGAGGTGGCCCAGGAGAGGGAAGCAGGCCCTGAGGTCCGGCCGACTGACCTCCCCGCCTTGGAGGGGCTTCTGAGCACCTCCAGCCCCCAGCTTCCTCCTGTAAAGACCCTGCTTCGTCAGGGTGGGACCTCAGGGTTTGGCTCCTCACGCTTGTCAGGTTGGGGGCAAAACGCGGGGTGACCCAGGCCGCCAGAGGAGCAGCCCTCGTTCAGGAAAGACCGCGTGGCCCAGGTCACACGCCCGAGCTGTTCGTGGACTCGTCACCCGCGTGGACTTCGTGTCCTGGGGGCCAGGCTGAGCCAGTCTTGTCGCTGAGCACCCAGCCCGCGAGGAACGCAGAGGGTCTGCGGCCCGCGCTCCGGAAGCGCGGAGTGAGACCCGGGCTCTCTACCCGGGCCTCCCGGGTCTGAAATGTCAGCGAACCCCCACCACGGGTAGGCCGCCCGCCCTTCGGTGCACCTCGGGGTTGCGCTCGGCCGGGGATCGGGCCTGGGTCTGTCCGCGGAGGGAGCTTGGAATTCCCCGAGTGGCAGAAAGGGGAGTAGGCGGGACGACCGCGGAGATGCGGAGAGCCCGGGGGTGCGGAGAGCAAGGACCCCCCGCTACGGCCACCTGGCCCCCTGCCGGCGACCAGCGCCCCCTGCCGCGAAGCGCGCTACCGCCCAGGCACGCCCCGCCCCCGCCCCGCCCCCACGTGGGCGCCGCCCAATCATCCGGTCGCCGGCGCGCGCGTCACGGGCGCCCTATTGTTATGCAAATATAAAGGGAGTAAAAGGCGCCCCGGCGCGGCGGGCGGGCGGGCGAGTGTAGCTGCGCGTGGGGAGGCGCGTGGGACCCGCGTGGGAGCCGCAGCGAGCAGGGACCCGGAACGCGCGGCGCCGCCGCCGGGCCCGCCGGCCCCCGCGAGCGCAGTGCCCGCCCCCGTCGCCCGCTCGCCCGGGCGCGGCTGGATGCGGCGGGGGCCCCGCGGCGGCGGCCCCCGGCCCCCAGAGCCCGGAACGCCCAGGGGCGGCGTGCGGGGCCCGGGGGCGCCGCGCCCTCCATGCGCCGAGGCGCGCCCCGAGACAGCCGGGGGCCCGCGCCGCAGCCGCCGCCGCCGCCGCCCGCGCTGAGCCCCGGCGCGGCCCGCGGCCCGCGCCCGGAGGCAGCATGAGCCAGGCCGAGCTGTCCACCTGCTCGGCGCCGCAGACGCAGCGCATCTTCCAGGAGGCCGTGCGCAAGGGCAACACGCAGGAGCTGCAGTCGCTGCTGCAGAACATGACCAACTGCGAGTTCAACGTGAACTCGTTCGGGCCTGAGGGCCAGACGGCGCTGCACCAGTCGGTCATCGACGGCAACCTGGAGCTCGTGAAGCTGCTGGTCAAGTTCGGCGCCGACATCCGCCTGGCCAACCGCGACGGCTGGAGCGCGCTGCACATCGCCGCGTTCGGCGGCCACCAGGACATCGTGCTCTATCTCATCACCAAGGCCAAGTACGCGGGCAGCGGCCGGTGATGCCCGCCCGGACCCGGACGCGGGCCTCGAGCGTGTCGTCTGCTGTACCTTCCCGCCAACTACCTCGGTGCGCACCGGGCCCTCGGGCCCCGCGGCCACAACGAGTCTGGCGCGCGCGTCCGCGCCCACGGGGGCCGCGCGGCGCCCGCTGCCAGGGGTCGACGCCCCCGCGCGGCCGCCCGGACCCGGGCCGAGGGCTTCCCACGGCCCCCGCCCTCCGCCTCGCGGTGGGGGGGGGGGGGAGGTGGGGGCGGGGCGCGGGCTGCAGCCCCTTTGAAATTTGAGTCTCGCTACCAGCAAGTTTGGAGTCCCGAGACACCGGATCCTCCGGTCAAAATGTTTTCTCCCGAAGGTGGAAGGCGGGCGGCGGGGACGCCGGGCTCGGGGCGCTCCGCCGCCCGCAGGACCCGCGGCCGAAGCCCGCAGTCGCCCAGGGGCCACGGCGGGGCGTTTCCGGCCCGGACGCGCGACGGTGGAGACGCTCCGCTGTTCTTAGGGTTCTAAACTATTTATCATGTGTGTGTATATTTGTGGGTGAAGTTTGTGCGCCTGAATTTTTTTGTTTGGAAAATATTGTGCGTGGTCAATGTGGTTATAGGGGGGAAGATACATTTTTTTTTTTCTTAGTCTTAAAACTAAAAACTTGAGTCTGTCATTTCTTGGTTGCACTGAAAACACCGCCCAGCCTGATGGTTTTCCCGTGCAGGTCCCTCTCCCTGCTTCTCACTCTCTCCCCTCCTCCTCCCCCCCCCCCCCCCCCCGCGTACCCCCTCTCCTCTCCCTCCTGACACACAGGCACACAATTTTGGGAAGCCCCGGGGCTCCCTCTCCCCTCTCCCGTGAGAGAGGCCACCATCCCCCGAACCTGCTGGCTTTGCGAAGTTTCCTCGGGAGCACGGGTGCTCGGGTGTGGCGGTGATGGGGGCGGGAGGGGTCCTACCTTTTCTAGTGAGTTCTATTATAGTTAGTAGGTCGCACACTTTTTTAAAAAAGTAAATGGATTTGCCACATTTGAATGTCATAACATTTATGACAATATAAAATATTAACATATTTTAAGCCAAGTTTTAGGTGTATGTTTTGAATCTTGGTTATAAACCCAATTTTAAAGGGCGTTGTATCCAGCGTTGTGAAGGCAACAGTGTACCCATATTTATATTTTTATAAAATACCTATAAGACTGTGAATCTCTTGTGCTAATTGCTGAGTAAGTTGAAGGACTGTTTGGCCCCTTCTTCAGTCTCCCGGAGCTTCAAGGACCCGATTCGAATCCAAAAACCCTGTCATGGGGGGAGGGGCCGCGCGGGGACCTGGGCTGGAGGCGGTGCTTCCGCGTCACTTTCGGTCCCGAAAGGCGCCCTTCCTGGTCTCCGAGGTTCCTATTTTCTATGCAACCCCACACCCCTTGTTGTTTTGATCCTGAGAAATAAAAGGGAGGCTGAATTATTCAAATTTAAATGAGGCTTCCCCTGGGTAGAAGTGCCGCTGACCCTCCGTGCAGAAATGGGGAGCGCTTGAGGACACAGGTGGGTGGAGGCCCTTTGCGCGCGGCCGGTCACACTCGGGCGTCATCTGGGGCTTTTTATAAAACCTTGTGTGAGCAGAATATATTGATAATGTCAGTGAAACAAGCAGACATTGAAACTGAGGCACAGATTACTCCAAAAGGAGTTTTTCTGTATATTTTTTCTAGATGCAAATACCTTTTTAATTATGTTAATTAATGTTAAGACTTTCTAGGCTTATATGGAAGCTGTGTGTGGGTCCTGGTATGATCACTTCTAACTGGATAAAGTCTGCAGCACATTCCTGAGTGTACGATATAGACTTGTAGCCCAGCATGAAAAATTTATGAATAAATTTTTCATTGATTTTTTTTATTAAAAAAAAAAAAGTTTGTTGGTTTTTCTTAGTCTTGGCACCCAGGAGGAGGGTCAGGCTGCAACCTGCTAGTTGTGGGTACCATCTACACAAAGCTTGGCTTGTTTTCACCTGAAGACAGCCTGGTGAGCTGGTCGGCTGCAAACCGGGACTTAGGAGGTGCCAGGGGTGGACCCTCTTCCGCCCCGGGGCGGGGGGGGGGGGGGGGGGACCTAGGCCACCCTGAGTGCACCCAGAACCAGCCCTCAAACCTTTTCCTCTGCTCCCTGGCAAAGCAGCCGAGGCCTTTTTCATGGAAGGTTCTCGAAGCTCTTCCCAACCCCTAGCCAGCCTGACGTGCCACAGGTCCTGGGAAGGACCAGGCCCCACTCCTGCCCACCACCACCTTCTTTTGCTGTGGGCTCATACTGGACCACCTGCTGCGCAGAACGGGTATTTTTTTTTTAATTTGGGGGAACGCCATAGTTGCTCTCTCCTGACAAGTAAAAGGCCAGTTTCTCCTCTCCGTCCCCTGGTGGCATCTGGGAGCTGAGCTGGGGAAGCCCCTGGAGCCGGCCGGTCCTCGAAGAGCACAGACCCCAAGTTGGACTTGGTGTCAGCCAGCGTCCCTGTGTGCGTGAGGAGAGCTCAGAGCAGGGTGTCTGCGGCTGGGACCCACTGGAGGAGCAGAGACTCTTGGCACACACCCGAGCTGCCCTCGGGGCCTGGGGCCTTACGGGAAAGGGGGGAGGGACACCAGAGCAAGAGGAGCCTGCCAGGAGAAGGGGGAGCCGGCAGCTTAAGACTTCCAAGGTGACAGCTTTTTCTCGGAGCTTCCAGACCCCTCTACAGCAGCCCAAGGGCTCGGGCTTCCTGTCGGCAGGTGGGCGCAGCTCCGCTCGTCCCGCCCCACAGACACACTGCTCTGTCCAAACTGGACGCTTTGGGGGCCGCGCCTTCCATGTTCCTACTTCGCACACCCTGCCCTGCCGGACCCTTGAGGGTTTCCTGAGCTCGTTTTTCTGTTGATTAAATCGGCCTTTACCTTCCCCTCAGCCAAGAGACCAGGGCCGGCTCTACCCTCGGGCACCCGCAGAGGTGAGTGGAATACTTGTTGCCAGTGAGCTCCCAGGGGAGGCGGTGTCCACTGGGCTGGCGAGCACGCAGGGCTGCGGACGCCAGCTGGGGCTGCCAGGCCTCGAAAGGGAGAGTTGCTACAAGAGCTCGGGCTTCGGTTGGGGTGTCTGGACCGTGAAGCCAGGCCCTGGGCACTCCCTGGGTGGCATGTGGGACTGTATCTCCATTCCCCACGGCAGAGGGAGGAAGCTGGCTTAGAACTAGCAAGTGATGCTTGTTCCTGGCCTAGGCTGCTGGGGAAGGGTCTGCTTCCCAGTGAGCCGCTGTCCCTGCAATCCCCTTAAAGCCCCACAGCGGAGAGGCCCACCGGCCGGTGGAGCGTGGGCGCCGGGGCACTTCCCGGGCACCCGCCGGCGGCTGACTGCGGCTCCCTTAAGTCCTCCCTTGGAGAGACACCTTTGAGAAAGGCTTTGCGCTGCTCACAGGAATGGTTGTCTCTCCAGCAAGGACAAAAAAGGAGGCCAGGCCCTGCTCAGCACCGCAGCTGTGGGGGAGGCCTGCTGGGGTTCGGCTGCCTCTTTCCCTAGGTGCCCGCCGCCCCACTGCCTGGACCCTGGCTGTTGGTGAGGGCTCTCATGGGCATTTCATGGCCCTTTCGCTGGGCAGAGCCCTAGGAAGCAGACCCTGAGCTACAGTTCTCCTGCTGTCCGAGGTCAGAGCTGTGAACAAACCAGCAAACGGAGCAGTGCCTGCCCGTTCTCCAGGACCTCTGTGCTCAGGAACTGGCAGTAACTGCTGTGGGTGGGCCAATGGTGTCACCTGGGAGTCCCCCTCCGCCCCCAATGGGCCTTCAGGGGTGGAAGCATCCTCTCAAGTGTCTTTGTGGCCAGGATGGGAAAGAAGTCAGAGCTGACCTCTCCTCCTGGCCTCCAGGATTCTGCAGGTATGCACGTGGAGACCAAGCGAGGGGCCCAGCCAGGACCACCCAGGACACCCAAGTGGAGGAGTCCGGGGGCAGGGCCTGCCCCACTCTCCCAGCCAGGAGTGATGGCGGCTCCAGTCCAACTGTCTGTCTCCCTGACCTGCCCCCAGCCAGACACAGGAAGTGTTTACTGTTGGAATGGATGCCAGAGACAGACCAGGAAATGCAGGAAAATGGTCAGCCAGAAAGAGTGAAGTCTAAAGTCAACAGGCGTGGGAGCCAGGACAGAGCCTGCCAGAGGAGGGAGGGCAGGATCTGGAGGCCAGACCAAGGGCCAAGGGCCAGGGAGGGGGGTTAGGAGGAGAAGGGGCTGCCCTCGGTGTCCCCCAAACGTCTCCCAGCTCAGCAAAGGGTGGCACAGGACGGGTATGACACAGGGGCCTGGCAGCTGGCTTGGCCAAGTGCCTCCCAACGCCTCACAGGAGCCTGCCTAGAAGAGGCGGGTGTCCACCTGGAAGCTGTTGGAAGAGCAGGGGTGCCAGGCACAGGGGGCAGCTGGGGAACAAAGCCTGAGGCCGGGGTGTGAGGGCGTGGAGGACAGGGGGCCCTGGGAGGTCTGGGAACCTCCCAGACAGTTCCTCCGGAGGCCTCCTCCTGGGGCTTGGGGTCTCTGGAGGCCGCCCTCCCCCACCTCCCCCTGCACGCTCCGCCTCTGGGGCCTGGGCTCCCCGCCCCCCTTCAACACTCCCTCCCCTCCGTGGGGCTCATTCTTCTGCTTGGCTGTATGTCGGCTGTCCCTCTGCGCGTCTGTCTGTCTTTCTTCTCTTGCCCCCTCCGAAGCTGTGGCCCCCATTCATTCTCAAGGCCTCTGCCCTTTCCTCTGAGCGGGTCCCCGCTCGGCGAGCAGCTGCTATGCTAATGAGGGCGGAGGGAGGTGGGGGACCGGCGGGCAAGGGGAGGCTGGGGGGCCCGGGAGGTGGGGGCGGGGGGGGGGGCAGCAGAAGCTCAAGAGAGAGGCGCCAGTGGGGGAGTCCCACTGGATGGCGCAGCTGGGGGGCGGGCTGGGGGGGGGGACGGGCTTGGGTGGGGGAAACCAGAGTGGGGAGACTGGGGGCTCGGCAGAGAGGGGGGGAGGGAATGCGATGGACGGTGGGGGCCCTGGCTGGGGGAGGGGGTGGGCACTCACAAAGGCCGGAGTAGGGTGGGGGCTGCCCCGCCACCCCCAACTCAAAGCCCACCCTGGGCACCCACTCTCCAGGCGCGGGATGTGCGGGGTAGAGACCAGCTGTCATCTCTTTTCTGGGGTCACGGCCTAGGACCGTTCGGAGGTCGTTCCCCACCCCCACCCCCACCCCGCGCCTGGCACCGCGTCCCGAAGACACTGCTGCGCACGGGGGGGACTGCAGTGCGCTTCCCACTGGAAGGGATCTGGCATCCCCCCCCCTACCCCAGGAATGGATGGACACAGAGAGGGGTACGGGGTAGCCCCCCACAGGCGGTGCGTGAGGATCCCGGGTCTCGTTGAGACCGGGGAAGGGGCGGAGAGGGAGACGGGGACCCTGACCACCGTCCACCCTGAGTTCGAGAGGCTACGAGGGGTGGGAGGACCCCGCGAGCCTGGCTCTTGGCGCCCGATGCGCCCCTGCCGGTTCTCGACCGCGTCCCCCGCCTCGGGCGAGAACCCACGAGTGAGGACGGCGGGCAGCGTCCCCGGTAACTCTCGCGTGGCGCGTCCCGCGCGGTAGCTGTCCCAGGGCGGGCTCGGCACCAGCGGGGGCGCCGGCCCAGGGCCGCGCGACGCGGGCTGTGCTGCCGCCCTGAGGCCGCGGCGGGCACTACGCCCACGAGCCTGGGGGGGTCCCAGCGTCCGAGGGAGACACGAAGCCCCCGGCCTTTCGCCGCGCGCACGCACGCCTTCCCCGCCTGCTGAGAACACCCTGGAGCCCACCCCGGGTCTGAGGATGGGTCAGGTGCGTTGACCCCATAGCGGCTGCTGGCTGCTGCAGTCCCGGGAAGGAGACAGGGCCTGGGGAAGGGAGCCCGTTGCGGTCCTCATCAAGCGCTTGCCAGTGGTGTCCCGTCCTCCCACTCGGCCGAATAGGGAAGACAGGACATTCCAGGGCGCTGGGGCCACAAAGAAAGGATGGTCCACAGGACCCAGTATCTGTGGAAGCCCTGTGGCTACCACATGTCACACTTCAGGACCCGCAGGCCACATCTCTCAGAACCAACAGGACCAGGCATGGAGCTGGGTGAGGCGGGTACCAGATCACCGCACGGAGCCTGCAGCCTCAGCAGAGGGGGCTGGGAAGCGGGCAAGGCTCTGGTGGTCGGGTAGAGGCTGCTGGCATTGGCAGTTGCAGACTCTTCCTGCTGTCTCCCCTCCCCACCCCACTCCAAAGGAAGCGGTTAAGCTGAGCACGTGCAAGGAAAGAATTTCTCTGCTCAAACTCTCGCCCGCTCAGCGCTGCAGCCTGGAGACCAGGTTTACACCTAGTGCGGGCTCCCCCAGTGCATACAACCCACCTCTGCAGGTCTGTGGGCCTCCTCACTGGTACCCCGTGGACAAGAACCCCTAAGGGAACCAAGCCCAAAACGTCCCATAAGCTTTCCAAGAAGATACGACAAAATTCAAAACAGCAGTGGTGTAAACAATACGATGCATTTCTCAAAGGAGAAGTCAGGGTAGGTGGTCCCCGGCTGGTCTGCGCTGTTAGAGGCCAGGCTCCCCGGATATTGTTCTGCTGTGCGGCGTATCGTTCACGTGACTCAAATGGCGGCCCAGCAAGTCTACATTCCAGCCGACACACTGGAAGAACTGGAATTCGGATCCTCTCTTCAGACACGCTTCCTACGAGTTGCTCCGGCCACGTCTGCTCACGTCTCATTGGCTAAACCTAGTCACATGACCAGTCTCGCTGCAAAGGAGACTGGGAAGTGTAGTTTCTATTCAGCGCTGTCGCCCAGGTTAAGATGGGGTCTTAGAGGAAGAAAGGCTGCTAATTCGGAGGAGGGGAGGGGAGGTAGCAGTCCGTGCCTGCCTTGGAGACGTCGGCACCCAAGTTGTCAGGCAGGATTGTCTGTGCTTTCTGCCCTGCCGTGTTCTAACCGTCTGCAAACACACTCAACAGTCTAGGTTTGGAAGTCTGTGCTTTCGAACCGTCCTAAGAATTAAAATACCCACCAATGGACCGAACAGAAAGAACAGAGGGGCACTCCTGAGCGCGGGAGAAACCAGCCTCGTGCTGCGCTGGGACTTCCGCCCCCGGGAGAAAGAGGACAGGCGCGAGGCTGGCCTCCTGCCGCAGTGTGTGCGCGGATCTGGGCCTGTTTTCCGCGGCAAGCAGCGCACGCCGGAGCAGGTGGGCGATCCGAGGCCGTGCAGCCATCAGGAAATTAAACTACTTTCTGCTCTCAAGGCTCAGGAAGGGCCCCGGGAAGCCTCTGCTCCCCGCAGCCCAGAGCGAACAGAAACGTATGTAGATGTAACTTAGCCCTTTGCCCCCCCCCCCCCCCCCCCGCATGCCCTTCTTCCGGGTTCTCTTCGCCTCAACCCCCCTCCCCCTTATCTTGGAGGAAAGTAATAAGTAACCCAGCACTTTGAATTCTCAAGGCCATGTTGTTAATAAAATACTCCTTCTCAAGGCTTCCTCTGATGTCTTTGGTGGTTGGCTTCTTTTCATTTTATTTGAAGCTGAAAGAAAATCGTTAGGTTTATCATTTATATTCCTAAAAATCAACTTTATTGTGGTATAATTTACACACAATAAAATACAGCCATTTACAGTGCGGTAAGTGCCGATCAACGTTCATCACCACATAACTAATGCCATAATCAAAATATACAGTATTTCCATCACCCCCAAAAAGTTTTGCCATGCCCCCCACCCCGTGTCAATTCCTCCCCAGCTCTAGCTCCAGATTCGTGCCGACCTGATTTCTCTCACCACGGATTAGTTGTGCCCGTTCTAGAATCGTATAGAAAAGGATTCGTGCAGGATGTACTTTTTTGGTGTTGCTTCTGGCATAATGCTTTTGAAACTCAGCATGTTTCAATAATGGGTGTCGGTCTTTTTTTTTTTCTCTGTGTGTGTGTGTGTGTATGTGTGTGTGTTTCCACTAGAAAACTCTGGCTGGTAACACACCAAACACAGGATAGTTCTCAACGGTAATTTTTTGTCGACAGAATGACTGTCCTCAATAAAAGGTGCTGGCATCACAAGGACACCGCAGAAAACCCTGAGGAGGGTGGGCACAGGCCCACACCGCACCACCCCCCACCCCCCCCACCCCCCCGCCGCCCCAGGCCCAGCATTGCCAGTGTCCGTCGCAGTTTGTCTCCTCTTCCCGGACACGGAGCCCTAAGAACTGAAAATCCAACCCCAGAGTGTCCGCAGAGCCAGCCTTACCCAGGACAATGTGCGTCTCAATCCACCGAAGAGTGTGGGCTTGAGACCCAGGGCTCTTCCTTTGCCACAGATAAGAGTAAGCTGTGTACCCACTTCACAGGGCCCGATATGTGAACTGCCAGTCATGGGGTACAGTCGGTATGCAAAAATCAATTGCGTTTCTGTATCCTATCCATTAACGTTTAGAAAATGAAACTTTAAAAATATCGTTATGGGGTGGGGGGGCGCCTGGGTGGCTCAGTCAGTTGAGCGTCCTCCTTCGGCTCAGGTCATGATCTCACGGTCCGTGGGTTCGAGCCCCGCGTGGGGCTCCGTGCTGACAGCTCGGAGCCCGGAGCCTGCCTCGGATTCTGTGTCTCCCTCTCTCTGCCCCTCCCCCACTCGCACTCTGCTCTCTCTCTCTCTCAAACATAAATAAACATCAACAAAAATAAAAATTAAAACAAATACTATCAGGAAAATAAAAATGTAATCCACGCATTGGGAACAAACCCTACAGCGTACACACCCGGGAAACAGCTCCCACCCGGATCGTATAAAGAACTTCTGCCGCTTACAAACCAGGCAAGCCCCCAAGGTTGAAAACGGGCAAAGCCAGACCAGGGCTCCGCCTTGCAGTTAGCAGGGAAACGTGAACTGAAACAGCAAAACGCACTACGTGCAGCTGGATTGGCTGAAAGTGAAAGCCTGACAACACCCAGTGTTGGCGAGGGTGTGGGCCGACTGGACGCTGTCTACACTGCCTGTGTGATGGTGTAAAAAAGGCACAGCCGCCGTGAACACCAGCCCGGCAGTTCCTCACAGAGGTAAATACGTGCCTACCCTCTGACCCAAAAGAAAGAAAAACACGTGGACGCAAATACCTACAAGAATAGCCAAAGAAGCTACACTCTTCAGCCAAACACCGCAAACCACCCAAACGTCCATCAACCAGTTTTTAAACGGTAGGATACTCATGTGACGGGATGCTACTCCACAGTAAGAACGAACAAACCACTGGTACTTGCAACAGTGTAGACGGACTCCAAAACCAGTAGCTCAGGGGCGCCTGGGTGGCTCACTTGGGGAAGCGGTTAAGCCTCTTGATCTCGCTCAGGTCTTGATTTCAGGGTTGTGAGTTCAAGAGCCGAGTTGGTCTCCATGCTGGGTGCGGAACTTGCCTTAAAACAACAACAACAGGGGCGCCTGGGTGGCTCAGTCGGTTAAGCGGCCTACTTCGGCTCAGGTCGTGATCTCGCGGTCCGTGAGGGCTGTGAGTTTGAGCCCCGCGTCGGGCTCTGTGCTGACAGCTCAGAGCTTGGAACCTGTTTCAGATTCTGTGTCTCCCTCTCTCTCTGACCCTCCCCGGTTCATGCTCTCTCTGTCTCAAAAATAAATAAACATTAAAAAAAAATTTTTTAAATAATAAAAAATAAAAACAACAACAACAACAAAACAACAACAACAACAACAAAAAGTAGCTCAACACAGGAAGCCAGACATAAAGAGCAAACTTTATAAAATTCCATTTCTGCGAAGTTCCGTAATGGTTACTACTGACCTATGGTGGAAAGTGGCTTCTCCGGAGTGGGACAGACTCAAGGATCTTTCAGAGAATGTTCTCTATCCTGCCAAGGGTGTGGGTCCCACAGACGTACAAGCCTGTCACAGCTCCTAGACCTGCAGGCACACTGGAGACCTGACGGCTGGCTATCTGCTAATTATACCTCAGTTTCAATAAAAACAACGAAGGATGTGCAGCCGTATAATACAGTGCTGTTACTCCGTAAGAGTCTTGAAACAATATTTAAACCTATGAGAAAATAACGGTCATCACATGTTTAAGTAACAATACCGAGTCATGATACGCACTCATGAGTATATGTCTGTTTTACACTGGAAAATATACACCAAAAATCTTTTAACTATCATAGTATCACATCATATAAATGACTCAGAAAGAAATCTAAGAAAAATGTGTAATCTCTCGACGTGCAAAACTATAAATCATTGCCGAGAGGTATTTTAAACGCTAAGCTCCTACTGAGGAAGACACACGTATTCAGCGGGATTCGAATCAAAACCTCCCCGGTGCAGGGGCGCCTGGGGGCTCAGTCGGCTGAGCATCCGACTCTTGATTTTGGCTCAGGTCACGGTCTCCTTGTTCTCGAGTTCGAGCCCCACATCGAACTCTGCACTGACAGCGCGGAGCCTGCTTGGGATTCTGTCTTCCTCTCTCTCTGCCCCTCCCCTGCTTGCTCGCTCTCTCTCAAAAATAAATAAACATTAAAAAAAAAAAAAAACCCTCCACGGTTTGGGGAAGGATTTGTCAGCCTGACTCTAAAATTGTTTTGAAAATGCGAAGGGTCAGGACAACGTGGACCACGCTGTCCGGACACAAGACTCAGTGCAGAGCCTCACCAGCTCAGCCGTGCAGGCTGGCACGGAACGCACACACAGAGCGGGGCAGTTGAACGGGGTCTGGAAAGAGGGTCACATACACGCGAGACCTGACTACGGATGACAGCTGCACTGGCTCAGTACTTGAAGAAAACAGAAACATTAAAATTTGACCCCAAGTTGTGCCACACACACAAATCAATCCCGGGGGGGTGGGGGTCGAGTAGACCTGACTGGAGGTACCGAGGGGCAAGACTCCACCAGATTAATTGGGGGCTGACATAGTTCAACCCATAACAGTACCCTAGTTGTTGTGGAGTCACCTGTGCCCAGAGATGTGGGAGATACGTGCAAAAATATTTAAGGCAACATTACTCACAATAGCAAAAATAGTGAAATAATAAAAACGGATCAAATATCCATCGACAGAATGCGGTCGATTCCTAGAACAAAGTGTTTGCAGTAAGGACAATGGAGACCAGAATGCAAGCTGCACCAGGGGTGGGTCTCACAAACACAATTCTGGATAAAGAAGCCAGACACACAACAAAACGTGTGGTTCCACTTATATAAAGTTCAATCAACAGTCAAAACGAAAGAAGAAGGTGGCAACAGTTCCAGAATTGTAGACTCAGGAGCTCCAAAAATCCTGTCCCTCAAAAAGCAATAAAAACAAAAATTCTAGACTCTGGAAACTGATCAAAAACTTTGAGGGGCGCCTGGGTGGCTCAGTCGGTTGGGCGGCCGACTTCAGCTCAGGTCACGATCTTGCGGTCCGTGAGTTCGAGCCCCGCGTCGGGCTCTGTGCTGATGGCTCAGAGCCTGGAGCCTGCTTCTGATTCTGTGTCTCCCTCTCTCTCTGCCCCTCCCCCGTTCATGCTCTGTCTCTCTCTGTCTCAAAAATAAATAAAACGTTAAAAAAAAATTAAAAAAAACCACCAACTTTGAGAAGCAGGGGTGCCCGGCTGGCTCAGTCAGTGGAGCATTGACTCTCAATCTCAGGGTTGTAGGTTCGAGCCCGACGCTGGCTGTAGAGATTACTTAAAAATAAAATCTTAAAAAAAAAAAAAAGGTATTGAGAAGCATTTCTTCAGATCTCTGAGAGGAAAGTGGGAGTCGGTGGTGTTTGGCCTGGGGCTGTCCCCAGTTTGCATCACACAGGACTGATACCAGAGTGGGACCAGCCAGAGGGGGACAGCCACCTTTGAAGCGACCTGGAAAAGTCCCATCATCAACCAGCGTGGCTACAATGTATTATCAAAAATGCCCAGTTTGAAACGGAAATATTAGGAGACAGGCAAACAGGAAAGTGCAATTCACACACACGGTGAACACAGTAAGAACTGTGAGGGGGTCCCGATGTTGAATTTAGCAGATAGACTTCCAAGCAGCCGGTGTAAATGTTTGGAAAATCGCTTGGCAGTTACTTCAAATGCTAAAAACAGAGTTTTCCAGGGGCACCTGGGTGGCTCCATCCTTAAGCGACCAACTTCAGCTCGGGTCACGATCTAGTTTGTGAGTTCAAGCCCTGGAGTGATTGGGCCCTGTGCCGACAGCTCAGAGCCTGGAGCCTGTTTCAGATTCTGTGTCTCCCTCTCTCTCTGTCCCTCCTCTGTGCGTGTTCTCTCTCTCCCTCTTAAAAATAAATAAACATTTAAAATATTTTTAAAATAAACAAACAAACATCTAAAAAAATTAAGGGGTGCCTCGGTGGCTCAGTCAGTTATAGCATCTGACTCTTTTTTTTTTTAATTTTTTTTTTAACATTTATTCATTTTTTGAAAGGCAGGGAGAGACAGAGCACGAATGGGGGAGGGGCAGAGAGAGAGGGAGACAGAAACAGAAGCAGGCTCCAAGCTCCAAGCTACCAGCACAGAGCCCGACGCGGGGCTCGAACTCACGGACCGCGAGATCATGACCTGAGCCGAAGTCGGCCACTTAACTGACTGAGCCACCCAGGCGCCCCAGCATCTGACTCTTGATTTCGGCTCAGGTCATGATCTCACGGTTCCTGAGTTTGAACCCTGCATCTGGCTATGTGCTGACAGTGTGGAGCCTGCTTGGACTCCTCTCTCTCTTCCTCTCTCTCTGCTCCTCACTCTCTCATGTACATTGTCTCTCTCTCTCTCTCAAAATAAATAAATAAACATTGAAAAAATGTCTTTTAACTATGTGAGATTTTGTAAAGCAGACTGTTGACAAAAACAGAGATCTGCTAAGAAGGGGCACTTGGCACCTTCCTGCCATGGGTCTGGGATTCGGGATGTCATCTCGGTATTTTGTAGAAGGCCCAGCACGCAGTGGACAGCAGGACACGGAGAGCACGGTGCTTCCGTGAATCGGGACATCTTGAGAAGTGAGTGATACTTGCGTCCCAGTGATGTAAACGAAACCGTTTTGAGACACTCGCGAACATCAGTCTCGTAACTTTACGACTTGGTCCCGAAACGTCTCACTCCACTCGGTCCTGGGGGGACTCTGGGTTATTTCACCACGTGCGCAACACGTCTTCACAAGATGAAGCTTCCTGCCCCTGAAGGTGTTTAAACGAACGGGCCACTGGTTCTGAAGGTCATTCTGAAAGAGAAGTGCTGGGCATTTTGCACATTCCTGGAAAAATGTCCCCACAACACTCTCTCAGGTGCATCAATTCCATCACTTTTAGAAGCAAATCTAGGGGTACTACAGCGACCCAGCCAGCCTCACGGCAAGAGGGTGGAGCCCCAGCTCGGACACCCAGGTGGTCAGCCGACGCGGGGCACCCCGGGCTTCTCTCCTGAGCATCTCAGAGCAGAAGCTGCAGGTCACCGACCAGACCCGAGCCACGCGCAGCGGGCTGCGGCTGGAGTCTGAGCGCTTCCTGTGCGGGCGAGCGGTGAGCCTCTCTCCCTGAGCGGTGCTGACCCCTTCTGGAAGGACGGCGTCTGTTCTCCCATAAAAGCCTGTGGCTGCCCCGCTCACCGCTGAACGTCCTCCATCTGGAACCCGGCACAGAGACGGCGGCCCGGCCCTGCGACAGCCTGCGGCGGTCAGGCTTCGCGGGAGGTCGTCTGGGGCGAGAGGTGTCGCGCGCTCCGCTCCAGCGTCGCCCGTTGGATCTGTGACAGCTTCCAAGGCAGGCCAGCTGGCCCCCAGCTGGGCGCTCCTTGCTTTGCCGGCCGAAGCCCCACAGTCCGTAGCAGAACTGACCCACTTCGCCCGGGGTTTTGCAGACCTCCGGCCGTGAGGAACGAAGGACCAGACTTTCCCAGAAGATGCGTCTTGACCATTTCCGAAAACAGCCACCGCTGCCACCAGCAAGTCTTTTCGGAGTCGCGTCGACAAACGACTGAGTGCCGAGCACCAGCTTCTCCCGCGTGCAGGCGCCTCACCGTTGGCCACACCTTCCCGAGCTTCACCTGGACGGTTGGAGACGGTCTTTGGGCGTGGGTCTGCCACGTTCCCAGGTTGCCCGCTTCCTGAATAAAGCAACCTTCCCTTTCCCACTCGTCTCTCAAGGACTGCTTTTCAAGCGCCAAGAGGCCAAACACGAGATTGGAGCGGGTCTTCTGCCCGGTAACCGTTTGGTTGATGCTCCGATCACAGAACGAGACGCACCCGTTCTGACGGTGCAAGAGCCTGTCTCGCTCTGCCGTTCTAAGGAGGACTTTGCCATGTCTTCCTTCATCCGAGCCACTGATGTTTCCAGATGCAATCTGATCCACAAAGGAAAGGATCCCCTCCCATTTCCTCTGTGGATTCCCATCACTTTCCATTCTGTCTGCAAAACGTTTCGCTTCTTCAAAAAGAGAAGATGCTTTGACTCCAAAACTTCCAAGACAGACTGAAAACAATAGTTTTTTTTGTAGTAAAGAATTGGAAGACAGAGAAGAAGGAGGAGGGGAAGGAGGGGGAGGAGGGGGGAGAAGGAGGGGGAGGAGGAGGAGGAGAGGGAGGGGGAGAAGGAGGGGGAGGAGGAGGAGGAGAGGGAGGGGGATGGGGGTGGAGGGGAGGGGGAAGAGGAGGAAGGGGAGGAGGGGGAGGAGGAGGGGGAGGAGGGGGAGGGGGAGGAGGAGAGAAGAGGAGAAGGAGGAGGGAGGAGGGGGAGGAGGGGGAGAAGGAGGGGGAGGAGGAGGAGGAGAGGGAGGGGGATGGGGGTGGAGGGGAGGGGGAAGAGGAGGAGGGGGAGGAGGGGGAGGAGGAGAGAAGAGCAGAAGGAGGAGGGAGGAGGGGGAGGAGGAGGAGAGGGAGGGGGGTGGAGGGGAGGGGGATGGGGGTGGAGGGGAGGGGGAAGAGGAGGAGGGGGAGGAGGGGGAGGAGGAGGGGAAGAGGAGAAGGAGGAGGGAGGAGGGGGAGGAGGAGGAGGAGAGGGAGGGGGATGGGGGTGGAGGGGAGGGGGGAAGAGGAGGAAGGGGAGGAGGGGGAGGAGGAGGGGGAGGAGGGGGAGGGGAAGGGGGAGGAGGGGGAGGGGAGGGGGGAGGAGGGGGAGGAGGAGGGGAAGAGGAGAAGGAGGAGGGGGAGGAGGAGGAGGAGAGGGAGGGGGATGGGGGGTGGAGGGGAGGGGGAAGAGGAGGAGGGGGAAGGAGGGGGAGGGGGGAGGAGGAGAGGAAGAGGAGAAGGAGGGGGGAGGAGGGGGAGGAGGGGAGGGGGAGGAGGAGGAGGGAGGAGGAGGAGGAGGAGGGGGGACAAGGGGAGGAAGAGAGGGGGAGGGGGAGGAGGGGGAGGAGGGGGAGGAGGGGGAGGGGGAGGAAGGGGAGGAGGGGAGGAGGGGGAGGAGGAGGACCAAATGGAACATCTGGAGTTGAAAAGCACAACAACTGAATGAAAAGTCCAGGAGATTCTGGTGCTGAAACAACTGGATGTCCACACGCAAAAACTTAATCCAGAAACAGACCTTATGCCCCTCATTAAAAATAAACTGAAAATGGATCACCTTAAATCAAAATGCAAAACTATAAACCTTCTGCAAGGAGGAAATCTAGATGAGCTTGGGTTTGGCAGTGACTTTTTTTTGTTTATTTGTTTTTGAGAGAGAGAGACAGAGACAGAGTGCGAGCAGGGGAGGGGCAGAGAGAGAGGGAGACACAGAATCCGAAGCAGGCTCCAGGCTCTGAGCTGTCAGCACAGAGCCCGACACAGGGCCTGAACCCACAAACCGCGAGATCGTGACCTGAGCCGAAGTCGGACGCTTAACCGACTGAGCCACCCAGGCGCACCTAAGATACAAAATCAAAGGCACATGTCATGAAAGAAAGAAACGATTGGCTAGATTTCATTAACATGAACAACCTCTGTTCTTAAAAGGCAATGTCAAGGGAATGAGAAGACAAGCCACAGATAGGGGACTCGTTTGCAAAAGACACATCTGATAAAGGCCTCTTATCTAAAACATACAAAGAATTCTTAAAGCTTGGGGCACCTGGGTGACTCAGTCAGTTGAGCGTCCGACTCTTGATTTCAGCTCAGGTCGTGATCCCAGGGTCGTGGGGTGGAGCCCATCAGGGTCTGTGCTGAGCACTGAGCACGGAGCCTCCTTAAGTTTCTCTCTCTCTCTCTCTCTCTCTCTGCCCCTCTCTCCCACTTGCACTCCCTCTCTCTCAAAAAAAAATTTTTTTTAAAGGTTAAAGAAAACAATTCTGAAGGCTCAACAAGAAAACAAACAACCTGATTAAAAAATGTGCAAAAAAGGGGCGCCTGGGTGGCTCAGTCGGTTGAGCGTCCGACTTCAGCTCAGGTCACAATCTCGCGGTCCATAAGTTCGAGCCCCGCGTCGGGCTCTGGGCTGATGGCTCGGAGCCTGGAGCCTGCTTCCGATTCTGTGTCTCTCTCTCTGCCCCTCCCCCGTTCATGCTCTGTCTCTCTCTGTCTCAAAAATAAATAAAACGTTAAAAAAAAAATGAGCAAAAGATCTGAGCTGACACCTGCCAGAAATAAGATACACGGATGGCCGGTAAGCACAGGAGAAGGCTCCACATCACACGTCATCAGGGAAATGCAAATGAAACAGGACACCACTACACACAATGGCAATGGGCAAAGTCCGGAACCCGACATCAAATGCCGGCGAGGACACAGGCCAGCAGGAGCTCGCATCGCTGGCAGGCATGCAACACGGTGCAGCCACTAAAAATGACAGTTGGGCAGTTTCTAGCAAAACTAAACCTGCTCTTATCATGTGACCCGGCAGCTCCTCCGTGTCTGCTCAAACTAGATGAAAACCTCTGTCCACACAAAAACCTGCACCCATACATTTATAGCAGCCTGATCCATAGTTTATTCATAATTGCCACAACTTGAAAGCCACCAAGGTGTCCTCCAGTAGGTAAACGGATAAACCGTGGTACGTCCAAAGAATGGAATGTTATTCAGCACTAAAAGGAAATGGGCTCTTAAGCCACAAATACACACGAAGGAACTTTAAATGCATGTTGGTAGGTGAAGTGAGTCAATCTGAAAAGGTGACATGCTGACTACATGCTTCCGATGATATGACATCCCAGAGAAGGCAAAACACAGGAACAACAACAAGACCAGCGGTTTCCAGAAGTTAGGAGGGAAAGAGGATAAGTCTGGGGGGTACAGAAGATTTTAAGGACAGTGAAAACACTCTTTATGATAATGGTGGCTATGTATCATTATAAATTTGTCCAAATCCACAGAATTACAACATCAGGAGTGAACGCTAATGTAAACTAGGGAGTCTGAGCGATAATGGCTTGTCAATGTAGGTTCACCGATTGTAACAAATGCACTACTCTGGTGGGGATGTTCACAGCTGGGAGGACAGGAGTTCCACAGGAAACCTCCACATTCTTTCAATTTTGCTGTGAACCTACAGCTGCTGTAAAAAAAAAAAAAAAAAAAAAAAAAAGTTTATTTATTTTTTATTTTTTTAATGTTTATTTATTTTTGAAAGAGACAGACAGAGAGTGAGCAGGGGAGGGGCAGAGAGAGAGGGAGACACAGAATCCAAAGCAGGCTCCAGGCTCTGAGCTGTCAGCACAGAGCTTGATGCGGGGCTCGAACTCATGAACCGTGAGATCCTGACCTGAGCTGAAATCAAGAGTTGGACACTTAACTGAGTGAGCCACCCAGGTGCCCCAATAAAGTCTATTTTTAAAATATCCACTTGAGGGGATCAACAGCAGACTTGAAAAGCCAGAAGAGGGGCACCTGGGTGGCTCAGTCAGCTCAGTTCCAATTCTTGATGTCAGCTCAGGTCATGATCTCACAGTTTGTGAGATCGAGCCCCATGTTGGGCTCTAAGCTGACAGTGCAGAGCCTGCTTGGGATTCTTGCCCTCTCCTTTTCTCTCTCTTCTTCTCTCTCTCCGTCTCTCTCTCAAAATAAACATTTAAAAAAAGAAAGAAAGAAAAGCCAGAAGAAATAATCATCGAACTTGAAGACAGATCAATAGAAATTATCCACTCTGAAGAAGCTAAAAAGGAATGAAGAAAAATAAACAGAGCCTTAGAGACCTGTGAGACATTATCAGGAATATAAAAATGTATATAATGGGAGTCCCAGAAAGAGAGGTAAAAGACAAAGGAAGAAAAAGTATCTGAAGAAACAACAGCCCCAAATTCCCAAACTAGATGCAAAATATTAATCTTCACATCAAAGAAGCTCAACGAGATCCACACCTCGACATATCAGACGAAGACGTTGAAAGTCGAAAAGAAGACCTGAGGGCAACAAGAGTGGAAGGGCTTCTGTACTGGGATGTAGTGTGGTGACAGCTGACTTTTTGTCAGAAACAATGAAAACTTGTAGGCAGTGGGATGACATTAAAAACAATTTTGTTTATGTTTATTTTTGAGAGACAGAGAGAGACAGAGTATGAGCAAGGGAGGGGCAGAGAGAGCGGGAGACACAGAATCTGAAGCAGGCTCCAGGCTCTGAGCTGTCTGCACAGAGTCCGACGTGGGGCTCGAATCATGGACTGTGAGATCATGATCTGAGCTGAAATCAGTCACTTAACCAACTGAGCCACCCAGGTGTCCTAGTGGGATGAGATTTTAAAGTGTCGAGGAAAACTGTCAACTAAGAATTCCACATTCATCAAAACCCATCGAACTTATATGCTGAAAACTACAAATGCTGCTGAAAGAAATTAAAGAAGTACCAGATAAATGGAAAGAAATCCCATGTTCGTGGATTGGAAGACGCGATATTGTCAAGATGTCAATATGCCCCAAAGTAAACTACCACTTCAGTGTAGTCAAGTTATATGAATCAAACTTCCTACAGTATTTGAAGAAACGGAAAAGACAGAATTTAGATGTATGTCAACTTACAAAGAGTCCTAAAATAGCTCAATGACTGTGAAAGGCTAGAATCTGGGAGTACATACAGAAGTCATAAACACAAACTGAAACAATCTTTTTCACAAGGGTTATGAGGGTATGCTATAAAAACTTTATGTCAATAAAATTAGACAATTTACATGAATTGGATAAATTCCCAGAAATTCCTAGAAAAACATGAATTATGAAAACTGACTCGCAAAACTGGCATATTTAATTAAGAATACCGACCTTGAGGGGCACCTGAGTGGCTCAGTCAGTTAAGTGTCCTACTGGCTCAGGTCATGATCTTCCAGTTCATGTGTTGGAGCCCCGCGTGGGCTCATTTTTTGTCAGTGTGGAGCCCATCTCAGTTCCTCTGTCCCCCCCCCCCACCCTCCCCTGCTTGTGCTCCCTCTGTCAAAAATAATTAAAACATTTTTAAAAAATAGAAGCAAGAAGACACAAGGAAAGCAACTTTTCCCGAAGCCTCCAGAAAGAAGTGCAGTGTTGCTGACACCTTGATTTCAGCCTACTCTGGCCCAATTTGGATTTGTGACCTGAAGAACTCTAAGATAATACATTTGTGTTGTCTCAAGCCACTGAGTTTGTGGCAACTCGTTATGGCATTAACAGAAAACTAGCAATTATACTGATACCAAAGTCAGACAGAGACATCACAAGAAAGCAAAACTTCATACCAATACCCCTCAGATAAACACAGATGCATAAGTCCTCAACAAGATATTGCAAACCGAATCAAGCAGCATATAAAAAGGCTTACATACCACGACCAAATGGGATTTGTCCCTGGAATTCAAGGTTGGTTTAACATCTGAAAATAAATAAAATAAAGGACATAAACCGCATGAGCCTCTCAATAAGTGAAGTAAACGTTTGACAAAATCCAACACTCACTCAAAAAAACTCTAAAGACTCAGACAGAATGAAACTGTTCCATGCCAGCAAAGAGCACTACAGAAAGTTCTACAGCTAACATCCTACTTAATGGCCAAAGACTTGATGCTCTGCCCTAAGATCAGGAATGCCACTTCTGGCCAACGTTGTACTAGGAAGTTCCAGCCAGTACAATCAGGCAAGAAACAGAACTAAAGGGCATAGAGATTGGAAAGGAAGAAGTAAACCTGCCTTTATTTGCAGAAACGTGGTCCCATATGTTGAGCACCCCAAGGAACCCGTACCAAAAAAATCCACAAACAACACAAAAGCAAAAACAAAAACAAAATGAGGACTAATAAACAAATTCCACAGGGTCATAGGATCCAAGATCAATACACAAAATTCAATTTTATTTTGGGGGTACCTGGGGGGGTTCAGTTGGTTAAGCGTCCAACTTCCGTTCAGGTCATGATCTCGCTGTTCATGGGTTCGAGCCCCACATTGGGCTCTGTGCTGACAGCTCGGAGCCTGGAGCCTGCTTCCGATTCCGTGTCTCCCCCTCCCTCTGCCCCTCCCCCGCTAGCACTCTGTCTCTCTCCCTCTCTCTCAAAAATTAATAAACATTAAAAAAAACTAAATTCAATTTTATTTTTATATGCCATCAATGAAGAGCTTGAAAAGAACAGTGACACCATTCCATTGGCAATGACACCAAAAAGAATAACGTACTCAGGAATACCCTGAAGACAGGAAGTGCAAGGCCTGCACACTGGAAACTACGTGGAAACCACGCCACGGTGCTGAGAGGACTGAAGACGGGAGCCTGAGTGGCTCCAAGACCACGGCCTGGAAGCTTCAATATTATCAAGATGGCACTTCTCCCCAAACTGATCGCTAGAGTCAATGCGATTTGTATCAAAATATAGAAATTGGTTTTTGGTTTTTTCAGAAATTGGCAATCTGATCTTAAAATTTATCTAGAAGGGCAGAGGACCCAGCCAAAACAATATTGAAAACTAAGAACAAAGTTGAAAGACTCACACTTTCCAGTATCAAAACTAACTCTAAAGCTACAGAAATCAAAAGAATGTGATTCTGGCATAAGCACAGACACTTAGATCAACAGAAAAGAACTGAGAGTCCAGAAATAAATACTCATTTTTGTGCCCAATTAATTTTCGACAAAGGTGTTATGATGTTTTCTGTGTCAACTTGGCGAGGCTACAGTCCCCTGTTACTCAAACAAAACTTAATCTAGTTTTAAGTTAAATGTTGTTGTGAAGGCATTTGGTAGATGAGCTTAAAGTCCAACATACGTTGACTTTATGTAAAAGAAGTGATCTCATGTGACCTGGGTGGGCCTGATTCAGTCTGTTGAAAAGACTTAGCACAGCTGAGCCTTCCGGGGAAGAACCACTTCCACCTCTGGGAAGCGGTGCCAGAGTCCTCGCCCACCTTTGCCCTTACAGACCTGCCCTTACAGACGCCTCCCACTGATGCTCGCCGGCGCTCTGGTGAAGCCTTAACTGCCGCAGCTGTCGAAGCAACGTACCAAGGGAAGCATGGGCTTTTCAGGAAGTGGTGCTGGGCCACCGTCATCTCACACCATACATAAAAATTTGCTCAGAATGGTTCATAGACCTGGGGCGCCTGGGTGGCGCAGTCGGTTAAGCGTCCGACTTCAGCCAGGTCACCATCTCGCGGTCCGTGAGTTCGAGCCCCGCGTCAGGCTCTGGGCTGATGGCTCGGAGCCTGGAGCCTGTTTCCAATTCTGTGTCTCCCTCTCTCTCTGCCCCTCCCCCGTTCATGCTCTGTCTCTCTCTGTTCCAAAAATAAATAAACGTTGAAAAAAAAATTAAAAAAAAAAAAAGAATGGTTCATAGACCTAAATAAATGTAAGAGCTAAAACCTTAAAACCATGTAGAATAAAGCATAGGGAAAAATCTTTATGATCTGGGGTTAAGCAAGGAGTTCTTAGATACGACATCAAAGCTCTAATCCATGAAAAAAAAACACCTGGTAAGTTTGACTTCATAAAAATTAAGAACTTTTACACTTCAAAAGACATCTCAGGGGCACCTGGGTGGCTCAGGTGGTTGACTGTCCAACTGCAGCTCAGGTCATGATCTCACGGTTTGTGAGTTCGAGCCCCACGTCGGGCTCTGCACTGACAGCTCGCAGCCTGGAGCCTGCTCACAGCCTTGGATTCTGTGTCTCCCTCTCTCTCTGCCCCACCCCACTTGCGCTCTGTCTCTCTCTCTCTCTGAAAAATAAATAAGAACATTTAAATTAAAAACAAAACAAAACACCAAATCAGACTGGTTAGAGTTGTAAAGTTAGGTGGTTATAAAGTTGTAAAGTTAGGAGTATGAAGAAAACAAGGCAGTAATCTGGGTGTTTATCGCCTGGGGTGGGGAGGAGGAGCTGGTGAGTTTCTAGGAGCCTCGCCGTGTCCTGTTTCTTGACCTGGATGGGTGCTTGCTTTGTGGTAAAACTTTGGATGTATATTTTGCTTTCCACACTTTTCCAGATGCATGTTGCATTATACAACGTTAACCCCTCACAATACCAACCAAAAATGATACGGTTTTTAGAAAGAAATCTCACAAAAATGACCAAGACCTCTCCGCAGAAAGTTACAAAGCTCTACTGAAATATGTTAAGCCAGGCTTTCTACAAAGCGTGGCATTGTCATGGGATCACCATTCCCCAAGCTGATCTCTAAATCAGTGCAGTTCCAGTCAAATCCTAAAAGGTTCCCCAAGAATCTGACAACATCAAGTTCTAAGGAAAAAAGCCCAAGAAGGAGTCAAATAACTTCAAAGAAGATGTCCCGGCAGCTGCCATGACTTCCAAAGACTAACGGGCCACCAGACAGTGTGGTGCTGACCCTCATCCTGGAAACAGTCCGGCAGGAACCCATTTATCACAGAATGGGAATTAGAGAGCATGGAGAAAAGAGGGAGCTGGTTTATAAATAAGTCAACAAAATAAAATTTAAACATCAACAAAGAGTAAACATAAACATAATGTCTGGTATGGAGGGTTGAGTGAGAGGACACAGATGGGACGGCGTGTGCTCAGGAGGACCACTGCCCCCAAATAAAAATAAACGAGGTGTAAAAAGGCAGGACAACTAGAAGGCACAAAACAAAGTCGTGAGAAGTTCAAGTCTGTCGCTGCGTTGTAGGCGCTGCTTCCACACACCGGAAGCAGGAGCGGCGCTGGGGACCTCGGACCTCGGCACTGGACACAGGCTCCTGTCATATATTCCGCCTTAGAGACATGGGGCTCCTGTCCCCAGCTGCCCAGCAAGTGGGGTCTGGTGGACAGAGCTGGCCACCCCCCCCAACCCCCTTGGGGAACAAAGCTTCCCAAACGTCGCCCCCCTCCCCCCTTCCCGACAGTTCTCAGAGCCTCTGGGGCCAGCCTGGCCCCATTCTGCCCTTGATTCCCGGGCGCGGGGCTGCAGGTCCGCGGCACCTGGCCAGAGTGCCCCCCCCCACCGCCCCCTCCTCGGGCTGACCTTGGCCCAGGGCGCAGACGGCCCCCCGGGCCAGAATGGATGGGCGGTGAGGGGGCTCCCGCCACGCGGGGCCCTTGGGGAGCCGGCCTGGGATGATTCTGAGGTCTGCGGGGCTCAGAGGTCATGCTGAGCTCCGACGCGGGGTGGTGGGGGTGGGGGGGGGTGGTACCGCACAGCCCGGCGCCCAGTCAACTCGAGCTTCGCCTCTGCGGGGCCCTTCCCTCTGCTCCCCGGGTCCCCCTTTGGGATTCGCCGTGGCCAGGGTCGCCGATGACGTGTGTGCACGTGTCCCCGGCCCTCAGGCTGTGTGTGCCCTCCTCCAGGATGAGCTGGGCCTGCTGCGGGGACGCGGGCGACAGGGAAACGCGGGACACGCCCCCGCGACCTCCGCGGCCCGGGCGGACACGCGCGGCCACTGGGCGGCAGCACTGAGGCCATCCCAGGGCGCGGGGGGACGCGGGGCTGCGAGACCGAGTGGGGGTCGCTTGGACGCGACCGCCGCCCTCCAGGAGCACCACCCCACCCCCCCCTCCGCGCGCGCGCGCGCGCAAACAACGCCCACCGCGCCCGAAAAGCGACAGGGGTCTGGAAACCTCTGCGGTCGAGTCTAAAGGATCTCAACCTACAGGCCTCCCCCAGTCAGCGACCTGAAGCCAGTTGGTGGCCAGGGCAGGGGGATCGGAGAAGTCAGCGCCCCCCCCCCCACCAACTTGGGCCCTGCCATCTACCGCTGGCACCCCGAGATCCCCCCACCTTCCAGAGCGTTCAGGGGATTCCAATGGATCAATTCATTGTGTGTGGACTCCCATCCCCCCTATTGCCTCCCAGGGAGCTCCTGGGCCCCAGAGTCCGGGAGAAATCCGGGGAGTCCATGCCATTCTCCTGGCTGGAGAAGCACCCAGGACTTTGGTCCCACAGGGTGGGGAGGGGGGTGCGGCGCGGACTGAGAGAGAGAGAGAGAGAGAGAGAGAGAGAGAGTGTGTGTGTGTGTGTGTGTGTGTGTGTGTGTATTTCTGATGGCTGCTGCAGCCATATCCAGCCGCAGGGGACCAACTAGGTGACCCTGGGAGCTACTTTCTCTGAGGCCATACAGCCTCGGTACCTATGCCTGCGATGAGGGGCACACAGCAGGTGCTTAGGAATGTGGGCTAGGGCCGGGAGGTGGCAGACTGGGGGCACTGATGGGGGAACTGTGACTCGAAGTGGGGGCTCGGAGTGGAGCCACCCCCACCAGCCTCCCAGCGTGAACCACGGGTTAGGGAGGGCGGTGGGGGCTATAAACAGATTTATTAGGGGCCTCAGGCAAATCCACAGGGTCCCCTCCCTCCTACTACCACCAACGACCGAGATGTCCCCAAGATGTCCCCTCGTGCCCACAAGCGTCCGCCGTGTCCAGCCGGGCCCCTGCTACAAGAGGTTCACCGTGGCCACCACCTGCTTGCAGCCAGTGACGGCGAACTCGCGGCCGGCCACGCGGTAGTACTTAAGCTGCGCGGCCAGGAGCTCGGCCCGGGCCTGCTCCGGGAAGAAGCCCTCCCCGGCCATCTCGTCCCGGAAGCAGTTGACCACGGCCCGCTTGTCCAGCAGCAGCAAGGGCACGATGGCCGCGGCCTGCCACAGCGGGTGCTCGCGGACCAGGAGCGCCCGCAGGCCGGCGCGCAGCTCCTCCTCGGCCCGCACGGCGGCCACCGCATCCCAGTCGCCGTGAGCACCGCGGGCGCCGTCGGGGCGCGGGGGCAGCGCGCGGGACGCGTTCTGCAGCACGAAGCGCGTGATTTCCGCGCCGCCCGCGCTGCTGAGGAGCACGTAGATGGCGTTGTGGAAGTGGTGGGCGCGCTGCGGCTGCAGGAAGCCGTGCAGCTCGTCCAGCAGCGCCAGGGGCAGGAGCTCCGCCTCATCCAGCACCACGAGCGGGGTCTTCTCCTCCGCTTCGGCCCGCTCCACCACGCCGGCCACCAGCCGGGCCAGCTCCTCACGGCAGTCCTGCGCAGCGCGCCCCTTGGGGCAGTGGTGCCGCGCGTGGTACTGCAGCACGAGCGCGCCGTCCTCAAGCACCGCGCGGAAGTGGCGCGCCAGCAGGCGGCCCACGTGGCTCTTGCCCACGCCGCTGGGCCCGTGCAGCGCCAGAAGCAGCGGGCGGCTGTGCACGTGCGTGGCCAGGTAGTCCCGCAGCAGCGCCACGATGCGCCCCACGGCGGCCGGCTGCCCGAACACGGCGCGCTGCAGCGCCTTCTCCAGCCCGTCGAGGTCGTAGCGCTGCGCGTTATCGTCCAGGTTCTCGATGGCGTTGAGCACCTGGAAGCCCACGATGGCCACGAGCAGCAGGAGGCAGCGCTGCGCGCGGCTGCGGCGCTCCGCGTGAGGCCGGTACTTGCGCGAGGTCTCCGGGTAGAGCACCACACGGCTGCGTCGGCGCCTCTTGCGCGGCGTTCTGGACGGCGGCTCCGGGACGTCGAAGGTGAAGAACCGGGGCTGGTCCGGGTCAGCGTGCGGCGCCCCGGGCGCGGAAGCCGACCCCGAGCCGGGCGGCTGGGGGCGCCGCTTGCGCAGGAGGCACACGCGGCGGCGCAGACGGACCACTGCGCGCAGCGGCGCGATCACGCTCGGGCGGGGGACGCCGGGGCCCGCGGCCTCCAGACTGGGCTGGCCGCTGTCCATGGCGCGGGGGCGGCGCTCCGCATGCAGGTCGCCCTCCCTGCAACAGGAAGATGGGGAGGGTCTCCAGACGTCGGCATGGCCGACTGGGACCCTTCCCTGGAGCGACGTCCCTCCTCTGGGAGGTCCCCAGGGAGTGCGGAGCGCTGGGGGAAGGGTGACTCCTGGTGCCGGCCTCGCCCGGCTGACCAGGAAGCGGCTCCCCGCAGGGCCCCATGCAAATCTCTCGGGTCCTCCCAGGAACAGCCGCGGGCCTGGAGGAAGTGGCGGCGCGGGGAGGGCGCAGCTTATCGGGCAACCACCCGGCTTCCTGGAGAAGTCGGTGCTAGCTGGCGCCGATTAGGGGTAAAGAAGGGTCAAGGCCCGGCCCCGCTGCCCATCCCTCCCTCCCTCCCTCCCGCCCCGCCCGCAGCTCGGCCTGCCAGGCGCCAGGGGCTCTCAGAGTCCCAAGTGGGAACCAAGGGGAGCAGGGACGCTGGCACCGCCAGAATCCAGAGACATCCCCCGTGCACTTAAGAACAGTTGGGGGGGGGGGGGTCGATCAGGAACTTCTGCTTTTGAGAATGGGCCCAGGCCTCCCACCCCCCACACCCCCAAAACAGGGATCCTCCCTGCACCCCAGTGAACACACATGGAGTGGCAGCAGAGAGCCCCCAGACACTAGTAGGGTGGGGTGCAAAGACAAGAGCCAGAGGAGGAAAAGGGCCACTGAGGAGACAGAGCTGAAGAAAGGACTGATGCCCTGGTCTCCAACCCACCCCATACCTGCAGCTGAGTCAGGTTAAGTTCCTGCTGGCCCCCAGCCCACCAAGGGCAGCCCCCTGCAGAGGCCAGATGCTGAGGCCGCAACTCAGGACACAGAAAATACCAGCTTCCTGCCGAGGGTCCCGATGGGGTCAGGGGCCTGGCTGGCAAGCTCAGGCCTGGAGGGGTAGCAGCACCTGCAGGTCCCGGGAGCCTTAGGTCGGGAGGAAACTCTGGGGAGGTTTCCGCTTCTCTGCAAAGGAAGTGAGTCAGGGGTGTGGCAAGTGGGCGGGACTTAGGCTGGATGGAGGCGCCAGACGGAGAGCCTGGCTGGCTGGCCCAGGTCCCCTGGCTGGCCATCAGGTCACCTACCCTCCTCAGCCCTGCAGCCCTCCTGGCTGTCCAGGCCCAGGTCACCTGGCAAGGCTTGGGGCATCCCCTCCCCAGAGATCCCACAGACTCCTGCATCTCAGTCTAGCTTCCAAGGAACCCCTGCCTCCCCAGGGGCACTGGCACCTGATCCCCCACATGGAGTGGAGTAGGGCAAGAGCGGAGAGGGTGGGCCGGGCCCCTCTGCCCAGCTGGGTGCCCCCAGTCCCTTCCTATTCCCCTCTCCCCCACCTCCCTCTCCTCCCCTCCTGACCCCAACCTGGGGTCATTTCGTTTTCCCCTCCTCCCCTCCCAGGGACTGGGGCTCCATCCCATCTCCCTCTCCTCTTCCCCTGCAACCCCCCCCCCCAGCCTCCTAGAGCCCTCCCATCCCAAGGATAACACACTGGAACAGAAATTCTAGCCCTGGGGTTAGACCCCCATGTGTAGCTCAGGGTCCTGGTCAGGGAGCAAATTTACCAAGAACAATTTACCAAGAACAAAGGACTTAGGCAAAGAAGTGACAGGAGGGGGCTTGTGTGGCCCTGCCCCCCGCCCTAGTCCCATCTCTGCACAGTCGGCCCTCCTGAATGACCTTCTGCTCTTCTCATTCTGACCGACGGAGCTGGGCCCTTCCAGGCCCAGAAGCACCTCTCCTGGGCCCAGACCCGTCTGCAGCCCTCCCTAAGACTGGGCCCATCAAGCAGTCCGGCTAGTCTGGTGCTGCCTCCCTCAGTTCCCGAGCCCTTCGGCCGTCCTGCCTGTGGTCCCTCGACCTCACCCCCTTAGCCTCCCTTTGCCCACACACTGCCTCTGTCCCCTCTCCTAACTCTTCTTCGCCTCACAGTGGCACCAGGCACATCATGCATCAGGGAAGTGTTGGTCACGGGGCTGGAGAGTTCCCATTGTCTCCAGAATATGGGATTCCCAGGCCTCTGGTGATGCATGTTCCTGCCTGCCCTTGAGTCTGGTGCCCTCGGGCAGGGTCACTGCTTCTCTACATCCTCCCATCCAGCCCTGGGGCCTGGCTCCCAGGACCGGCTGCCCTCCTCTGTGCGGGGCAGGTGCGTGCGGCCTTGGGCCCCCTACCCACCACGTGGCCTGGCAGTACTCTCGGCCTTCCTGGGACCAGTGGGGGGGAGGGGGAGGACACTGTCCAGGCCCTCCCCACACCCCACGATCCCAGCATAGGGGGGTGGGGGTGGGGTCCTGCCTGAATCTCTGCTTCCTAAGGAAAAAAGGGAAAGGGACTACCCCTCAGCATGTGCACCCACAGACGTCTCCCCCCTGCTCCCAGGGGCAGGGCCAAGCATCCAGACCCTGGCCCCCAAAGCAGAAGTGTCCTTAAGAAGATACCTACCTACTTATACTACGCCCACCCCTCAGGCGTGCCCATAAACAGCGCACCCACTGGATTTACCCAAACACCTTTTATTTACATAAGTCAAAGTCTCACTGTGCAACAGTCCCTCACTTGGCCAAGTGCGGGTGCGACTGAGTAAGAGGGAGCACACCCCTCCAAGGGTAAACTGAGGCAGCCAGTCGGTGGCCTGGGCTTTCCTCAGCCACACCTGCTACATGGGGCGCTGCTGGCCAGTGGGGGAGCAACTTCCTGCCTCTGGGGCTCTGGGTCAGCCAGCCGGTCCCGGGTGAAACACTCAGACGCTCCTCGGAAGCCAGGTTCGTTCTGCAGATGACCGGACTCAGCACACTGCATGATTCTGCCCGTCTGTGCCAACAAGCCTGGGCCCACCCCTCCCCCTTGGCTCGGCACGTGTCCCCCTCCCACCCTCGCCCCATGGAAAACAGGTGGCTTTTTCCTAATTCCAACTACTGCCAATCTGCCTCCCCTCCCACGGCCTGGAATGAGTTCAAGCGGCCAGGAGGGGCAGAGCAGACCCAGAGCTGTGCTCCACAGAACCAGACGGGGACCCACGAGGAGCGAAAACACGATCCCGTTCCCGTGGACAACACACACCTCCCAGGACCCAGTTCGTGGGGAGGCGGAGGCGCAGAAGGGGGCCCCACGTGCAGGAGGTCCCAGGGTGGGGGGTGCTCCGCTCCGCCAGCCCCACCCCCCTAGTGGCCCGCCCGCCCCCAGGAGAGACGGGGTCCCGTGCTTGCAATGGCAGGGGAGCTCCTCCTGGCCAGCCACGGCCCCACCGGGGGCCTTGCCCAGTCCCAAGCAGCCCCAGGTGAAGGCTCAGAGCCCAGCCGGAGTGGACACGGCGGGGAGGGGCAACTCCAGGGCCGGAGTCTCCGCGGCCTGGGCCGGGCTGGGCTTCCGGTGCTCCAGCTGCTCCAGCCGCTCACCGAGCTGAGAGTAAAGTTCCTTCACGGCCTCTCCGCTCTGCAGGGGGGAAAGTGTGTGGTTGGGGCAGCCCCTCCCCGCCGGGCCGCATGGGGGCGGGGCGGGGCGGGCGGCACAGGCCCGGGAGGCAGGGCACCCACCTGGCCCGTGGGCTCCAGCGCCTTCCGCAGGGCTTCCAGCCTGGACGGGGCCACCCGGTGGTGCAGGTGGATGAGGAGCCGCAGCACGTGGCGCTGCACGTTCTCCTTCCTGGAAGAGGCCACAGCAGCGCGGCGGGTAGGCGGAGCCCAGAACCGACCCCCGCCCCCGCCCGCCTGAGGTGCCACAAGCGCGCCCCGAGGCCCGCAGGGTGCAGGCACCTGGGCGAGGCCGTGAGGAGGAAGCCATCGAAGAGGCTCCTGCAGAAGTCCTCCAGGGCAAACTCGTCGGCCAACAGCGCCAAGTTCCCCATGAGCAGGTGCAGGAAGATGTCCCCAAACGCCAGGTCGCCAAAGGTCTCCACTGCAAACACAGGTGTCAGCCCCGCTCAGCCCGCCGCCCCCGCCCCTGGATGGGCCAACGGGGAGGCCGCGGAGCAGCAGCGCCCCCTGAGGACGGGGTGCCCGGTTTTCCTGCAGCCAGAACCGGGCCGCACCAGGAGGAGGCAGGGGCGGCCAGCCGCCCCCACGGAAGCAGAGAAGCAGGGCTGTGGGGGTGAGGGTCGGGGTGGGGAGGGCACGGGAGCCTGCTGCCCGTGGTTCTGCCCCATGGCCAAGGGACTTTGGACTAAGTGGACTCGAGAAGAGGGAGAAACTGAACAGACTGGAACTAGAAAAGAAACAGGAAAGTGCCACGGCACCGGCGCCTGAGTTCTACCAGACTGCGAGCTACGTGGTTCTAGAAGAAAGACAACAAAAGGAAAGATTTTCATTTTTTGAAGGCACAGACTCCAAAAACTAATTTAATCAAAAAAAAACAAAAAACAAAAAACAAAAAAAACAACCTAAAATAATCAGCAAAAGTAACTACCAACATATCTCACTGATGACCAGAGACAGAGTGCACAGCAAACAAGGCCGACGACCCAGCTGGAGGGCAGCAGGTCACGGGGAGGGGGGGGGGACACACATGGGGACACAAGTGCCACAGCAGCCACTAGAGAAGTGCTGACAGGGAGCTGTGACCATGGCACTATCTGAGCCCCAGGCGCCACTGAATGCCACGGGGAGGCCCGGGCACCATCAGATGCAGCTGGGCTGTGCCCCCACCACATGTGACCAGAGCCCCCGCTGACCTCACGGCCTGGGGCACTTTACAGGACACTCAGGCAAGGGCACGGTCGCCACCCCAGGGAACATTGCCAGCAAAGTCCCTAATGGGAAACAAATGCCCTGGTTCCAACCCTTCCCACAGAACCCTCCAGACAAGGAGAAACACGAAAGGCAGCAAGGGGACACGAGGGTGGAGGGGAGACGCTAGTTGGAGCCCTGACTTGAACTAACCACCCACATCAAATGTCACGTGACAACGAGAGATCCGTGGCCACCATCAGGCCCTGGACCCAGATGTGACCACAGCACCATTCTTTTGTAGAGACACCTGTCAAGTCCTCCGTGGGTTTACGTCCAGACCATCATCCGGGGGACGAGCGGCGCACACGGACCCCCATGCAGCAGGTGAGAGGCACTGGGCTTCACCACGCTGTGCTCTTTGCTTGTAACGTCATCAAAAAACCCCACGATAAAAAGCTAAAAAATAAACAGAAAGGAATTTTTAAAACTGACATCTGATCTTACTAGCACCCGGTAACGACAGAAGAGGACAGCGTACCCATCCTGAGCACAAGGAAAGATCTGAGTCCCAGCACCCTGGGCAGCAGCGCGTGGCTGGGAGACACCGACGCGGTGTCGGAGGCAGGGAGGGAGGAGCACTCCCTCAGCGGATGCTCCCGACGCAGGCAGGACAGCCCGCTCCTAGCTGACACCGTTAGGCGCGAGAAAGAAACAAAGGTACCGAAACGAACTGGAACGATGAGACAAACCCAAACGGCACCCTTGGAAGTCTCCAGGCTCCAGCCCCTGTGGCCCTGTGACACGTCTACATGTGGACATGCTACCTTATGTGGAAAGAAGCCCTACGACAGGAGACGACACCGCATGACCCAGGTGGGCCCGACAGCATCACAGGGAGGCGGGAGGCAGGGGGCCAGACTCAGAGGGATGTGTGGGCGGGAAAAGCCAGAAGGGTGAACCGCGAGACAAAGTCAGGAGCCGGGATGCAGGCGGCTCCTAGAAGCTGGAGGAGACCAGGAGACAGATTCTCCCCAGAGCCTCCGGAAGGAGCCAGCCTCGCCCACACCTTGCCTGTAGCCCCGGGACACTCGCTTCACCCTTCCGGCCTCCAGAGCGAGAAGAAAATAAGTTCGTGCTGTTCACGTACATGGAAACTAGATACGAAGTAAGATGCACAAATAGCTTCCTTCCTAAAGAAAACACGGGAAACGTAACACGGGCACCACCCTCAGACGTGTCAGTGACCCAGAAATGCACTTGGCTGGGAACGTGCAGGATCCTTATGAAGCAGCCTCAACACCCCAGACATGAGCCGAGCCAGCAGAGGCCCCTGGGTCTGGGCAAGCATGGGAAGGCCAGGTGCTCCCCAACACCCTTCTCCTTGCCTCCACCTGCAGCTTACTCTTGAAGGGGTCCACTCGGGCCCCACCACGAAGCAACCGGCCCCCTGGCCCCACATAGCCAGAGACCGTCGGGGGTGAGCTCTCTCAATCGTCTGAGGCCTTGAGGGGCTCCACCTCCCTCGCCAGTTAGGAGCAAATCATGGTAGCTTTTCCACCACAGCCAAAAAGATGCTTTCACAAACGGTGACGATGGCGAAGGGTGTCCGTGAAACTACCAAGCTGAGAAACTACCAAACTACCCCTGCACCAAAACCACCTCCAGAAGACAAAGACGGAGAAGCGCGCCGAGCCAGCCCCTCAGAGCTGGGACAGGGCAGGAGCCCGGGGCCCGGCACGGGGCCTGCCCGCACTCACCCAGCCCCGGCAGCAGGCGCAGGAGCGCGTTCTTGTTCCTCTGCTTGGTGATGTGCAGCACGTAGTACAGCCCCACCTCGCAGGCCATGCGGTGCTCCTGCAGGAACCTGCGCCCGGCAAGGACAGGTCACCCCTGGGCGACGCCCTCCGCACAGCCGTGGGGAGCTGGGGGGCGGGGGCGCGGCACGCCCACCCGTGCCCGTGGGGCCCATACTTGGTGAAACTCTCTGGGAGCGTGTTCGGGTACGTAACCGGGGCTTTCTCCTCAGCCGGCAGCTTCTGGTCCACGTTGAAGGTATGGTCATCGACCACGAAGGACATGAGCATGGGCAGGAACCTGGTGATGAGCTCCACCTCCTACGCCAGAGAAGACCCAGGAGCTGTCGGGCTCAGCCCCACCTTTGTCCTGCAGGGACCCCGCCCCTCGCCCGCCTGCCTGCATCTACCTTTTTCGACTTCAGCCTGAGGGCCTGTCCCTCCTTCCCACCTCCCGAGACCCCGCCCTGCCTCCTTCCCACCTCCCGAGACCCCGCCCTGCTGATCTCCCGAGGCCCCACACACCCTGCCCCACAGACCCTCTCGAGGAAGCGGTGGAAACCATCCCACCCTCGTCCCGTTACCATCTTGGGCTCCTTGAAGACCTGGCTGTCAATCATGTCCCATGCCCCCTGGCCCAGCGCCAGCAGCCTGAGCAGCAGCAGGAGATCGGGACTGTCCTGTGGGGAAACGAAGGCCTCAGCACGTGCTCACCCAAGGCTCCCCTCCACTGAAATCACTCGTTGCCTGGCAGGGTCCTTATGCCATGGCCAAACGCCTCGGCTTCCCCTGCAGCCCCCACGGCACCCACTGCCCATCGGAAGTGCTGTCATTCCGCCAACACGGGCCTGGCCACACACCCACCCAGAAGGCAGCGTGCAGCCAGCCGCCGAGCTCACCCTAGGCAGGGTCTCCTGGCCGACCAGCTCCTGCAGGTGCCTGACGGTGCTCAGCGACAGGGTGTTGATGGCAAAGGGGTCACACAGGATCATGGACAGGTCCCTGTGAGGATGAGCACACTGCGTCAACATGGTGCGGCCACGGGCGGGCTGCCCTGGCCGCTGTCCTGGGGGGAAGGCCCCTCCGCACAGAGCAAGCCCACCCACCCGCCCGCCCTGTGCTTCTTCGGCACAAAAACTTGATATTCGGAACTTATCCTTAACTTGCTCAACATACTGAAGGGCTTTAAAAGTTTTTTAAAAAATTAAGCCCCCGTTTTGGTTCTGAGGACCTGCCCCTGATGCCGTAAGCTCACGAGGGCCCCACAGAGATGGTCACAGAAAGAGCTGCAAAAGAGAGCTCGACAGAGCCGGTCCCGCCAGCGCAGCGGCCCCGGGACGGCGCTGACCACCCACCCCGGCCGCAGTCAGGCCCCGGCTCACCGAAACTCTGATAGCCTCGGCCCCAGCAGCCAGGTCTCAGCCGTGTGCACGAGCGCCAAGGCAGCTCTAAACCACACTGGAAGCAACTGCAGACACGGCCCGCTCATCCGGACACCTGTGGACAGGACCCTGGGGGCTGGGGCACCGGCACAAGGCCGGCCCTTACCCTAGGACTTGCTCCTGCCCCTTCTTCACGCCGTCAAGAAACCCCTGCAGCTCTCGGGCTCTCTTGCTGTCCACAAACCGCTCACGAATGCAGGCATCCAGGCACCAGGTAAACTGTGGGGAGGAAGCACAGCCGGGACACGGTCAGAGACCGCCGCCTCCAGACGGCTCCCGTGGTCACCGCTCAGCTGCAGCCACCACCCCGAGCCTCACGTGGGCAACAGGACCCGCAGCCTCACGTGGTCCGGGCCCGGTACGGCGCAAAGGCACCCAGGCCTGAGGTCCCACATCCCCAGCAGGCCAGGTGGTGCTCGGAGCAGGCAGTATTTGTGCTCTGTTCTCAAGGGGGTCTCCCTGGCAGCCCCCACTGCGGGACCCTGATGCCGCACAGCCCCCCGGACCTAACGCTGTCTGGGGCTGCACAGCATCCACGCGGGAGACAACAGCGGCACAGAAAGCCCCATCCCTGGAGCACACAAGTGGCCCCTGAGGGCTCTGGAGCAGGGGAGGGACAGTGGCCCAGGAAAGACCAGAGAAGACTATAGCAGGGGAATAAACAGCAGGCGAATACGGCAGACGCGGGGCCGGTGGCTCTGACTCAGGTGCCCCTAAGCCTGGGCGGCAGAGGGGGTGTGGGGACTGGCACACGGCTCGTGGCCGGATGGGAGCCGTGCGTGGGCGGCCAGAGCCCTGAAGGGGAGGAGCCGGAGGGAGGGGGAGGAGCCGGAGGGAGGGGGAGGAGCCGGAGGGAAGGGGGCGGGGCGGGCGGGCGCCACCTTATGGCAGGGGTCCACGGAGCAGATGTCCCCGACGTCCAGCTCGTGCAGGGACATGAGCAGCTCGGCCCGCAGCGTGCAGTAGTGCACGTTCCGGGTCCTCAGGAAGAGGGTCCGCAGGAACTGCAGCACCATGTCGTACAGCTTCACGTTCTTCCCCACCATCTGCGTCAGCTTCTGCACCACCTGGGGGAGGAGACCCGCGCTTCGGGTCATGACGGCCGCGGGGGCAGGACCGCCCCAGCCCGACTCTACTCCTTCCTGTGCGGGCCGTACCCAGAGTCTCCTCTGTCACAAGACGCCAGCTCTGTGTCAGGTGGTGGCCACCCTGGATCC